>NC_056518.1:26598644-26668669 GCF_014905685.2 Nematolebias whitei | reverse complement strand
CTGGATGGATGGATGGATGGATGGATGGATGGATGGATGGATGGATGGATGGATATTGGGGGCCTGATGGAGATTGTCCAAGGTCCACTTTTGGCCCTTGGGCTTTAAATTGCCAACATCTGCTTTAAATGGACCGTTCTCTTAAAAACACTATACCAAAAAAAAATTTTTCAAAAACTTCCCCACAGCAAACTCAAAGTTAATTGGTGCTTGACCGAAAACTAACCAGAGGGAATGTTTGCTTTTAGTGTGAGGAATTTCCTTTTTATTTCATTTAGATGACACATCTGTTTTCAGTAACCAGATGCCAGTAGATGACCGTGAATTTGAAAACTCAGTCCTGACCGAGTCCTGGTCCAAATTTAACAACAACAGCTTTGTCTAAAGGACCGATAAATCATTGTTGGCTTTATGCAAACCCAACAACCAATAGATGTAGCTTCTTTTTTTCAATGCTTGAAAAATTGGAACATTTCTATTTTTTACTGTATCATAAAAGAAAACTTGCACTGATTGGATCCAGGTGAAGAAATGAGCCCTGATGGAAATAAACTCAAATAACTAATAAAGTTAAACCAGCTTTAAATCCTTCAATCCTTTAACTTCAGCGGGGACTCATAATAAGAGAGAAGGAAATGAAAGCAATCTGGAAAATAATCTCACTTGATTTAAAAGTTATTGCTTTGAGGCAGAAGTAATTCCTCTGACGAGACGGAGACAAAACTAAAAATAAAATAATGAGGCAAACCTCATCGCTGTCAACTGTGAAAGAGCACAAATGTAAAGAGCGAAAAACAAAAAGCTCCTAAATAAAGATACATGTGATCTTTAAAAAGAAGACAAGAGAACATCGAGAACATTAGATTTATTAAAGAAACTGAACTTTACATTTGTCTCAAAAGATGAAAAATGGAGTTTGTTAATGTTAATATTTTACCTGGAACATGCGCTGCTGGGTCTCCTCCTCCAGAATCCTCACCTTGTCCTCCAGCTGTCTGATGTAGCTGTCCGACACATCTAAATAACAACATAATCGTCTGTGTTTAATTTACTGTCTTTATTCAAAATAATGACACATTTTCCTTTATATTGTTTGTGTTGTGAACCAGATTTGATCAATAAGTCAGCTGCATTTTTCTCTCCTTTTCTTTTTACACCCATCTCTGTCTTTCAGTGGCTAGCTTTTAGCTTTTGGCTAGTATTTTGCTACATTAATTTTAAGCTAGCCTTTTGCCTCTTTTAGCTCCTGCTCTGATTATTTTAACTTTTAGTTTTTAGTTACTGTTTTGCTACTGTACAACTAACCTTTTGCTACTTTTAGCTTCTTTCTGGCTTTTTTATACTTTTAGTTAGTCTTTTACTACATTCAGCTTCTAGCCACTCTTCTGGTACTTGTAGTTTCTAACTAGGCATTTGCTAATTTTAGCTTCTAACTAATGTTTTGATCTGAGCTTAATTTGAGCTGGGAACTCTTACTTTGACAGGGTGTGTTCCGGTAACTGTTTGCTGGGATATGGTAACTCTCAGGCTTACTAATAATAAAGTTATGAACAAATATGGCTGCCATGAACAAATAAAACTTATATTGGATGAGTAAACTAAAAATAATTACATAAACACTCATTTTAAACACAACAGCCGACTTCTTAATATGACATATTATCTGCCTCTTCAGGCATTTCCGCTTCTACCCTTAAAAAAAAAAAAAAATCTCATGACATGTTCTCATGTTTTGCTCATGACATAGCTACATTACTGCAGAAATGTAATTTGTCCAGTTTGTTCCACCAAAAGATGACTTCCTGTTTAGCAATAACAACCTGATACGGTTGAATTTAATGAAATTTAAAAACATTTACAAAACAAGCTGTTTTGTACAGCAAGGTAAAACAAAGGGATTCGAAAGGAAAACTCATTTCAGTCCCATCCCCTCAGCAAGTAACTGGTTTTCCATTTTTCTTACGAGTGCAGGTGTTTTGAAATTTTCCACGTTAGAGACAAAGGAGACAAGATCAGACTAAAACCTATCGCAATGCAAATGATAAAGGAATAAACTAAGGGTTCTGGTATAAATAAATGTGAAATAAGTTTAGCAACCTTGCTAAATTAATCTGCACAGTTGCTTTTATTATTGCACAGATTAATCCTCACATAAATGTTTTTTTAAAACAAGTGGCACAAGAAAAGCACTGGGAGTTTCTCAACAGATATACAACATCTGAGAGGATATACATTTGTAAAAAAAAAGGAAGCTGTTGCATCACTCCTTTCAGCTTCAATCAAACAAAAACCCACATCAGCATGTAGCAGGTTGTCACAGCCATCATTAAAATCAACCGCAACCTGCTTTAAATTCAACAGAGCTCTCAGTTTCAGGTGTTCTGGGATGAGTCTCTACAGGTTGTAAAGTCTGAGGTTCTCTCTGCCCTCAGATAAAAGCAGTTTGACTGGTTCCTGCATAAAGATGAGAACACAAAACTAACAAGAAACGGTTTAAAATGAAGAAAATCTGGGTGATGATTCACCTCACTGGGCTCAAATCAGAACCGCTGCACGCAAAAAATACGGCACGTGACGTGACTGGAGGTTTTTCAGATAAACCGTTTAACAAGGATCGTGGACCTAACCATGGACATTGTATACTCGAAGAGAAACTACGAGGAAGAAGTCCTGAATTGCTCCTCCCACTCGTGCACAAACAGAAACACGGTTGGCAGAGAGGAAGTTTATTTTGAGTTGATGCTGAAGGAGGAAGATCAGGATTTTGTTTCTGTTGTTAACTGATGAGAATCAGAATCAGAATAAGCTTTATTATAATAGTACCGGGATACAGTGAAATTATGTTCGTACAGTCGTCGAAAGATGGGCGGAGTGCACGTTGCTGCTGCTATAATAGCGCGGCCCTTATTCGGAAGCTCGGAAGCTTTGTCATGGCCGAAGCGGCTGCAGATGTCTTCTTCAAAAGTCTATAAAACAGAGCCCCGCGATGACAAAGAGCAGAAATCCTGCTATCATAAATCCAAATATATAACCATCTTCAGCATCCTCCTGAAACTCCCCACGGATCTCTGATGTACCCCGCAGCGTGAGTCTCAGCCGGACAAGAGGGTTCTCCAGGACCCTGTCGTTTTGTTGAAAAGATTTTGTCGATTGCGCTGAAAGTCCAGCTCACCAGATCCATAATGGTATTTTTCATTCGGGAGCTGTGTAACCAGGAGCTCCAAGACACACAGAGAGCAAAAACAGGAGGAAGAGGAGAGCAGGGGGGAAGGAGAGCAGATGCGTCTGTCTTGAGCAAGAGCTAGAGGAGAAAGAGAAGCACCGTTTTGTAAAGTTTTCACAAAGAGACTGCCACCATTTCTGTCAGACGGTGCAGGAATGTGTCTCTATGCTGTCCAGCCAAGGTGTACTCCCTCCTGGTCAGAACAGCCGAGAGAGCCACCAGTGTGTCCTCTGTCTCCTGCGTGGACAAAAATTGCTGCTTCCACAAGATCTTTGACTATCTTTAGAAGTTTCGCTGGAACAGTTGTAAAGATGGCAGAAATTCTGACCAATCACATAATACTTGGTGTCTAACTGGTGAGAAACGGTAGTTCTGTCAGGGCATTTACAAGAAGGGGGTCTCAACAGTAGGTGTAAGAAGGAAGATACGTAAATTTAATCACACAATGACATCAGCTAAACACAACCTCTATCTTCTCATGAAGTGTAAATCAGGTTTAGTATTCAGGACCAGTAAAAACTTCCAATGTGCACGTACCTAAGCATGTTTACTTCTTTTTGTGTTTGTTGAAGACATTTTGCTGCTCATCTAAGAAGAATGAATGTTTCTGTTCTAACATTGAAAACTCGTTGGATAAATATTAAAACATTTTTTTTTTTTAAAGAATCCAGTGGCTTCATTTGAAAACTCTTGAGGTGGTATCTGATTGAGCTGTGATTGCTGGGAGACTGGCTGGCATCTCAGAATTGCTATACTGGTGATTTTCCAGCAGTAGTCTCATTGAACTCTGAACTGCAGGAGCGAGAAGAGCCCCAAAAGCTCATGACAAGGTTTTAATTAAGATTTACAACCCGTAGCAGAACAGATCCAGGTTGAAATGACAGTTTCTCCGTGAGGTGGCAGTTTTTTCTGCAGAACACCTTCAGAGTATTGATTCGGTCCTCTAAATTTAAACACACAGCTTTAACTCAGCGCTGCAAACGTCCAAAAAGTGACAGATGGAGCGATGCTGTCAAAGTCACTGCTGCACAAACTGCTGACCCGACACTCAGACACAAACTGAGGCGCTGCTGACAAAAACAAAGCCGAGGACATCCTCCAATTACAGGCGGTCAGCACTGGTCCACTTCACCATCCTGTCTGTCTCTGAGCCCAGATGTCTCCAAACGATTTGTCTCTTTAGGTCCAGTTTTTTTTATTTACGCTGCTGAACATTCAGCTTGTAAGGAGGAGCTGGAGATGTTATTCAATGTGACATTGAAGCACAACGAAAATGCTAAGTGCATTCAAACTGACGTGCTCAATTTTTCTCGGTTTGTTGGTTTCCTGCAGGATTTCTGCAATCTAACTTCATTCGACAATTTTAGGTAGCCTTTTGCAACTTTCAGCTTTTAGCTCCCACTCTGCTAATTTTATCTTTTAGCAGTGGTGGGATGTAACTAAGTACAAGTACTTTGTCATTGTACTTAAGTACTGTACTTATTCATGTATCTGTACTTTACTTACGTAGAGTTAAAAGTGGGTACTTTTGACTTTCACTCCACATTTTACATTAAGTATCTGTATTTCTACTACACTACATTTCTATAATGCGTTGCGTTATAAGTTACATTCACGTTGCGTTTTTTTTTTTTATTTGTTCGTTAGTTTGAAAGTAACCAAAGTAACCAAAGGAGAGAGGGGAGTTGGTTCATTGAATCACTGTAAAGTGGTCAGGTAAGGTTAGATCCACCTTCAAGAAGAGCTGGACCAATGACGTATATTCTAGTATATACGTCATTGAGCTGGGTGCACCCACAGCACCGCTAACACACCCAAAATGGATTCCACCAGGGAGAGTCAGCCAGAAGATACAAGCCACCCATGGCCTTATTGAAAGATTATTGAAAGATTATTGAAAGATTATTAAAAGACTATTCAGATTATTACAGATTCTCTTTCCCAAAAGAGCCAGACTGGACTTAACAAACGTTAAAAACCAACTTCTTCTGAACTTGAACAAGAAATTCTTGCTGCAATATTAAAACGTGTCAGTTCATGATGTTAGGAGACAAATGTCTTGAAGTGGCTCGACACTTGGGTCCAAGTTTTGAAAACGGTGTCAGGAAGTTAAAACATTGTTCATTGTTGACCATTACAAGGTCGACTAGACAGTGTTTTAACTAGAGTGGATGACAAACTGGAGTTGAAATGATCAGAGTCTGTTCCTTTGTTAGGTCTGATGCTCCTTTTCTCAGGCAGACAGCTTTTATTTAAATGTGTTTACTGCAGTTAAAATGACACATTGGTTTTACTTTGTGTTAAATAAAAACTTTCAAAGGTTTAATCATTCCTCTTTCTTGTTTTATTTTATTTTATTAATCTTTATCTAACCAGGCAAATCCCATTGAGATCACAGATCTCTTTTGCAAGGGAGGCCTTGGCCTGAAAGCAGCCTAACATGCATGTTTTGGTCTGTGGGAGGAAACTGGAGTACCCGGAGAAAACCTACGCAAACACAAGAACATACGAACTCCACACAGAAAGACCCCAGGTCCAACCCGGGATTAAACCCAGGACCTTCTTGTTGCGAGGCAACAGTGCTAACCACTGAGCCATCATGCTCAGTGGGCATTTAACTCTGCATGTCATCCCTGAAATTCACAGAATCACAAGTCCAAGTGTGTCACAGAGTAAACACACTAAAAACATGTATTATCTGCAGCATTGTTCATTAAAATGACAACACTATTAATGTATTACAGAAAATATACATACGGTAGGTACACTTAATGATATTGTAGACCACTGTATTAGGTACTACATTCAGCAAGTATTTTACTTTTGATACTTTAAGTATTTTTAAAGCAAGTACTACTATTACTTAAGTAAAAACGCTAATGTGCTTCTACTTTTACTAGAGTACATTTTTGTCTTTTTATTTGTACTTTTACTTAAGTACAGTGTCTGAGTACTTTCTCCACCACTGTCTTTTAGTCAGCCTTTTGCAATCTTCACATTTTAGCTCCTGCTCTGTTAGTTTTAGCTTTTAGAATAAGTCCTTTACTTTTAGCTTTTAGCTCCCGCTCTACTTAAAGCTAACCCTTTTTCTATTTTCAGCTTTTAGGTCCTGCTCTGCTAATTTTAGCTTATAGCTTAACCTTTGCTACTTTTAGCTTGCTACAGTCTGCTAGTTTTAGTTTTTAACTGTTATCCTATTTACCATATAACTGACCATGGCTACTTTTAGCTTCTAACTACCATTTTGATAGTTTTGGTCTTTTATTATTTAGCTCAGGGGTGCTCAAAGTGGGGTCCGTGGGCCAAAGGTGGCCCGCCAAGCCGTCCTCATTACTATATTAAAATTTCATTTTTGAAGAATCAATATGTTTACACTCATTGATTCCATCCATTGACTTTACTGTTAGTTGGTCTGACTACATAATTTAACTACACAGATTACACAGTAGAGTAGATAATTTATGTATTTTTAAAATAATTTTAATAATTTATATTTTATATTTTATTTTGACAGACTTTCTACCTTGGCAGCTTCCTGCCACTGAATAATATTTTCCTTTGACAGAACACACTTCTAAATCGCACAAAGTGTTTGAAAGTAAATTATAAATTTGAACTGGTTTCAGTGGTGATTTTAGCCTCTTTACATTTAAACTCAACACCCATGAAAAATAAAGAAACCATCATTAGGACTGTGTAAGGAAACAGTTCTCAAACTTTACATTCGTCAATATATTGAATAAATATGGAATAAATGACAACAGTCACAAAAAGACCAATAAAATCTATGATTTTTTTCCCACGAGGCCCGCCACCTGTCAATCAATCCAGTAAGCGTGTCAGCAACTGACCAATCAGCAGCCTCAATTTGTCCTGAAGTGAACACCTCTTACCTGCAGAGCTGCAGCGGTGTTGCAGGAACGCTTTGCAGTCAGAGAGATTTCAATAATAACAGAGTTTACATCTTGTTTCATGTTAATCTACTGGAATAAACCTTTGTAAAATACACCAGAATGCAGGAAATGGCATCTACTTTAATCAAAATTCTCTGGGGGAGGACCCCTAGAACCCCCTCGCCCCCGCCACCACCAACACTGTTCTGTAATGTTCTGAATGGAAGGTTAAATAACTGTATAATAAGTAAATGGACTTTACTTAAAGAAGTATTTGCATTTCATGTATTATATTATTGCATTTGGCCCACAGCGTCTGATAGATTTTAAATTTGGCCCTCTCAGGGAAAAAAGTTTGGGCACCCCTGATTTAGCTTTTAGCTTCTGTTCGGCTACTTTCAGCTTCTAAGTAGATCTTTTGTCACAACTTCCTGATGAGTCTCTGCAGGTTCTGCATTAAGGTTCAGATCTGCTGATTTCATTCTTCCTCCACGTTTTCATGGGGCTCGATGGGAAAAGCATTTGTGTGTGTGAAGAGCCACAATTTATTATATTTATTATTTAGCTCAGAAGTCATGAACAACATCAGCTTAAATCCCAGTTTTTAAGCAGGTAAAACAGAAAATAAGCCTTTGGTTAGCTGCGTTTTAGCTAAACTAAAACTAAACAAAACTAAACAGTGTGTTTCTGTGCACAAAAGAAGAGTGCAGCCCTCTAATAAAACCTGAGGGTCACTGTCGGGGGCGGGGGGGACCTCTGACCCTGACGGTGCCACAGTGAATGAGACTGACTGAGGGGGTTTTAGGAAGGGTCTGTGAGAAGCTCCGCACAGTGACTCTTTGAAGACCGGCCCCCCCATTGTCCGTCTCATAATACCGTGGGACAGATGGCAAACGCAAACCGTGTGAGGAAGAACGAGGCCAGCTGAAGGAAAATACCAACACAGCAGAGTCCAGAAAGACCCGGAGAAGCTGCCTGAAGGTTCTGATGAACAAACATCACATTGAACAACTTTTTTAAAACTTAAAAGCAACTGTAAATCATCTGCAGCGGTTTTAAAATCACCCTAGCAGAATATGGTGATTTATAACTAACCAGCCTTCTTGTTTCACTTTCTCAAGTCTTAACATGTAGAAAGTGTGTAAGAGATGAGATGAGCTGAAATAAAACATTTTACCTGTCAAAGCAGTCAAAATCTGTCCTACATAACAAAATCACATCTGTAAGGAGTTTATGAATTATTAGATTATTCCAGCGTTTGAGGAAGAAAACCATGTTTGGTTACCCTGTGAAATAAATCTGCTTGAGAAATTTTAGTTATTAAATCTGTGTGTTGGAGCTAATATTCCCAGTGTCTCTGACGCTGAGTTTGTTGATGTAAATCTGTTGTGTTTTAAATTGATTGGACAACGAATCAAACTAATCAGAGCGCAGGCGGTTCGGTTGTCTTCAGCCGACTCAGTTCTTTCGAGCGGGTGGGGATTGAGCTTTCACAACACTAAAAATTAATTTATGTCCCTGCAAACACCTTCAAATTCAGAGTCTGAAAATAAATATTCTATCTTGTTTAATTTTTGTACAACTCGCAGAAAAATTTGGAAATTATTTTAACTGACGCAGCCTGGGCTGCAGCCTCAGGATAGACCGCAATGCTGACCACCGAGCTTCCACAGCCCCCGTTTTTATTATTTTTATACTTTAAAAAAATATGTTTACAAATGTTTTCCCCATAGAAATACATTTTGATATTAAAAATAATAATAATAACTACTTTTCTGTTACTTTTAGCTTGCCTTTGGATATTTTTAGCTATCATTCTGCTACTTTTAGCTGGATTTTTTGTTTTACTTTAAGCAAGCTTTTTGCCTTCCTCTGCATTAGGCTAATATTTGCTATAGCTTTGTAGCTAGCGTTTCCTACATTGAGCTTTTAGCTAGCCTTTTGTTACTTTAGCATAGTATAGCCATTTTTTCCTGCATTAAGCTAGTGTTTTATTGCTACATATACAAAGTAGCTAATCTTTCCATCATTTAGCTTGTAGCTAGCCTCTTTTTACTTTAGCATATAGCTACTTTTTGCGGTATTAGGCTAGTGTTTTGGTACATATAGCTTTTCTTCCTCATGAGGGAGTTTTTCCTTTCCATTGTTGCCTTCATGCTTGCTCAAGATGAGGGTTCTGCGATGGAGTTAAATTCAAAGCAGTCTGCTCCTCAGATAAATGTTAAATTATTATTTTTATATATGAATGTTTCTGTTCAGTGCCCTGAGATGACTTCTGTTGCGACTTGGCATTATATAAATAAACAGAATTGAATTTCCTACATTTAACTTTAAGCAAATGATGGGGGATGTAAAGGTCATGGATGTTTCACTTACTGTCAAATGTTATAGAAGTACATAAGAGATAAGAGTTGTTTTGTCTTTGCAAAGTGGAACCTATAAGAGTACGGAGCCTGTGCACCTGATAAACTTCAAGTACAGTTGTCTTGAGAGGTTGTCTTGACCTCGCCTCTGATATAAAGACACTTCCTTATACTGCCTGTGAGCAGACCTTGTGGGACGAAGCGCCATGTAACATCTTGATGCTTGTTTTTTAACTGCTGCTCCATCTTGCAAGATTAGACCTAGGGTGATAAAGATCTAGTTTCCTTGTGTGGCTTAATTATTTAATGAGTTATTGATAAAATAATTAAATTATCCAACAGCTAGTCTTTGTTACTTTAGCATATAGCTACTTTTTGCTGCATTAGGCTACAGTTTTGTTATAATGCTTAGCTAGCCATTCTAACATTTAGCTAGTACTAGCCTTTTGTTATTTTAGCATATAGCTACTTTTTGCGGCATTAGGCTAGTGTTTAGCTTTAATTAGCCTTTCCTACATTTAGTTTTCACTAGCTTTTTGCTACATTTAGATAATGGGCCTTATTTAATTTTTGTTACTTTTGACTGTCTGCAAGAATTTTGCTCACTGTGCATCTGACCTTATTTTTCAGATAGATTCATTTTTTTAAAGTTACAAAGTGTGATTCCCAGCTTTAAACTAATTTGTGAAAATTATTTAAGAGCTAAAACAGTTTTTTTTTCTGTTTGAGTTGTTTTGGTTCTTGACTTTTATGATTTGTGGTCATGTTTTGTTAAAACCTTGTTTTCTTCAATTAATCTTAGCTTCATAGCTATGTTTCTTTGTTTTTGATCCTCTATACTTATTTTTATTTCTTGAACCTGTTATTCGTGTCTTTTTATCGCTCACATTAACTTGCTGGTTTTCTTTGTTTGTTGACAGATTTTTATTGGTTTTTTTCTTCTTCTTCGTCTTCCTGGTGACTCAGCTGCTTTTCATCCTCTCTGTTTTGAACCTCAGTTTGGCTTCCTGCTCTGCAGCACTTTTGTCTTTGTTGTTACCTGCCTGCATTGGGTTCAGGAAATAAAAATACAGCTATAAAAAAATAAAAGTAAATATTAAAGCTGACCTGCCCAAACATAAAATGTCTGCAATGACAGAAAAGTAAACATAAAAACATTTCATGAATTGCTCATATTTAAATGATTTGCTGATTTCAGCTCACCAGATGTGAACAAATGCAACTTTTGGGATGTAAATTAATCAAATGGTTATTGCTAAACAAGACAGGAAATTTAAAATCATCACAAGAAATGTTATAGAAAAACTCAAAAAATGACCTCCAAAACCAGCAGAAGGTGTCACAGTTTAGGTGAGAAGATGTTATCATCATATTCCACTCCTCCTGAGTTACTTGGTTAAATTAGAATTAGTCATTTAGGCTACCAAATAACGTGTCATATTAAAAACCTTCAGAATTTGAACAAAGAACCGGAAAGAGAACCAAACTTTCAGCCTCATATATTTGTTCCACCTTTTTGATCATTTACCGTTCATTAATTAACTAGATTCATCCCAGCAGGGGTGCTTTATCCAGAGATGTTAGCTAAAACAATGCCTCTATTATTTCCACATCAGGGCTGTTTTTACTAAGGTTCCAGTTCTTCATGAACCCTGGAATCCTGTTGGGCCATGACATGTTTTAAAGACCTCATTGTGCTTCAGACCAATATGAACCTAACAAGTTTATATAGTGAAATGCTTTTAATTGAATTTTTTTAACATAAACACTGAAGTTTTAATACATTTTCACAAAGACATGACTAAATATCCAGTTTCTTTAGAGTTAACAGACACATCAATTAAAATACAGTATATTAAGTTGTGTTGTATCATCAGAAAGTGACAATGAAGTTTTAATTTAATGGAAGAAGTAGCTCTGCTAACTGGAAACAAAATGAAAAATGTGGTGAATGTTCATATAATAAAACCCTTTATTCTTCAGGAATTTCACATTTTACCTTATTTGTAAAGATGCTGGTCAGTGTTTACAGGTTCTGAGTCTTAAAAAATACTGTTTTCATCTTCTGCTAATGCACTTTGTGTCTCTTTGGATCCAGATTTTTTTTAATAGTTAAACATTTGTACAAACTTCTAAAAAAAAAAATTTTAATTTCAAATTATGTTTGTATTTGCTATTTAAAAAAAATTAAAAATTAAATAATAATAATTAAGATGGTTTGGGCAGCCTGTCTGCTGTCTCTTCTGCAATTGTCATATTTACAAACCAGGGTGACCACTCCCCTCTGGTGGGAGGGGCTTGAGAGGCAGAGCTGAAGCACAGCAGAGAGGGACTGGAACTTATAAGTTGCATTTATTTAAATTTTCAAGGTAAAAAAATTATTTTTCTCAAAAAAAAAAAGTGACTTTAGCCTCGATAAATTCTGCTCAATAGATTGAAATGTTTTCTATTCAGTCAAGCGGCACTTTATTTTTCTATTCTCCATCAAACAGAGACAAACAGTCGTCAGCTTTGTTCCTCCACCAGCAGACAGTGGGTTCTGTATAGAAACAGGCTGATTCTTTTATTGAACGTTCAAACCTTTTCTCAGAGCAGGACTTTCCCATGATGCCTCATTATCATAACAACACGACCTTTCTGTCTGCAGTGAATCTGTCACACGCTCACATGCACACAAAGAAAAGAGGGGCTCCTGACTAAACAGGGAAGGAGTCCTTTAAATTTGAGAAATTATAAAAGTAAAAGTTTCAGAATAAAAGCATCAGATTATATTGCAGCCTTTTTTTTTAGCTATTGTTTTGGATACAATCTTAGGCTAAAAATAAACAAGGATTTAGAAAGAAAATGCAATATTAGATTGTTCAATAATTAATTACATGCCCAGCAGGTGCATCATTTAAACATTGTTGTGTTTTCTGCTCTAGCAAATTGTTTGTGTTGGCTTTTATTTTTTTAAGTATGCTCACCTCTTCACCAATTAAAACTATAAGAGGGGAAACTCAAGTGGCCTTTCTAGACCACCTGAGGACACTTGTAACTTTTGGGGATGTTTTATTAAGGCACACCATAAAACCATCATAAAACCAGTCTGTCAAATAAGACATTTAAAAGCAGCACTTTGCAGTCTAGCTGACAATATCTGGTCATCAGGAACAATTCTAGGGCTACTTCAAATTATTTATTTATTTATCAGGGGGCGTAATGAGTCAATCTGCAGCTGAACCTGCTCATCATGTTTACCAGCAGCATGTGGCCTGAACTCAGGAGCATCAAGCTCCTAATCTCTTCAGGAAAAATATGAGTTTCTCCAAGATAGAAGCAGCACCTCCATCTGCCCTCTGTCTCCTCCTGTTGCAGCTGAGGTGCTAAATCCTCATTAGATCTAAAGACGTATTTAGTCCGGGGCCATCTGGCCCCACCGGAGCCAGACTAAGTAAAGTTGAGATGGCTGGAAAACACTGGCTGTGTGGGATTAAAGATGGATTTCTGCTGCTGAAGTCACATCTTTGTTGACGCTGCTGTGACATAGCTCTCCCATTTCTTTAGCTGAAAATAGAGAATTCAGTTACAAAGTTGTGTAAAAAGTTAAGCTATCAGAAGCTCCCAGTATCACCTGCTCCCACAATGCACTGGGCAAACATCCAAGATAAACCTCCAGTCTTTCAAACAACACTGTTCCTGTGCTGAACATGAAACATGTAAATTTAGAGTTTTATCTTGAAGCCACGCGGAGCCCGTTAGCTCCCACACGCTGCCTGGGTGCATGTTTTAAAGATAAAAGTCAATTATTAATGTTTTAATCTATCAAACCTGACTCATTTGAAAGCTTGCAATGACACAAACTCATCTGGGATGGTCATCTGCAACTCAAACGCTTCCTCTTAAAAATTTATTAATTTAAACAAAGACCTACCCGTCACCTTTCGTGCCAAAGTTTAGACAGAAATGACAGAGTTTTAGACGTTTTGGTAAAATTTTGAAAATAATGCTGCACCCTTTCTCGGGCAACGTCATGAGACGTCCTGCTAAGATTATGTGCTGAAAGAATCTCATATCACCTCAAACTTTAGCTCGTTGTCTGTAAAACAGACTCATTTATAACAATTTATGAGTTTTCCAAGATCAGTTGTGGCAACCATCATAAATGAAGTTGGCGTTAAGTGAATCAGTTGATGTTCGTTCAGTGATCGCTTCCTGGATGTTTTATTTTAATCCATCCTGTAGTTCATGAGATATTTTACTAACAAAGAGACAGAGTTGACTTGTCAAAATTTTAAGCAATTTTCTTGCAATCTATTACCACTCAATAAATATGTTGTAAAAGACTCTCAGCGACCACCACACCAAATTTTAGCACAATATCTGTAAAATGAACTGATTTATTGGTATTTTTATATTTAAGTTCAACTAGCTGTGGCGGCCATCTTGAATCGGGTTGACTTTAAAAGGTAATCAGATGTAGATGTATATTCATTGATTACCTCCAGAAAGTTTCATTAAAATTCGTCCACTGGTTCATGAGATATTTTGCTAACAGACTCGTGGAATAGGAGCCAACTTTAGTTTTGTTAGATCTTTAAAGTTCTTGTGGACTCACCTCTGTGGGCAGACACATCCTCCGTGGACCTCCTGAGAGGACCATGCCCCTCCTTGAACAGGAGGTGGTGATGAGGGAGGTGGTCCGGGCTCCCCCCGCTCCCGGCGCTGGACGTGCTGCTCCCGTCCCCGCCGTCCCGGGGCTGCAGGCTGGACTGGCTGTCGATGGAGCTCCGGGAGCCGGCTCCGCTCCTCTCCTCGTCCAGCATGAGGACCAGCTCCTTGAGCTCGGAGTTCTCCGCCCTCAGCGCCTCCTGGCCGGCCTCCAGCTCCGTCAGCTTCTGCTGGTACAGAGCCAGGTCCCTCCCCAGGACCGCGGCCGTGGAGCGGCCGAAGCGCTGCCACTCCCGGGACACCTTCCTGCCCTTCTGCCGGTCGTCGTCCAGGAAGCAGCAGAGCTCGCGCAGCTCCTGGTTGTCCTCCTGCAGCTGCTGGTTCACCTCCTTCAGGCTCCGGATCTCCCGGAGGTGGACCTGCAGGCTCCGGTTCACGTCCTTCATCAGTCTCCCGTGCTCCAGCATCAGGTCCACGCTGCGGGTCTCCAGAGTCCTCAGCGTCCGGATCAAGTCCTCCTTCCCCAGCCTCTGCAGGTCCTCGTCGGGCATCCGGATCAGGTCCGCCGGGTCCATGTCTCAGGTGTCCTATACGGATAACGGCGGGTCTAAGTTATTATGAGAAGCAGATCCATCGTCATGCCGATCCAGAACCAGAACCAGAACCGATGCTTGTTAGGCGTATGAGAAGTTGGACAGACTTTCTAACATTTCTGTAACTCTGTGAAGGTGAGAGTTGACAAGGAGACAGAGACTGGAGGACAGGAGACACACGCACACGGGGAGAGAGACAGAGGGAGAGAGAGACGCACATATTCAGTGAGGTGGTGGAAACAGCACCCCCTAGCGGTGAAATAAAAACATGCACACAAAAACTAACAGTGCAAAATTAACTGCGTTCGGGCTTCCGTACTTTGCTTTTTATTGTCAAGACAAAAGCAGAGCGGTCGGATTTTATTGAAACTTTGAGAAAGTAACCATCGGATGAACAGAGCATTTAGAGTCACTCCTATTTAAGATGGCCGCCACAGTTAAGGAGCCTTAAGTGCTAAAATATTTATAATTCAGCCACTTTTAGATACATTGAGCTTACTTTATAACAGCTGAGACTGTTCCCAGTTAGATAGTCCAAGGGCGTTATTTTTACTTTATAAACATGACAATTGTTGTTGGAGTCAACCCTGTTTGTCTGTTAGCAAAATATACTGGGCGGAGCTTAATAAAACTCTCCTAAAGTAATTGGTGCGATGGGTTAAATGCACCCTTTCGCCACAACACACAGCACTTTATTTATTTATTAGCTTTAAGTCAACAAATAAATAACATTTCGAGTCACCCTATTTTAAGATGGCCAACATACACCATTAACATAAAAATGGCTATAACAGTAAATTTAGCATATGAACTGAAATCAGGTAATTTGAGCACTAACAGAACACGTGACAAGTGACATAAGATTGGACCTAACCTAATGTAGCCTAATGATTAATTTGGTCATTCCTCATCAGGATGATCTTAGTTTAAAACAATGGCATGAAAGGCGGCGGGCGATATGCATTCCCATGAGGAATGCGCCTTTAATTTTATTTAGCAAGTTGACTAAACTTGAAGTGAAAATTGGCCGAGTTCGCCATCTGCTGGGAGTAGATTGTCCAGCTATAATTTAATTAAATCTGAGAGTTCTGCGCAGAAAAAGTAAAAAATAAATAAAATAAAAAAAAGAAAGAAAGAAAGAAAAAGAAAGGGAAAGTGCGCACATGGCGGCAGGTGCGCACAGAGGACACCGGCGCGTCACCACGTCGCTGCGCCAACCAAAGCAGTCCAGATCGAAGTCCAGAGTCACAGGAAGCCTGCTGCAACTCTCCCGTCCATGTTCCATGTTGATACGCCATCATGCAGCGGAGTTCTGCCAAGACCCGGTTCTGTTGGCCCGCATTTCTGTGCGTTCTGACCCTGTGTTCGGCCCCCGCGGAGCCTCACCCGCAGTGTTTGGACTTTAAGCCACCCTTCAGACCCCCCAAGGACCTGGAGTTCTGCGTCATGTACAATGAGTTCGGCTGCTGTGATTACCAGAAGGACCAGGAGCTGATGGCCCGGTTCTACCGGGTCATGGGTCACTATGACCAGAGAGGGTACGAAAAATGCGCAGGGTTCGTGTTGGAGCTACTCTGCCAGGTAGGCGCGCGGGGTCAAAAGGCCACCTGGCTTCAGAAGAAAAACTGATTTTATATAACATTTCCTCTCATTCTACAAGATTTAATTTAATCTGACACTAAACAAGTCAGGGGGTTTAAAACACAAGTTTTACATTTCTGAGCACCTGCAGCTGCATTTTTATCAGACAGATGTGGCCAGCTGTTTACTACTAGAAATGATTATTAATTTTACAAAACACCCAACATATATATGATGTCCTGTATGTCCAACTTGTTTTTTGTCATTCTTTCCATTACAGTCTTTCTTTTACAGCAGCTGTGCATTGATCTTTATTGACTCAAAAATCAGAGAAAGTAAATAAATTCAAAGTTCTTTATTGTCATTCTCATCACATGTGGTACATGAGGTGGAACGAAACTGTGTACACAGGGTCCCAGTTACATCCAACAATAGCAAAAATATAAAGTGTAAAAGAAACAGTAATAAGGATCTAAGCTAAGAAATAAACATAGTGCAAAACAATATGCTGAACAACAGCAGCACGAACATGAGTCTGTGTGAGCAGATGAGGACGAATGAATACAGCAGCATGAAATAAATCAGCAGCATGAGATCAGCAGCATGGATAATCAGCAACACATATCAACAATCAAAGTGGCATTACAGTGACTTTTTTTTCTCACGGTAATCCTGATTAGGGATTAATGAGTCCAACAACTTTAGGGTAGAAGCTGTTACTCAGTCTAGTGGTTCTGCACTTTATGATTCTCAGCCTTGTGGAGCGAGGCAAAAAAGTGTGTGCTGGGTGAGTGGGATCCTTCAAGATGCAGGTGGCCCTCTTCCTGCATCTGGAGGTGTAAGAAGAGGAATTAAGAACCATTTACTTAAATTAAGCATAAACCTTTATTTTATTCCAAATAGCACACAATAAACATTATCACTTTTGGCAAATTGAGTTAATTTTGAATTTAATGGCATCACATTTTAAAGTTGTTCCAGGTGAAGCATCCACTCTGTCGGTAAACATCTAGGACCTGAGGAGACCAGTTTTTGGAGGTTCTGGAGAGAACAGTGACCCATTCTGCTCTGATGAAGGACTCTGTTCAACAGTGCTGGATCGTCTTTGCTAAATTTTTGCTAGACTGGAGCAGATGTTCTAAAACCCATACTTCTTCAAAGCACTGATAGAGCCTATCCAGATATGCAAGCTGCTCATGACAGCAGCACTAATGCACCCCCATAACAACAGCAAGGCAAGCTTTTGAACTGTGGGCTGTTAAGACTACTAGTTGGACCCTCCGCTCCATACTATAGTCTGGAGGACTTGGTTTCTAGTTTCCAAAAATAATATAAATCTTGTGTTCTTTTGACCACAGAACAGTTCTCCACTTAGCTTTAGTTCAGAGAAGATGGCTTCAAACCTCTGCCCATTTTTACTTCTAAAAGATTCAACCTCTTTAAAATGCTCTGCTGAAATTTCATGACAGCTTGTTTTCTTCTTTTTCCCTCATGTTTGATTCCTGTCATCCATCTGGCTGTGATCTCAGGAGTGTTCCCCGTACGCCGCTCACCTGTTTGATGCTGAGGACCCGAGCACCCCGCTCAGAACCATCCCGGGCCTCTGTCCCGACTACTGTTCTCAATTCTGGAACCAGTGTCGCACCACTCTCCCCTTCCTGTCTGATGACCCGCGTATAAAAAACGCCAGACACGATCCGTCTCGTCTCTGTAAGCTCTTAGAGCTGGATGATGTAGATTACTGCTACCCCCATCTGCTCAGCAACCAGAAGCTCACCCAGAACCTGGGCCGAGTCCAGACGAATTCAGAGGGCTGCCTGCAGCTGTGTCTGGAGGAAGTGGCCAACGGTCTTCGTAATCCGCTCGCCATGGTGCATGCCAACGATGGCACGCATCGGTTCTTCGTGGCAGAGCAGGTGGGGCTGGTGTGGACCTACCTTCCTGACCGGTCCAAACTGGAGAAGCCCTTTCTGAACATCAGCCAGGCAGTGCTGACCTCACCGTGGTCGGGTGATGAAAGAGGCTTTCTGGGACTCACCTTTCACCCCAAATTCAAGTACAACAGGAAGCTGTACGTGTATTACTCAGTGGAGGTCAGGTTCGATGAGAGGATCCGGATCAGTGAGTTCAAGGTGTTAGCCAACGACATGAACGCGGTGGACCACAACTCAGAGCGGTAGGTACGGACCACATCCCAAGTCAGCTGTCACCAACAGATCATTAATTTACAACGTGTCTTACCATATTATACCTAAAGGGTTCTTCTGGAAATTGATGAGCCAGCATCCAACCACAATGGAGGCCAGCTGCTCTTTGGGGACGACGGATTCTTGTACATCTTCACAGGCGATGGCGGAATGGCCGGAGATCCGTTTGGAGAATATGGAAATGCCCAAAACAAGTAAGAACTCAAAAAATATGTTTTAAACAAACACCCTCTACACTAAAAGTTGATCAATTCTGGAGTAGTTTGAGCAACAGCTGACCACTGCTGGAATTTACTGAAGAAGCTGAAACAGAGTTATTATAGCAAAAAGAAACTAAACACTAGCTAAAAGCTAAAAAGCAAAATGTTAGCTAAAACTAGTAAAAAGCTAACTAAATGCAGCAAAACACCAAGCCAAAAGTAGCAAATAGCTAACGAAAAGCTGCAAAATGCTGACTTTAGCAAAACACTAGCTAAAAGCAGCAAACTTTAGCTAACAACAGCAAAATGCTATAGCTATAGGTAATTAAAAAAAAGGTAGTTGGGCGCTAAAAGGAGTATTATGGTTTTAGTTGCAAAATACTGGCTAAAAACAGGAAACCCAGAAAAGTAGGGCAAGCTGAAACCTAAAATGGGTGGCTATTACAAGAAAAAGCAAATGAAAAAGCTAAAAAGGTAGCTAAAAGCTAAAGTAACAAAAGGCTAACTAAAAGCAAAAAGTAAAACAAATGCTAGCTAAAAGAAATAAACATGTTGCTATAAACTAAATAACCAAAGTCAATTTGTAAAATAGCTGAATGCTCAGAGTGGCCTACAAAACAATGAGCAGTAGCTGAAGCAGATTTTAAAGATTAGAAAGATCTGTGTATTTCTATGTGGGAAATATTTTCAAGTTTAATATTTTTGTAAAAGTAATACATACATAAGTTACAAAAATGCTACAGTCATATTGTTCATCTCTAAATGGTCCATCTGTTTTGATAAACTTAAAGCTAAACAAGGTACACTGGAGCAGAAAATCAGAAACATTTCTGCGTTAAAAGTTTATTTACTTTGCTTCATCTGTTCCAGGTCAGCTCTCCTGGGTAAAGTTCTTCGAATCGATGTGAACAATAACGAGAGAGGCCCGCTCTACAGAATCCCTCCAGACAACCCGTTCATTCACGAGCCCGAAGCGCGGCCCGAGGTGTACGCGTACGGCGTCCGCAACATGTGGAGGTGCTCCGTGGACAGAGGCGACCCACACACCAAAGAGGGCAAAGGTCGAATCTTCTGCGGGGACGTGGGGCAAAACAAATTTGAAGAAGTCGACATCATCGAGAAAGGCCGAAACTACGGCTGGAGAGCCAAGGAGGGTTTCTCCTGCTATGATAAGAAGCTGTGCGCCAACAGCTCGCTCGGTAAGGAAGATATGACATGCATTTATTTACTAAAAGCTCCACAAAACCACATGTCTACTAGAACCTTTAAAGCATGAGCAGAAGCATGTTCCTCCAGTGCTGCTGGATTCTTTTTAAATCTTTACTTAAAACGGACTACGTTAGTTTCTTTCATTTTCTTTCCTTGTTTTGTTCCTGTTAAGGTTTTTTTTAGGAAGTTTAATACAAATAAAACTACTAATTTAGAGAATTTCTGAAACTACCTCTCAGAAGTTGGACTTATTTTTGTGTTTTTAAAGTACTTTTGAGTACTGAGCATGCATCAGGATACTTTTGAGTCTGTTAAGAAAAAAAAAGGGTGAAATTGCTGCCATTATGCATTTCAGGTTAAGAGAATGCAGATATTTTACTTTCAGATGTGCCACTTGCTGGTTCTTTTGGCTCTTTTTGTGGTGGCCTAACTTGTTTTTTCATTCAGTAAATATGACAAGTTGAAAATTATCCTCTATTTCAGTCTCAGTTTGTCATTAAGGGGTCATGGTGGGTCCAAAAGTCAGATTAGTTAAGAACTGCTTCTTGGGAAGAAAAAAAAAAGTATAATTAGGACTGAATTGCAACTTGAATTGAGTTTACACCTTAAAACTTTTTTTTTTTTTTTGTGCAATTTGACACCATTTCCTGAGATCTTATGTTTGTTGGTTGAAAGCAACCTCTGCTTCGGTTCATCCTGTAAAATGGGATTACATTTGGATCCAGACAGTTTTCCTAATAAAATGTTTTTGTTTCACTCACAGATGATGTGCTGCCTATTTATGCTTATCCTCATAAGATGGGTAAGTCGGTGACGGGTGGTTACGTGTACCGCGGCTGTGAGTACCCCAACCTGAACGGCATGTACATATTTGGAGACTTCATGAGCGGGTGGGTTCAACCTGGACCAAGCTTTCTGTTTGTGTTGAGAAGAGCTGTAAGGATCACGTAGAACTGAAATGAAGTGATGTTAGATACAGCTCCTTGTTGAAAGCCCTCATCAGTTCAGCAGAAACGGGGATCACAGAACTAGTTTGGACGCGATTTGTTTGTCGTTCAAAGCAGTGCTTCTTCTGTGCTTCAGGCGTTTGATGAGTCTGCAGGAGGACAAAACCACAGGTCAGTGGAGGTATAATGAGATCTGCATGGGGATGGGGCTGACGTGTGCCTTTCCTGGACTCATCAACAACTACCATCAGTACATCATCTCCTTCGCTGAGGATGAATCGGGTAATGAATCAACCAAGCCATCAGGGTTCTTTTCCCAATTTATAAGTAATAAAACAGATTTTGATTCTCTGCAGGTGAACTCTACTTCATGTCCACGGGAATACCAAGTGCCACGTCTCCTTCAGGAGTCATCTATAAACTGGTAGATCCATCGAGGTGAGCAAACAGAAAACACAGAAACTACCGGGAAATTTTATTTTTTTTACCTAGGAAATGACTCCAAAAGGCCCACATCTGTTTATAATCACAAACACGTGAGAAACAATAGTTAGAGTCATTCTTGGCTCTTTTCTGAAGTCTGTCAGTATCTGGTGGGACCTCGGCTCTTATTTTAGCTCAAACTGAAAGCTCAACAGGTTTCATCGAAAAGAAATGAAGTGTTGGCAGCTCTGCGACAGGCCTTCGGCTCGCTCTGTGTTTTATGCCTTTTGAGCTGATTCGAACTGCTGGCATATCTGGAATGGCAACTTACGTTGAAAGCAAATAAAAAATGTATTCTCTGAGATTCCATTTGTCTGATTTGCCATATTTGTTTTTACCTGCCCCAATGAATGTGATTCAAGTTCAAGGTAGTTTAAGGATTAGGGTTCAGGTTAGATGTCTAATTTTATTGTTTGCAATGAGCACTTTTAAGTAATCTCAATGTTTGTGTTTCAGACGGGCCCCACCGAGACGGTGCCATTATGATCCTCTCCCTGTCAGAGCTAAAAGTAATCTCATCAAGTTTGTTCCCCAAGAAAGTGAGTCCACAAACAAATCACTTTTTAAAACATGTTGAACCTGCCACTTTACATGCATTCTTGTATTTTTCCTCGTTAGAATTAACTGGTTTTGAGCTGCCAACTAGAAACAAGCCAGAGCCAGAGCCTACAAAGACCTACGACTGGCTCCTAGAGCTCCTCGATCGCCTTGGTGATCCGGCACCAACCCTGACCACCCCCGCCCCGAGCCGACCGACCGCCCAACCATCCAGTAATTCAAGGCGGAAAGGCCACCACCAGAAGGCAAATCCCAGAGCGAACAATGTGCCCGAGCTGCCGAATGGAGCGGTGAGGTTGGTTGGGGACGAGTATGGACGCGGCGATCGTGGACGAGTGGAGATCTACATTAACGGGAA
Organism: Nematolebias whitei; assembly: GCF_014905685.2. Classification (NCBI taxonomy): domain Eukaryota; kingdom Metazoa; phylum Chordata; class Actinopteri; order Cyprinodontiformes; family Rivulidae; genus Nematolebias; species Nematolebias whitei. The sequence goes on along the minus strand of NC_056518.1, from coordinate 26,646,404 downwards.
CTGGGGCATCGTTTGTGACGACTTATGGTCGATCAAAAATGCTGACGTGGTTTGTCGGCAAATGGGATTCAGTCACGCTCTGAAGGCAACCATAAACTCTCAGTTTGGTGAAGGGAGGGGACTGCAGATTCTTCTGGACGACGTTCAGTGTAAAGGGAGGGAGTTGGACCTTCTGAGGTGCTCACATGCTGGAATAGGGAAGCACAACTGTGCCCACAGTGAAGCTGCTGGGGTGATCTGTGGGAACCCGCACCCTGTTGTAGAAGTCTAACTGTTAAAGAAAGCTACACATTAAGAACAAACGCCTTGACAAAAATCATTCTAAAGTTTTACTCAATATCTCTAAGCGAAGAAATTCCTTAACATGAGTAAGTTGTAATGTTTGCACAGCTGCTGTAAAGGTTCAACTTCAAAAATATGAACTAACATAGCTGTATTTTTGTTTTAGGTACATTAAAACAAAGATATGGTGAAATCTTGTGAAATATAGTAGACTTGTTATAGTGCTTCATATAAGCTACTGTCAAGTATTTCTCAATTCAAACTACAGCCAAATTTCTCATGGCTCTATATTGCGTCTAATTGCTGGTTTATCAGATCATGTAGAAAAAAGCAATTGGTTTTAAACCGTCTTATAAAACTTGCATCTATTTTTAAACCCCACATGAATGCAAAAAAAAAAACAACTTAAAAATCACATTCTTAAAAATTATAAGTTGTCAAGAAATGCACAAACACGTTTAAAAATCTTAATTATAAACAATTCAACTTTTTGAACCCCTTTGTTGTGTCATAAAAAAGCACTTCCTATCGCACTTCATGAAATGTTTAAACCAGAATTATTATTTGAACTTAATTTTATTGTGTTTCTGAGTTCTCCTTGAATTAAAAAAAAAACCTGTTGTAGGTTTTTGCTTATGTTGTGTGAATAATTTATTAACGATCTGAACCGACCGCTTGGCTTTCTGACTCTCTCACTACACTACAAACTCTGCCCTGCAAAGGAATACAGTACCCTAAAATGTTCAAAACTCACTTAGATATAAACTTTATGTCTATGATCTCGCCCCAGAATCTGTTCTTGCTGTGTCCTCATTACAAAGTGTTTTGGTTACAACTATATTGACTCAAAAATATCTCCTAACTTTGAGTTACTTGGGAAACATGCTTCCAATTAGAAGTTTCCAGCAAAGTGTAAAAATGAATCCAAAGAAATGCATTTGATAATCACCCAGTCAAATTGCATACACAAATACAATATTTTAAAGAAAAATATGAATTCTGTTGGCTTAATGATTGAGTTTACACAACATACTCGCCCAATTTGTTTCTCCACTAATCAGATGTTTAAACCCGTTTCTTTATTGCTTTATTGAATTTTTTGTCTTTTTATTTAATGTTCATATGTCCAATCCCCCTGGCTCTCTTGTGTTTTTCTACCTTTATAGCGAAGATCTTTTGATTTCAATAAAGTTTTGTTTAAAATAAACAACAAGTAAATATATAAAACTGTAATCAAAAAAGTAAAAGTAAGAGTAATGCACAATTTCCAACTTTAGGTGTCGTAAATTACATTTCAAAACTCTAAATAATATTTATCCTTCCAACGAGTTTATCAGAAATAGATTTAGTTTTGAATGTGATAACTGTTCTATATGTAACGAACCTGAAACAACAGAACATCTGTTTTATTTCTGTCATTCTGTGAACACGTTATGGAAATCCCTTCACGATCTTCTGACCATAAAATCCATGAACATAGACTCCTTCTCTCTTCAAAATGTTTTATATGGATATGTATCTGAAAATAAAAAAGATTAATACTTTGTTAATAACATTATCATACTAAAATTTTATATGCATAAATGCAGATATAGCATGTCCAAGCCATTATGGTCTGTATTCATACAAGAACTCCAGATGTTAAAACTTTCATTGGACAGTGCTAAAAGACCACATGCAAAAAAGCTCAGATCACCTCGCTCAGATAATATAGCCCTCTGACAAATAATTTTATTAATTATCTAGAATGCTAGATATATAGTTCTGTTTTTTAATTTACTTGTACCATATTATGTGCAATCTCTTTGATGATAATATTACCTAAATTTAATTTTATGATGATTGTTATGGTAATTTGTTTAAGAATATGTTGAATTTAGGAGGTATGACAGTAGATATTTTTACATGTTTATATGTATCATTGGAATCTGAGTTTGTCATTTATTCTGTTAGTGTGTTCACTTGTTCTATATGTTCAATTGTTCAATTAAAAAATAAATAAATTGAAAAATGAACTTTAGGTGTCGTAAAAACCGTGCCGTTGACTGTCGATGCATGTTTTACGACATTTTCGGCCAATAGGTGCCGTAAAACAAGTGCCACCATGTACGTTTTACGACCTTTTGTGGACAACTTTCTTACGAATTAGCAAACGTTGGTTGTATAACCTAGATTGTTTAATTGTGGAAGCTTTTATAATATATAGATAAACTCCGCATGGCAATACATTTAAATCAACACATCCAAACACACGCAGAATATCGTTCATGTACCAGTGAAATAAACATGTATAATGCTAAACAGCACATCGGCTCCATAGCTCAGTGGTTAGAGCACTGGTCTTGTAAACCAGGGGTCGCGAGTTCGATCCTCGCTGGGGCCTAATACCACCTAACATTTTTTTGTCTTAATCTACATAAATTGATCATTAGTGAGTTTATTGTTATAGTGAAAATAGATCTAGTGTTGAAAACACTGCTTAGGCTGGTGCAGTGCATTCATATGTATAACCTTTATATGTATAAAGGTTGAATATGTGCACTCTGAGCTAACATGCTGCCAACAAAAAGGTCACTTTTGCTGTAAAGAATTTTGTTTACCAATATTTTATTGCTGTTTGTTTTATTAAAGCACAAGACAAGTAAGACAATATGAACTGGACCTAAATATTATTACAATACTTCATTTTATGGCACTAATAGCAATGGGAGTGTTCAGAAATAATAAAAAGTTTAAGTACTAATTAAAATTTATTAAAATTTATTATACAAAGTATTTATTTGTACAAGCATAGGTAAACTGAACCATCGGTACAATGTTTCCAAGACTTGGTCTATCAACTGGGTGATTTAGATGTTTGAATCCTGTTATAAATGGAGTGTTTATGGTGAGTTTGAATGTTGGCACTTCTTCAGTCAGCCACTAAGTGTCTGTACTGCTTCATCTAAACACAAACTCTGACCCTGAGGGTCCTCTGTGAAGTTCAAAGGACAAAGAGACCTTTATTTGACTGCAATGTGAGCGGTGCTAATATGAAATCAAATGTCACACTAAAACACTTCTCTGTTTGTAACTGGTGTTTCCTGAGAGGTAAAACATCAAGAAAGGCCAGACTTGTTTTCAGCAGGACTGGAGAATTTTTTGTTCCTATTAAGCTGCACAAAAAGATTTAGGAGCTTTTAAAAGCCTTTAATTCAAACTTAATGACAATTTATGTCAATGGGTAAACTGTTTTTTGTTTTTTTTTTCCAAATCTGGAGATGTACTCCTTTAAATGTTTTTTCAAAAATGGAAAGCATAATCTGAAACCATCCACATGAAAAAGGCTCCAAACCACATCAATAAAGCACCTTCCTATCGGACTTAAAGAGTTTTAGGACTGAAAGGCTAAACGTTCTTTGGCAGGAAGTGGAGAGGCATTATGTAAAACGAACCCCTCTCAGCTCAGTCTGAAAATTAAATTCAGATGTTCTTTTCTCGATTCGTGATTGTCACCGTAATCCTTGGTTCAGTCGTGCATTTTCCTCCATGGGTCACTTGCGCAGGTTAGCATGTAAGTAAGAAAATAAAGATGAAAGACCTGGAGTGATTTGCAGCAATTAGTGTTCACTGGTGGCCTCATCTGCAGCCGTCTTTGATCAAAACCTCCATAAACTCAGTCAACAATGGAAAAACATGACCTTTCTCCACATCAACACTCCTCTCTGTCCTCCCCACGTTGCTTGCACGTGGAAAAGGTTTGTTTTTCATTAGGCTCAAACATCAGTTTTATTTCTACCCCTCCGCAAAAAGGCCTTGTGTGTATACTCATGCAGGCACGTCACTTCACTGACCCCTGACCGCCGTAAAAACTGGATAAACATGGCAACTCAAAGCAGAGATAATGAAGACAAACAGCACAGGCAGTCAAAATGTGTGTGAGTTCCTGCAGATCTCACACTCCATGTGGCCTCAAGACAAAAGACAAAGCGAGGACGTCAAACGTTCTGCTGTCGGTGCACAACCAGGTGAGCCTGAACGCAGGCGGGGATCACTGATAACCCCCTGAGAAAACAAGGTTTTATTAAGCAAACACCCCTGGAGACAATGAGCTAACCTTATTTCTCGGCGTGGGAATACAGTGCAGGGTCAACACAGGAGGTCAACATCCTCTAATGAGGATCTTTCTCCCTATAGGTTCAAGATATGAAGTCTTTTTTGCACAGCTTGTTCAAGGTGGGACACGTCGATATTCTATGTTTAACATACAACAGAACATCACAGAACTACAAGGTGTAAGATTTAGTAAAATAATATCTAAACTCCAGACTTTATTATCAAAGGCAAGCTGTTTCTTTTAATTCTTGCAGTTCATCGCCATCCATATATTTCTATTGTTTTCCTTCTCTGGTTTTTAAAAAAGTTTAAAGTCTTCATGTCCATGTTACAGAACAGGGACCACAGAGCCACCTGAGCCACATGTGGAGGACTATGTTTTTCATTCTGATGCTCTAAAACTCATAGTCCACAGAAAGCCCACAGGTGATTGCAGAAAAGAAAACACCCAAGCCGTTTAGGACTTCCTCATTTTCAGGATCTGTGCGGTAGAGAACTCACAGCTCGGGGCGTGTTTATGTTAACTTAAATTAAAACACGATGATTGAACTGGTCTCCAGAGAGAGAAATGACACTGGTCTGACCATGACATCGCCACTGGAGCCTCTTATTTGATTCAAATCTCTGTTCTTATCATGCAGTCAGGGTTGAAAAGAGGTTTTTTTTCTGATACAAATACCTAACTCTTGATTTACTGGTCCGTCGTTCCAACCATCACCTGTGGTATAGATTTGGATCAATCAATCAGAATTGCGCCACTCAAGGTGGCTGCATGTTGGAGTAGCTGTACTTTCATTCTGGGATGATGCTTTTGAAAACTTTATTTCTTCTTTTTCTGGATGTAAATGGCTTTTTTTGGATGATTACTTCCTCTGGTTTTTGGATGCTGTGCAGCTGGAAGGATTTTTACTGAAACCTTTTAACTTTTGGACTTTTGTTATGAAGCGTAACCATGACAACAAGTGTTTTTTTTTTACAACTGCGAATAGCTGATTAACATCTCAAAGCTCAAATATTACCTCAAATACAGCCCTAAATCCCAAATGAGTTGTAAAGGAGGCGCCATGGATGCATCTCCATCTACCTGGTGGAGGTGCTCGAGTGACTGCTGACATCCTGAAGCTGACAGGAAACATGGCTCATGCCAACAAGTAGACCAGGATCATCCCCCGACACCTGCAGCTGTCTGTCTGCAATGATGAGGAGCTCAACAAGCTGCTGAGACCATCACTCAGGGAGGAGTTCTGCCCAACATTCAGGTGGTCCTGCTGCCCAGGAGGACCGAAAGGGCAGTGGATGGATCAGCATCTGCAGCCAGTTTCTTAAGATCTGCTGTGGTACGGACTACTGCAGGAGATCCTTCCTGCCCACAGCCATCAGCATCTATAACAACTCTTAATGAAACCAAGATGATGAGCTACAACATTTAATTTCCCTTTGGGATTAATAAAGTATTTTGAATTGAACTGAATTGAATAACCCACAGAACAAGTTCTCGGATATAAGTGTCCAAAGCTTCCTTTAGGGTGACGGGGCTCAACCTAACGAGCACCATTATCCAGGAGTAGATTAGAGTAGCGCTGTTGCTCCTCTGCATCGAAACGAGTTGGTTGAGGTGGTTTGGACACCTGAACAGGATGCCTCCCTTTAGAGGTTTTCCAGGCACGTCCCATTGGGGGACGAGGCTGAACTTGCTGGAGAGATTGCGTCTCTTCTCTGGCCTGGGAACCCCTTGGAGTACCTCAGTAGAAGCTGGTGGGTGTTGTTGGGGAGAAAGAGGTCTGGGTTTCTCTCCTGAACCTGTTGTTCTTATCAGGCTATTGGATAAGCGGTAGAAGATGAAGATGGATAAATATCTAACATCAACAACAATATCTAACATAAAATCTTAGTACTTCACTCGGGAGCAATCTGTTCAGGTCTGTCAGGCTTGTGGTTTGTACTCATGCTGTCAATGCAGCATTGTGCTCCCTCCTGAGTAAAGTTGCCCCATTTTTCCTCGCCTGAAACGTTTTTTACATGCATCACAGTTGATTTATCATCACTGATCAGAATCTGCATTTATTTGCTCGTTTTTAGCCTAAACCAGATTTATTCCTTATTTAATTTTGGCAACCAACTGGTTTTGAGCTGAAGTAGGAGAAAGCGCTCAGTTTGTGTCCTGATCAACGGAAATGTGTGCCTCCTTCGGGGTTGGTTGGCTCTGATTTATGATGAATGGTGGCTTTGAGCGCTGCCAGCAGTCCATGACACGGTTGGATAACCTGTCGGAGAGGAAAGAAAACATCTTTTTATAACAGACGCCTGAACTCAGACAGTTCCCCTTTCTAAATCTTACCTCTCAGGTGTTTCTTTTATAGTTTTAGGTTACTTCTTGCTACATGGAGCACATAAAGATGTTATGGGTCCTTACTGATGTGGCTTCCAGTTGAGCTTTTGGCTCTCAGATCCCAAAGTCAACAATGACGTTCGATCAGCTCCCAACAGACAAATACATCAATAACCCTCTGTTTTTACTTTTAGAGGCCTGATTTCTTGACCCTTTCATTGTTTTTTTTTTTGTTTTTTTTTACTATAACACAGACTTTGTGCTAACATTTATGAAAATGTCATAAATTGCACAAATAAAGTAACCATAATTTGACTTTTTACATGCTGGACATGCTAAATTTTATGTTTCCTCAAAGCAGTCAGACTTTCTTGTGATCTTTTAAAGTGGTTGTGGTCAAGTTAAGACTCAAAGCAGCCTGCTGGCTCCTCAGATAAATAATGTTATTACCTTAATTTTTATGTACATGATTGTTTCTGTTCAGTGCCCTGAGACAACTTCTATATAAATAATCTGAATTGAACTGAATATGCCTATGGGCTCTTTTTTTAAAGGTAGGCTTAATATTCTACAACTTGTTTCTCTTAAAGAACATTTAACATAGTAGCCTATTTCATAGTTAAAGAGCTTAAAGTGAGAAAATTGTTATTTTAAATCAACAAAGTCCATGCTCAATAATCCAGGTAAAAATCGAACAATGTTCAGTCAGGTCATCTGGACTGTTTTTTTTTTTTTGTTTTTGTTTTTTTTGCTCAGATGTTTCAGACTTCTCGGACTGATGAAGTCCTTTGGATGAAGGACGAAACCGTCCAGATGTCCTGACTGAACATTGTTGGATTTTACCTGGATTATTGAGCATGGACTTTGATGATTTGAACCACTTTGTCTGACTCAAAGGAGTTGATGGGGGAGAGGGCAGACCCCAGAAACTATCTTATCACCAGCAACTTCGTTTTTCCCACTATGGGAGTGTGCTGCTTGTGGGACTCAGTTTGTTTGTGGCTCCTCGGACTGATGAAGTCCTTTGGATGAAGGATGAGACGTCTCAGCAAAAAAATAAACCGTCCAGATGACCTGACTGAACATTGCTGGTTATTTTACAGCCTTTTGAGAACCAACTTCTCCTCAAACCCTATAAAAAGTTTGTTCAAGCTCAAATTTTTTGAGCTTTACTCCAACTAATCCACACATTGTGCATTTTTCTTTTAATCTATCTCAGGTGACCCAAACTCTTTTCTGCAACTATTTGTAGATGTCATCCCTGCAGAGGACAAACTTCAAGAAGATGTGCTTCGAGACTAGACATGATGCCTCTGAGGTAAGCTGCCAGAGTCATTTAACCTGAGCGCATCAATTTACTGAGAGAAAAAAGCCAAATATCTGCAGAATGATGGGTGCGGTTTAATTCTCCTCACTTTAGACTGACTGGTTGAGAGCATTAGTTTGGTTAAATCACGAAAGAAAGATTTTCCGCAGTCTTGCGAACATCTGTAAGATGACCTCGTCTAATTTTAACGCCCCGTTAATTCTGGGCTTTGATTGCAGATAATTTGTGCCGTTCATGTTGAGAATCAAATTCCACTTAATCCTGAGGTGGAAATGGGCTTGAAATGAGTTCGAACAGCTCCTCTGACAGCCATCGGTGGGTTTAATGAGCAGCTGTGTGGTGCAGCATCCTGTCAGACTGTTTGGCCATTCAACTAAAAAATGTTCGAAGACACTCGTCACACTGGCGTGGTCTTGCTTTCAACCATTTCCTCCATGCCTAACGCCCTTTAAGACCGCTATGGCCACAGTTTTGTTCTCATGATGATATTACCTTTAATTCAAATCTGTTGTGGCACATCATTTAGTTCCTGTAAAATCAAACATCTGGTTCTTTATTCTCTTTGCTCTCCATCAACACACAGAGCAACTTTAGTGCCCGTCCAACAGCCATAAAACACAGATTCCTGAGTGTGTGTGTGTATTTGTGTTCATAGGTTCCCTTCCAGCCTCCTTTCACTCATTATTTTCTCTCCTTGTTTTTCTCCAAAGCTGAAGGTTTGATCAGTGGGGGAGTTGAGGGAGAACCTCCTGTTTGCCTCTTTCAGTCTTTAATGGCTCCTCTCCATCTTCTTCCTCCCTCCGGTTCATTCTCTCAGCACTCCATCCAGGGTTTCCTGACAGCCATGTCCCAAAGTGCTTTGGAAAAACTCCCCTGCAGACGACTGCAGTTTGTGTTTGCAGCTCTCTGGGAAGTGTGTAACCTGTGGAGAAACTCACACAAGCATCCACCTCAGTCTTATACGAGCCAGATATTTATTATTATTATTTTATGAGGTATTATTGTAGATACAAACCAGACTTGTTTTGTGTCAACCACTCCAATTAAAGCAGATTTGTGTCTGATATTATCAGCTAATCACATCCATCAATCTAATATGAGAACAACAGTCCTTCAGCTTCTAACAAAGATGTTCTGTTGTCTGATTCTTGATTACAGACTCAAAAATGAAACTTGCAGACATGATTGAAAGTTCTTGTTGAGTTCCATGAGGCTGGACTCTAAAAACTTTTTGTTTTGTAGATTTCAACTCTGCAAACCAGCTGTTTTGTGTCTTTATTTAATTAAAAAGTAGTACTCCTTAAAGCAAAGGTGCAACTTTTATCCCAAAGGGCCACATCAAGAAGTTTAAAGCAATCCAAGGGCCACCTAGATAATTGGAAAATAATTTTTCTTTATGACAGATAATCTAGAAGACCTTTTTCAAGCTTTTTTCTTATTGTAGCATAGTTAGCATGTTTTATAAAACATGTCTTTCCAATATCCATTAGGGATATAAGATACTATATATTCTATAAACTGGCTCTTGTGACATTATATTATACACGTTAGCTTCACATGTTATACGTTAGCGAAAATATGCTAAGCAAACTTATTTTTTTGTGGTTCTAAGTCTTTAAACTTCAGTCTAGTTCTGGAATCACAATGACAAAAATGTTTTTTAAAAAGTTTTATGTTAAGATGTTTAAATGTCCTTAAATAAATGGATAAATTCCTGTTCATTGTTATTAATCTTTTTTTAGAAAGTTGTGTGTGCTTTTTAAATGATGGATAATGGGGTCCTGATGGAGATTGTCGAAGGGCCCGTTGCCCATGTCTGCCTTGAAAGGAACGCACAGATTTAATCTAACTTTTTAGTGCTTGGACTATGAATATTGAATGACTCTCTGCTACTACCCCAACAAATTTGAGACCAATAGCTGTAAAACTGACTAAATTACAGCCATTTTTGTGTTTCCTAACCAACGGTGGCCTTCTTGAATTGTGTTTTGACAAATTTCCATAATTATACAGCCGTGTCAAACCCTGTTTTTGAAACTTATTTTGGTTTCCGTCCAGTACCGATAAAGTCCAGAAGTATGAAAGTGTTAGAGAGGACTCGGCTGCGTCTTTGTTGCCAGGATTTTAGTTGCACTTTATAACGTGGCTCCTGAGAAAAGTTCTAAACCAGGTCAAATGTCAAATGAGCCAGTTTGTCCCCATCAGTCTGAGAACTCTGTTAATAATTAAAAAAATAAAACCAGTTTCCTCACTGGGAGTCCTGAGAGAAAATATTGACTAAAATCCAGCCAAAGGCAGCCAGATTCGGCAGATTGGGAACATTTTAACAGTTTGTGTTTGATGACCTTACATAAACACTTTATGAGAAACAAATGTATGAGACGCCACAGTTTCTGAAGCGTTTGCATGTTCAGAGACCGACTGACTGAAGAGATATGATTTTTAATAACTTTCACATAAACTGATGCAGTAATTTCTTGTGAAAAACTGGGAAGCTTTAAGTAAGTCTGCAGATCTGCTGGTACAAACCTTTAATAAAAATATAAATACTTTTAAATGTAGCACCTAAACTTTGCTTCATGTTTACCTTTCTTATTCGTCACGTTCAATAGCTCCTGAGTCTTCTCAGAGGTCTTTTAAAGTTTTTATTTGGATCTAGGATGCTTTTCCACTCCAGTTCTCGGACCTGCACACCCAGTTATCCTATTTTTCACATTGGTGATTCTACTTCACCTCAAACTCAGCTCCTCTAAAAGAAGTCTAGCAGATCAAAGCTCTGTGACATGCATATATAAATACAGAAAGTGGATGAAAACATCTTAATATTAAGAAATGTTGCATAATACACATTATTTTACACATTTTATCGCATAACCGGCATATTTTCTGTTGAATTTGGTGCATCCAAAGTGGTTTTCCGGCCTTAATCTTTCTTTTAGACAGTTCTGTTGTCACTTTTTCCCTTTCGTTCACTCACTGTTCAACTTTAGTTCTGCTTTAGGCTTGTCTTATCAATCACCCAGCAGCATCTCTATAACCCATAAACTTGGGTAAATGGCACCTTTCTGTCTCTGAAGTTGTAAAACGTGTAACAGAAGGAACATTAACCCAAATGTGTCAACTTGGAGGTCATCTGGAGAAAGTTTCTCACGTCCAACCAAAGCTGAAGACGCCTTTGATGAGTCACCAATCCATCAAAAAACACGGCTGTGCACTCTGTTAATTTAGAATCACCCATCGTGCTTCAGTTTCCACAATCAGCAGTTTCAAACCATCATATTACATGACGTTTCTCACGTTGGAAATGGCAAATTTTTAGAACAAATTTTTAAAAATTCGGTTAAGAAGTTATTTTCCAACAGCGGAAATGGTTTATAGAGATCAGAAAACAGACATTTTGTGACTTTATACACCTTTTTATGTTTGTTAAAACTGGTCATGCCTCATTTTATTGGCAAAAATAAAGTTTCCATTAGGTGTATTTGTTTAAAAAACTCTGCCATCACATAGGATTATTCCCTGCTGCCTGTCAAGAGTTCGAAGCAGCCGACAGATGAAGGTTTTTATTGAGACATCGTCTTGTTTGCACAAGACTTGTGGAAGTGTCAACCTTTGTTGAGGCGTTTTCTGTCATATCCAAACTGGGTGTTCCCTGAGAGACCAGGGTGTGAAAAAGGAAAGCTGTGAAGAGAGGCAGTGCTGATGGAGAGACATCACACTGATCCCGACTAAAATAACAAAAATTGGAACATTTTACTGGAAAACAGGAGGAATGTGTGAGGAGGAGCTGCATCCCCTCCTTCCTTTTGTCCTCCTGGAGGTGCGAGTTTACAGGTTTGCTGATGCCTGAAGAGATCAGGGGACTCTCGGTAAACATGCCAATCTTTTGAAGTCCTTCTCAGTTAAACAGCTTGCAGTTTTTAAAAAAAGTAATCCTGTTGCAGGTCGCCAGGGTTCTCATTTAAAAGGGAACTTTGAGGGACGGAAAACTTTCTGCCCTGACACCAAAATAAGTTTTATTTCTTTCTTTTCATCAATCATCTGTCAGAGTTTATCTTTTATTATCCAAACACAAAATAAGATGCTCTGTCTGATATCCAGTTTAACCTTTTAAAGCTTTAAAACATATAAACACGCAATAATTAACAACCAAATGCGAAGAAGCTGCAATAAGTGTTGGGGATAATTCAGATACAATTTATACTCAGTCTATTAGGTTTTATTTCATATTTAGCAGCTTTACATGACTTTTTCCCATGGGAATTCAGATATAAACAATACAAAAAAATAATAATAATCTGGGCCAATAAATAATCTCATCCACACCCAAACACGCACACACAAGCAGCCGTTTCACATCAGACGATTCAAACATTTAAAGACGTAAATCAGCTGATAGAACACAAAGTCACCAGTTTCAGTTCATTTCTGCTTTTTTTTCTGTGCAGGAATTAAAACAGAAGCCTTCAATGTTCTGAAAGTCTCAGTTTTTATCAGTTCAGAGAGTTCGAGTCCGGATCACTGCGTTGTATTCTGACTTAATGTGTCAGTACTCCCGAGCCTCTCTGAGCTCCATTTGAAACACCGGTTCTGGAGGGTTTTCCAGGCAGTCCAGCCCGTTGTTGGGGGGCCTCACCGAATGGAACCTGCTCCAGTCCCCTTTGCACAGGATCCACGGCAGGACGTCCACCTTGTAGTGCAGCTCGGGGGAGAACTCGGTGCTGATCAGGTTCGGCGCTCCCGCTCCCTTCCCCCGCGATATCAGTCTCATCCGGTCGTCGTAGCAACAGTGCTGCTCCGCCAGCATGGTGCTGTCGTACGACAGCATGGAGCGGATGCAGAACCGGGCTGAGGGTTTGTAGATGTCGAGTCGCTCTTTGGGTCCGCTGGCGTCCCTCCAGCGGTACGACTTGTGGAGTCCGACGTCCTCGATGTCGACGGTGCCGTAGACGACCTCGGAGGGGTAGGAGCAGGGGCAGCTGGGCAGCTCGGTGAGCACCTGCTGCAGGTAATTCTGCAGGAAGTCATTCCTGCAGCTTAACCACTTCTCACAGCTGTCCACATCTGGGTCAGAACATCAAAAGCACTTTAATCCCATTTACCAACAAAAAATTATCACATTTTCATGTAAATTTACATCAAGACAATAGACATAAATGCAGTGAGATGATGAGTCCTGAATTATTTAGCTGAGATATGCTGAATACTAGTATAATAATAATAGTATAATAATAGTTACTGAAGCTCAAACAAGCAAAACAACAGCTAAAAGACTCTGAAGGATAGCTAAAACAATCAAGTGGATAGCTAAGACTCTCAAAAAGATAGCTAAAAGGAACAAAAGTCAAGCTAAGTGAATCTAAAGGATAACTAAAAAACAAAAGGATAGCTAAAAGAATCAAAAAGCAAGCCAAAATAATCAAAAGGATGCAGGATAGCTAAAATACTCAAAATAATAGCTAAAATGCTCAAAATAATAGCTAAAAGAATCAAAAGAATAGCTAAAAGGAGCAAAACGATAGCTAAGCAAATGAAAAGAACCGCTAAAAGACAAAAGTATAGCTAAAACAGTCAAAAAGATAGATAAAACAATCAAAAGGACAGCTAAAATAATCAAAAGAATAGCTAAAAGACTAAAAAGGATAGCTAAAACAATCAAAAGGCAAGCTAAAATAATCAAAAGAATAGCTAAAAGACTAAAAAGGAAAGCTAAATAATCAAAAAGATAACTAAAAGAACCAAAAGGCAAGCTAAAACAATCAAAAGATCAACTAAAGAAAGATGTTTGCTAGAATTAGGCGAACTTTCGTTGAAACCTAATAAAGAGCTGACTAAAACTAAAAATTGCAGAACAGGAAGTAAAAGTATCAAAAGGCTGGCTAAAATATAAAGTAGCAAAAGCTTAATTATTAGTTAAAGGCAACAAAAATCAAGCTAATGGCTAAAAGCAGCGCAACAGTAGCTAAAGATTAAAAGTAGCCAAAGAAGACAAAAATAAAACAAATATGCTGCAGCAGGTTTTAATTCAATTCATTCAATTAATGCTTTTGAATGAATTGAAGAGCAAATGTCTATGGGTTAAATATAAATAAATGTAGATATTTTAAAAAGAATAAACGTTACAAACTCAAAAGCTATAGGAGCTTGAATGAGCTGAACATTTTGACATACGAATGATAAAACAGTACAAAGACTTAACTGTACGGAAAAATAAAACACGAGAAAACAAAAGTATGAATGTTGAATTGGCATTTATGCATTTAGCTTCAAATATTTTAACAACAAAACTAAACAGAAAAAGCAGAAAACTGTGAAAGGCTAAAATATATACTGTTTATACATTCAGATAATTTGAAAAGAAGCTGCTGTGAGATAAATTCAAGTGTTCACCAGCCGTGTTGCCTTCTGACATGATGAATTCCCATGAAAACTTTAGATCACTTTGACTGTCGTTAAGAAAATTAGAGGCTGACGGTGAAAACAGAGGTTTTCCTCGACTGTCTGCAGCAGCCGCAGACCGAGAGGTAAACTATGTGACAGTAGATCATGTGTTCCTCACTGCTGTGCTCTTTGTTATGTTTGCGGAGGAAAACGAACTATCGGATTCTCTGGCTGCTGCGTCGCAGCGGGAGAGCAATAAAACAGGATCTACTCAAACGTTTCTGCGTTTCATTCAGCACAGCAGCTCTCTGGGAAGAAAGAGCTTTTAAAAAACATTAAAAACAGCCGCGCAGAGTGTGAAACTGACCCGACTGGAGCATAAAATCTGATTCAAAGCAAGAAGTGAAACATAAAAACACAAACGAACCTGATTCTGTGCTGTTGGTCGTCTGAAGAGGCATCAAGTCTGTCACTGTTATCACAGAGTCTAAAAGACAGAGAAAGGCAGAAGAAAGAAAAAGAAAACGATAAAGATGAGAAATCTCCAGAGAATCCTTGTCAGCATCATCCGGTTGATATTAAAGCATGCTTTTAGAGGTCCAGAAACTTAATGATCACTACGACAAACGTTACAGCAATAAAATCAACCTGAGCTGCTCCTCAAGTGAGTCAAACTTCTGCAGAATTAAAATAATATTAATAATAATAATAATAATAATAGTCACTCTGTGAATAGCTCTGAGAACATAACTAAATCTAATATAAGACGAGACAGTTTGTAAGTGCTGACGGCTGAATGACTAAGCTGGCAATTGCCGAAAAATAAAATAAAAAGGATAAAAAGGATGCATGAGAAGACAAAAAAGAAGCGTAAAGAGACAAAAACAAAATGTAAAAAGACCAAAAGGAAACATAAAGAGACAAAAACAAAATACAAAGAGTCAAAAACAAAATGTAAAGAGACAAAAAGGAAGCGTAAGGAAACAAACAAGAATCATGACACAAAAAGGAAGCATAAGGAGACGAAAAGGAAACGTAAAGAGACAAAAACAAAATGTAAAGAGACAAAAGGAAGTGTACGGAAACGAACAGGAAGCATGGCACAAAAAAGAAAATGTAAGGAGACAAAAAAATTAAGTGTAAGGAAACAAAAAAGAAAACATAAGGAAACAAAAAAGGAAACTTGAGACAAAAAGGAAGCGTAAGGAGACAAAAAAGGAAACCTGAGACAAAAGGAAACGTAAGGAGACAAAAAAGGAAACCTGAGACAAAAGGAAGTGTAAGGAGACAAAAAAAAAAACAAGTGAAAGGAAACAAAAAAGAAAACATAAGGAGACAAAAAGCATGAGGAAATATTTTTTAAAAGTGTATTTCTGTATATTTTAAAGAACAACAAGTTTTAAAAGATTTTTAAAAAATCTATATAAAGATAAACTAATTAATACCTGCAAAAACCTTTTGACCTGTGTGGGACATAAAAATAAATAGAGAAGGCTTCAATGACCGTTTAAATCCAAGTTTTTCCACAGAATACCTTGAAAGTTATTTTGTCTTTCCTACATTGTTGTCCTTCAATAAATGTTTTCATCAATCGTGACTTTTTTTTTGTAAAAGGTTAAACTTTCTGTGTTTTCTGCGCATGCTGAATGTTGTTATGGCAGGTCTTATTTTTCTAACGATGACAGGAAACGAGTCAGAAATCTTAATCGCCCACAGATCACCACTCTGGACTGGAACTGGAACCGGCAGGTCTTAAGGCTGATTTTCTGAGCTGTAAAAACTTCACAAGAGTCAGGTTGCCTCTTACTCTGGCAGCTCTTCAGGTCGCACGTGCGTGATTCGGTCGCCGTGCACGCGTAGCCACAGGAGCGGGTGCGTTTCTGGGATCCAAACCCACAAGTGACGCTGCACGGGGCCCATTTGCCCCACTCCTCACGCTCTAAAAAACACAGCAATAAAAGATGGATGAGCCAGAGGAGGTTAGAGGGGCGGAAACCTGAACTATGGGGGGAAGCAGCCTTTGAAGTCAGCCTTGTGGATTCCTCACTCTGCCAGTGTGTGTGTGTGTGTGTGTGTGTGCGCGCACATGGGTGTGCATGTGTTATGCAATTAAGGAGTGCCTGAAATGGGCCAGGGAGTGAGAGTATGGAACATGCTCCTCGGTTTTTTTAAACACACCACCTTCAGGAGGGGAGGAAGGGGAGAACTTCAAAGACTGTTAGGGGGCTGGATGGAGGGGGAGGAGGGGTGAGGGTTCAGGGCTAAGTGAAACCCTTCCTGCAGTGAGAGTGACGACAGCGTCAAGCGAGCAAAAACAAACCGTCGTTCCCTCGAGATTAGTACAAACTGAGCATAGGTGTCGACGTTTGACCCATTACACTAGTGTTTCAGTAAAACATTAATATTTTATTTAATATATATATATTTTTTTTTCACACCACTATTTCCATCTTGATCTAATATTGCAAAATATCTCACGAACCAAAGGATGTACTATAATCAAACTCAGAGACATCATCAGATAAACGTTTACAACTGACAAAGTTTTGGGCTCAACCCAATTCAAGATGGCCGCTACAGACTATATAAGCTAAAAATGGCTACAATTCAGCCTGATCTACAGATATACACACTTATTCTAACATTGTGCACAAATAGTTTAAAGCCTTTATTCTATATTGTATGGAAACACCAAACAATCAGGGGAACTCAAAAACTATCATGAGAGAACGTATACAGTTATAATGACGTCATGTGTGCCGCAGAATGCCAGCGCTGACGGGAGCTCTGCTTCGACTCGATCTTTTTTTGTTCCTGTTGCTTTTGTTTGAACTTTTATTGCGCCTACATTGCACACCCACAGTACGGGTATGACCGCGACACACTTGTGGAGTTTTCTGTGTCGCTGCTTTGCCATCGTGGTTCAGTCCTTCCAGCCTCGGGCTCTGGCCTGTCATGGCGGCCGTCCCCATGATCCTCCATCTGCTTGCACAGACCGAATTCTACGGATCCATTCGGTTCTGCAGGGAAACGCTGGATGTTCTCTGTCCGCCAGACCCGGTTCTGGAGGATAGTTTGGGAGGACAGCTGCTGCGACCATTATTATCATCAAGCTGCTAACGGGACATGCTACCAAGACCTGCTAACAATGCTAACAAGACCATGCCACTAACCGAACCACACCACTAACAGTACCATGGTGCCAACGGGAACATGTTGCTAAGAGAAACCTCACTGCTAACCGAACCACTCTGCTAATAGGACCATGCTGCTGTAGATGCATTTCTTTTTCACTTTTGGCACCTTGTTTTTGTATTTTTGTTGCATGCATATTTGTTGTTGCTGTTTTTTTGGCGAGTCGAGACGGTTCATCTCGTCCTGAGCATTTCATTGCATTGTTGACGTTGATTTTGCATATGGCAAATAAACCAAACCTGAACCATAATGTTTGCAAATGTTAGCATTTAGTTTTGCTTTTAGTAATCGTATTTTTTGTTGTCGTTTGAAAATTCACTTTCAGTTTCTTGAACAAATTTTTGGCCTTTAGCTTCCACAGTGCATAAAAAAAACTGCTTTATTCTGAGATTCTTAACGTTGGACTTGCTGATAGTTTTAGGTAGTTTTTCTTCATTCAGAAGGTCAGAGTTCAGAGGTCAAGAGTCAGAGGAAAAGTTTGTGGTGTTCATCTTATTGGACTGAAGACTGTGAAGGAGCAGAACGTCATGAATCATGTCAGGTTTATGTTACAGTAAGTCCTCAAGTAATAAGAACTGTTTAAAGGGACAAAAACTTGTTTTCTGTGGAAGGTGAAATGGGCTGGAACGTGTCTTTACACTGCCGAGTGAGAAAGATCTGTAGAAGCACATTCAGACAATCATCTTTTTCTAAACAAAGATCTGAAGCTTGAGGAACCGTCACTGCAAATCCTGCAAAATCACTTCATGTGGGTGAGTCCTGACCACTGCTCGGCTCCGCCCCCGGCTAATAAACTCTCCTGCATGAAGGTGAAAGAGCGTCAGCAGAGATTTAATTGTCGTGCTGTCTTACCAAAGTTATCCTTCGTCTCCCACTCTTTGTCCCAGCGTCGCCCCCACTCCGCCCCCACTCCACTCAGGACCTCAGGATCAGAGCCATAGTCCTCAGTCTGTTCCTCAGACCCGCCTCCTCCAAGCCCGTTCTCCGCCCGCTCCGGGTACTCCCAGAACAGCGGCCAGAACAGCTTCTTGTGGCTGTTGATCCAGTCCGAGGATGAGAGCGACCAGTCGTTCCTCTGGCTCTCCGCGGCGAGGTCCATCTCCACCTCCGTCTCCGTCTGAGAGTCCCCCACCACCTCGATGGTCACCTGAAACACCCGGCGTTAGTTAGAAAGGTTCACCCGCTCTCTCCACTCACTGTTACCTAGACCCCCAATCAATTAAAAAAAAAACTAACATCTGTCAGTTTGATGGTCTTAAAACCCTCACACGAGCAGCAAAATTACAAATATAAAAACGTTTTGGCAGCCATTTTGTTTATTTGTGTTTTTAGGGGTATTTTGTTGTGTTTTTTTATTGGTTCTGGCAGTTTTTGTTTGCCGTGTTCTTTGTAATCTTGTATTTTGTCAAACCCTGGACTTTTGTCTTATCGCCCACCACCGAAACGCAAAACTGGGCAATAATGTTTGTGCTTTCTGTCTGTTAGCCAAATAACTCATGAACGGCTGAACACATTTTTATTAGCCTGTCGAAGGCGGGCGTATTGTTGTAGTCTCCATCCGTACATCTGCCCGTCTAGTTTTTCTTTTCCCCCCCATAACTTTGGAGTCGCTCAAAATAATTTTAACACATATTTATCATCACACGACAGAGTGTCACATACACTTGTCATACCCCAGCTTTAATTTCAAGGTCACAGATCAAGGTCAAAGTTGTACAAAGTCTTTGCTTGTCACACCCAAAATTTCTGATTGCCCAAACTAATTTAACAATATTTCATACACATTTGTACCACTAGACAGAGTGTTACATCATCTTTTACGCCCCCCCCCCCACCACCACCATCAACATGAAAGTCAAGGTCACAAATCAAGGTCAACGTTTAACTAGGTCTTTGCTTGTCTGAGCCATAACTTCTGATCAGCTCAAGATAATTTATCAAATTTTCATATAGATTTGTTTGTCACACAACCTTTTCAGTTTAGTGTTGATTTGATCATCGTAGTGTTTGCTTAGCTAATTTTAGCTTTTGTTTTGCTAGTTTTAGCTTTTGTTTAGGTAGTTTTAGCTTTTGTTTTGAAAGTTTATTTTTGTTTTTGTAATTTTCGCTTTTATTTAGGTAGTTTTAGCTTTTGTTTCCAAGTTTTAGCTTTGTTTTAGTCTTTAAGTTGTTTGTTTTTTGGTAGTTTTAGCTTTTCTTTTGCTAATTCTAACTTTTGTTGTGCTGGTTTTAGCTTTTCTGGCTCATTTTTGCTTTTGTTTTTGGTAGTTTAAGTTTTTGTTCTGTAATTTTTAGCTTTTGTTTTTGTAGTTTTAGCATTTATTTAGGTCATTTTAGCATTTGTTTAGCAAGTTTTAGCTTTTGTTTAGCCAAATGTAGCATAAAGCTTTGGTTTAACTCTTTGTTCTTATTGTTTGAACTTTTAACAATTCACTTTCAATCTCTTGGACAAATTTCAGCTCTAGTCTTTCAGCCTTTAGCTTTCACACTTTGTTTTTGTAGAAAAAGCTAAATTTTCTGCTGAGATTCTTAATGTCTTAACAGCTAAAGTCTTCACAGAAAATGTGACCGCTGATAAAAGCAGAAGGTGCATCTGATTCCCTGCAGCCCCTGAAGTGTTTCAGGTTCGTTCCTGACTCGTCCGGTTCAGACCCGTCCAACAGAAACAACAGCCTCCTGTTCTCTTCAGGACGACCGTGAACGCCACCGGCACCACGTAAGTTCTGCATCTGTGAGACTGTTTTTACGCTCCAGCTGCTCTAAACACCGAACACCAACAAACTACTGAGCTCCTACGATGAGTCGTGCACCTGAACGCCTCCTGTTTGCTCACAGAATCACTTTCAGAAGCCTAAATAGTCTTCTTTCTACCTTAAGAAGTGTTTTTTTGTTTGTTTGTTTGTTTGTTTACAGGCAGAAGAGGTCAAGACGAATCACATTCCTCCACCCCACGTGTTGTTCCAATCTCTGAGAAACTATGAGGGGAGTGATGGTGCTGCTTCAGGTACGTCGGTTTATGTGAGAATCAGATTGTAGACGAGCACTGATTTTATGAAGGAGGGTTATTGTGCAGCGCAGGATACGCAGGCATGGATGGAGGTGGTGGGACGAAGAGATGAACTGATAGCTGAATCTGAATGTTCCTCTGTAGTCCTACCTTAAACACACACACACACATGTTCAATTGTTTACAAAGACAAAATGTCAGCTGAAGTTCAACATGTCAATGTGAAATTTTGTGAAATAGAACAAATGTTCAGCAAGACAAGCTCTGTATACAATTAAGAATACAGTAAAAATAAAGTCTTGAGCAACCTCTGTTTAAAAAAAAACACATTTTTAACTGTATCCTGATTTGTTTGTATCGTAACGCAACTATGAAATAAAACAAATCAAACACCAGGACGTTCAGCTTGATTAGGAAGGTCGGTTTGCGATTTTGACAGCGATACGTCACACATCGTCAACAAAATTCGCAAATAAATTGCAGAAAAAATAATAAATAATAGGGATCATTGGGATTTTAGGAAAACCCCAGAAAAAAACTCTTTGTAGCTCTGCAGCTCAGGCCCAAACACGATTTAAAGGCTAAATGGATCACAGAAAGTTGGACTTTATGGGTCTGAAATGACATCTCAATATATTTTATGGTTTTTACACAATTACAGCTCAAGTCTTATGATTCATAATCAAATATTTTATCTGACAGCTGATGATGTCACACAAACTGTCTAAAAATTTTAAGTACCGTAGCTCAATTTTAAGTCTTTGTTCATTCAATGTGCATTTTTAATTCATGAAATAATCAGTTTTCATCTACATTTTAACCCCCGGAGCGTTTAGACTCTTTGTGAATGGAGGTCAAAAGAAGATGCTGGGTGTTAAAAAAAAAAAGGATCAAACCTAAACATTTGCTGTAAATGGTTTAAAAACAAATCAAGGATTAGTCTCAGTTGGATTTTTTTGTGATTTTCTTCCAAAACTGAAAGTGAATGAACTTCAGCTTCACTTAGTTTCCATTCAAATTTAATCGTCACGATGAAAAAAGTTTTCCAAACCTTCTCTGAGGTTCTTCAGGAACGTGCGTCTCCTTGAAAACTTAAAGCAGCTTTTTATCTCTTGGCACGTTTAGACTCTACACACGCCGTACGTGACTTTTTCACGACTCCGTCCTCCACGTGTGTTTTCTTCAAATCTGCTCTGTGGGTTCAGGTTGTTAAAACTTTATTTTTCGGGACTTCGCTGCCAGGATTTACAATAAATACATAAATAAAAAGGATTCTTTGACCTTTTTATAATCGGTCTCTCATGTGTTTTAGATTTTCGCTCTTGTGCAGATGTTGCGAGGTTCATGGGCAAGTTGGAGAGTGGTGCTGCTGAAGGTCCTGAAACTTTAGATGCTGGTTTGACTCAAACCAGCTGCTGGGGGGGAGCCAGGACTCTGTGTCCTACCTGTATGTTGGGGTTCTGAGAGCCCACGTCTGCGTTAGCCAGCTCTGGGACATTCCTCAGGTCCAGGACGAAGGCTTCAGGGTCCTTCTCGGGTACAGGTGGGGGGAGGACACCTGGGTGGTGGTTCCAGCGGTGTCTGGATGTTGGAGATGAAGCAGGAAGAGTCTGCAGCAGGTTCTCCTGTTGGAGCTGCTCCAGATTCTGACGAGCATCTTCTCGGCTCTCTGGTGCGAGCTACGAAACAACAGCTATTGTTATAAAAAACTGAAAATAATGAGCAAGAAATTATTTAAATTATTAGTACGCCAGATGTTGAATCCTCTGACTGCTTTTAAAGAAAAGTCAAAGACTTCAGAGCCGAAAAAACAGCAGCTAAATAAATTTCTGAACACTGGGTGTCTAGGGTGAAGAAAGACTAAAGAATAATAAATTAACTGAAGAAATTACATTTTCTGTGAAAACACTGTGATGACGTGGCTGAAGAAGCTGAAACTGAGTTTAAACTTTTACTCAAGTTAAAACAAGAGAACTGAAGTAGAAAAGGAGAACGGCAGCTTTTTTGTTGATATTATTTATTATTTTTATAAATAAAAAAAAGCAACAAAAAGAAGCTAAAAGGTGCAAAACAGAAGCCTAAAGAAGAAGAACTATAGCTAACAAGAAGCAAAATGGTAGCTATAACAAAAACGAAGCTAAAAGGAGAGCAACAGAAGCTTAAATAACAAGAGCTAAAAGCTAAAAAGGAACAAAAAATAAGCTAAAAAGAGCAAAATAGAAGCCTAAAGTACAATAATAGTGGATAAAAAGGAGCAAAATGGTAGCTAAAACAAAAACAAGCTAAAAGGAGTGCAACAGAATTGTAAAGGAGAAGAACAGGAGCGAAAAACTGAAAAGGAACAAAAAAGAAGCTAAAAAGAGCAAAATGGAATCCTAAAGAAGTACAGTGGATAAAAAAGCAAAATGGTAGCTAAAACAAAAAAGAAGCTAAAAGGAGAGCAACATAAGCTTAAAGGAGAATAACAAGAGCTAAAAGTTATAAAAGGAACAAAAAAGAAGCTAAAAGAAGCTAAACAAAATGCTAAAAGGAAAAGAATGGTAACTTAAGAATCAGAATAGCTAAAAGTTTAAGGCAACAAAAAATATGCTAAAAGTAGCAAAACTGAGGCTTTAAGGAGCAGCATGGTAACTAAAAGCAGAAGAGTGGTACCTAAAAGCTAAAAGGAAAAAAAAAAGCTAAAATGAGAGAAACAAGCTTAAATGAGAATGAATGGTAGCTAAAAGCTAAACGGAACAGAAAGGTAAAAGAAGCAGGATAATCGCTAAAGGTTAACAGAAAATAGATAAATGCTAAAACGTGAAGAACGTTAGCTAAAAGGAGGTAAAAGAGGATTTAAAGGAGTTAATGGGAAGCTAAAACCAGCTAAAAGACACAAACTGACAGCTTTTTTTCCTTTGGGCTTTTTTAGCTGATAGCAAATCCATAGAAAAATGCTAAAATTAGCAAAACAATAGCTAAAAGCTAAAGCTAACAAAAACGCTAGTTTTAAGATTAAATCAGCTGAACAAGAGCAGAATGCTAAACTCGTCAGAAGCACAAAAACTCAGTTCACGTGTGAGCGATTGAAAAAGACCCGAGATAAAATCTGAGTTCTTCAGAGAACATAACGGGTCAGAGAGCGGATCAAGAGAACAGTTCTGGATGTTTTATTGAAACGTGGAACAGGAAGAAGGATTCCTCCCATCTGTTGGCTCGGCGGCCTCTCTGCAGCTCGGGTTTCTGTATTTTTAGCTAAACTGTTAAACCCACACAGCGCCGTCAGGTGTTCCGTTACTCACCACCGAGCCCGAGCTGCAGGTCTCTGACATCAGTTTGGACCATTCTCCGGTTCCTGAAGTGTCCCACAGAAACCAGAGGACCCAAACATTCACTGTCAATATTTCACGTCAACAAAAATAAAAATTAAAAACAGTTTCTGTCTCTGCCAAACCTGCTGTCTAGATTTTTGAGCGAGCGTACCGTTCATCATTATTCTTTCATTAAACCACAAAAATCACATTTTTCTTTTAAGTACGGCAGCAGTTGCTTTAGTTCATTTATTTAAAGAAAATAATTAAAAATGTGAAGATTTTTACACAGATAAGTGAGAAAATACACTGTATTTTAGCTTCTTTTGACCCCTAAAAGCCATAAAGTCACAATTTTTATAAAGTGGTGTTGATCTGAAGTTCTCCAGACGTTCTGAAGCTCTTCCGCTGCTTTGTTCTTAGTTTCAGTCAGAAGTTTTAATGTTTTCACTTGATCCCTGTTCCAATGTTGAGAATTAACAGATGATGGTCCAGTTTCTTGCTTAGGCTAGGGTGCGAGACATTTGAGCATCCATCGAATCCCACAGCTCGAGCTCCAACCACCTGAAGAATCTGACGCCTTCTTCAAAATGTGCTTCAGCTGGAAGGCGTCTCCTGGGAGAGGACAGACGTCCACCCAGGATGATTCAGGTGAATCAGCACCTTCCTCCCCGTGAGATCAGTCAGTGAGTCGCCTCCTGCAGACTCTCATCCCCCCTCCAGGTAAAAGTGAGTAATAAAGGAAGAAACCTGACGTTTACGCTCAGACAGGTTTCATTTTTAAATTATTTTCATGTTTTTATTTTCTGTGTGTTTATTGTGACACGTTTTCTGCTATTTTACCTGTGTATATATCAAAATGTTCAACTGAGAGCTGCAACTTTTGGTTTTTGAAACTTTTTAAATTTTCTAAATATTTGCCCTTTTTTAGCTTTTAGCTACCCTTGTGGTAATTTAGCTTTTAGATAGCTTTTTGCCTCTTTTTCAGCTAAAGTTTTGCTATGTAAGCAAGGCTTTTACTACTTTTAGCCTCTAGCTATTGTTTTGCTACAGTTAACTTTTAGCAAACCTTTGCTGATTTTCATTAAACTTTTGCTGCTTCTAGCTTTTAACTAGTTTTTGGCTACTTAAAACTTTTAGCTAGTCTTTTGATACTTTTAGCATTTAGCTATCTTTTTGCTATTATTAGCTTTTAGCAAGTTTTTTGCTATTTAAGGAAGTCTTTTACTAATTTTAGCATTTCAGATAGCTTCTTTCCTCTTTAGTTAACATTTTGTTGCTTTAGCTATCTTTTTTACATTTATTTTCTAACTAACCTTTTGCTACTTTCACATTTAGATAGTCAAACTATTTAGCTAGCTTTTTGATTTTTTTAAGTTTTAGCAAAGCATTTAGCTACATTTAGTTAGCTTTTTGCTACTTTAAGCTTTTAGCTAATCTTTTGCTACTTTTAGCATCTAGCTATCTTTTCCTACTGTTAGCTTTTAGATAATTCTTTTGTTACACTTAGTTTCTAACTAACATTTTGCTACTTTAACTTTAAGATACTCTTCAGTTATTAGCTAGCCTTTTGATTTTTTAGTTTTAGCAAAACATTTAGGTAATTTTAACTAGCTTTTTGCTACTTTAAGCTTTTAGCTAGTCTTTTGCTACTTTTAGCATCTAGCTATTTTTTTCTACTGTCAGCTTTTAGCTCGCTTTTTGCTACCATTACTGACTACTTTAATTCTTTTTTGTTGGACGTCAACAATAAAACATTTTGATTATCTGGTTTTGCATCTTTTGTCAGAACAAACAAATATATATATTTTAACACAAAAACATATTTTATGATTTTCCCAAATTTGCTTTGTAAAATAAAACGTACAGACACAGATTATTTGATTTAGTCACACACAGATTCTGGATCTGCAGATCAACACACTCATGAAGTTTAGCAGATTTTCTTAATCTTAATATAAATCTCTTTTTAAGCGGACTAGTTGATACTTTATGTTTAAGATGTTAAAATCTCAAGACAAAAGTTAAGTATAAACAGTCAGAAACAAGTATCTTTGAACTGGCCTGAATATAAATCCAGATTACCACTGACTGAGCGACCAACAAGGAGATAATTTGGAACAGATAAATTTACACTGAGTGTTAAATCCATCAGAATAATTGAATTTGAGAAGAAGCTAGATTAAATGTTCTTGTTTTTTAATAGAAAACTGGAACATTTACTGTTTTATATGCATTAATATGAGGAGGATTAGAAACTCTGTGATCTTATGATACAATCCAATATTTACTACTGAAGTGGAGATGACATGAAGCATCATTGTTCAGTTTCTGTGGACTCATCGGATTACAGTCAGATTAATGAGTTTATTATAAAGCTGCTGTTGAAGTTAATGTCAATAAACGGAGCTGCTATGAAAACCAGAAGAAGGAGGTGATGATGGCAGCTCAGATCTTTTACTCTCAAGAAAACCAGAGGGAGGAGGAAACCAGAGATTAGAGTAGTCACAAATCTTCATCTTCTACAAATTATCCGAAGAGGTCCAGAAGAGAAACGGAGACCTCCCTCTTTAGTGACACGTTCCAGCTCCTCCTGGAAGGCGCTCCCAGACCAGAAAAGGTATATAATCCCTCCAGTGAGTTCTGGGTCTTTTCAGTGTTTCTTCCCAGTGGGACATGCGCAGAAAACCTCCACAACGAGGCGTCAAGTAGGCATCACCTTCAAATGCCCGAACCACCTCAGCTGGCTCCTTTCAGTGCAGAGGAGCAGCGACTCTGAGCTCCCCCCGAATGGCAGAGCTCCTCACCGTCAGTGGACGAACGTATAAAGATTGTCAAATGGCCCAAAACTCCGGGATGAAGCTTGCACTGACACTGTGCACGGAGGAGTCCATCAACCAAAATGTTTGTGGGAGGGGTTTTCCAGGAGCTCTGTGTCTTGTAGATTATAAATGTGTGCAAAAACAAACCATCGTGAGCAGACTTCTTCTGATGGGAGTATAAAAACCCTCGAGGTTAAACCAGGCCACCCTTTGATAATCTGACACATCAATGAGAAACTAAACAGCAGAAATTACCTGCAGATTATTATTAAAGATCGTTGGGCACTGAAATAATCCATCATGTGTCACTGCATACTCAGTAAAGGTCCAATCTACCTGAACCAAGATGTGTCTGATGGAAGTCATGATGAAAGCTCAGCTGAAGGTTTTCATTGAAAAAAATTTAGTTTGAGAATCAAAACTGTTTCTACTCAACATGAAGAACCAAAGATAAGAAAGATGAGATGATTCTAAAAGGTTTGGGCTAAAAATATATAATAATAATTGTCATTTTTGACTAAAAATATAATTATTTTTTTATCTAAAAGCTATTTTTCTAATATATTGAACAAACCAAAAACATTCTGAAAGTGTACATAATTGAAGCTGAGTGAAAGAAACAGCCAAACTACAAAAAAAACCTGAAAGACCTCGAGAAAATGTGGAGACTAAATGAGAACCAGATCTGGATTCTGAACCCTGAAAGTTCTCATCCGAACTGGTCTTACCTCTGACAGAGTGGAGTTTGTCAGGCTGGTGGGAAGTCCGCAGACCGAGCCCGTAGTCAGGACCACCAGCCACAATCCCAGTTCCATGTTTCCTCTCATTCAGATCTGGACCGGTCTTGGGACTCCTGCAGGATCTTGGAGATGAAGGACAGGAGAGCCCGCAGCATGGTGCTGCTGCGCGGAGAGGAGAGGGACCAGAAGGAGCTCCACACGTGCGCGCCACCTCCGTGCGTAAATGTTCCTGAAGATCCTTGCTCCTGAATGTCTCATTTCATGCAGATATATGAGGCAAAAACCAGGTTTAGTTTTTTAATATACAAAGATAAAAAACAAGAACTGGATGTGCTGCAGCTGCGGCACACAGAGCCCATCCACAGACCCGGATCCCGCAGGAGGCACAGAATCCTCTGCTCACAGTTCTGGAGACAGGTTTAAAAGTAGGAACGGCCCTCTGACGTCACAGAAGGGCGTGGCTCCAGCAGCATCCCTTTGAGCTCAGATCTATTTTTATCTCCAAACAGATACAAACCCATCACAACTGTCTCTGCTATTATTAGGTTTCCTTTGTAATAATGAATTTTATGGTATTTTGTTAAAATTTATTTTTGTCTATCACATTTATGTTAGTTTTTTTTAAGCTTTATTGATAATAAACGCGTTGACAAAACAGCAAAATCAATATCATCATTATAGAACAAAATAAACAAGACAATAATGTCATGCCGTTATACAGCGAGCACAAATAGATTGAAATGTATATATATATATATATATATATATATTTTTTTTTTTTTTTTATTAAGTCACAAAAATGTTAAAGTGAGTACACATATCAGTTGTTTTAATGGCTTTACTATTTTTTGAATACACGAGTGTTCTAATTTATTGTTTGAATTCCTCTAAAGCTTGATAAACAAGGTTTCTGATTTGATAATTTAGACTTATGTATATGATATTTTGCAACCAATACAATTAGGTTGATAATATAATAATGGTTTGTTTTATTAGTGAGATAAGAGAAGAATCCAAACAACACATTTACATAAGTAAGGGAAAAGTCATCAAGAATATTTTATGTTAGATTAAGTGGAAATTAAATTATCCCTATAGTGAGATATGGAAAGCCAGCAGGGCCAAAAGCATGTGACTTTGTGAAGTTTGTATTGTTTGTACATTGGAAACACATTTCCATGTGTAATTAACATGCAAACAACTTGTTAATGCGTAAACAACATATAAAGGATGTGTTGTTTTTAAATGTAAAAAATAAAACCTGAGCAGCAGCAGGTTATCTGGTCAGTAAATGGTGTGAAGCTCCACTTTTTGCTAAAATAAGCCAATGAGGAGAGACATGACTCAAACTGCCAGAAAGTGCCATTCACCACAAAGCGACATAAACAGGCATGAGTTGTGTATTAAACAAACATGTAAACAACACAAACTATGTGTTGTTCATGCTTCAAAGTCACATGAAAAGTCACGTGTTTTTGGCCCTGATGGCCTCAATAAAATGGATGTTTGTCTCTGTGTGTCCCTGTTATGGACTGTCCTGTCCAGGGTGTTCTCCGCCTCTAATAAATTGACTGCTGGAGAAAGACGCCAACGACCCAGAAAGGATAAAACGGGCAAAGATAACAGACGGACGTTTTCACACCCACGGCTGATGTAACTCGTGAGATGTCAATTAACTTCTACAGCCTGTTTTACTACACAGCTAAGCAAGTTATACATTAGCTAAAAGTAACTGCAAACTAAAAGTAGAAAGTAGCTAGGTAAAAGTAGCAAAATAACTTGCAACAGGCTGGCTACAAATAGCAAAAGTTTAGCTGAAAATATTAAAGGCATCAAAAAATATCAATAGGCTACCTAGAAGCTAAACATAGTAATTAGATAAAACCTAAAAGCTGCAAAATGCTAGCTAAAGGAAGCAGAGGCTGGAAAAAAACAGTCAAAGTCTGGATAAAAGTACCAATAATTATAAGTAGCAAAGTAGCAGCTAGAAGCTAGAAAAGAAAAAGGCTGAGTAAAAGCTAAAAGTATCAAAAGGCTTGCTAGAAGAATGTAGAAGTTTTGTAAATGTAGCAAGTGAGTAGATAAAAGCAGCAAAAAATTGCTAAAAATAGTAAAAGGTTAGTTGAAAAAGCTAAATCTTAGATAAAAGTATACAGTATTAAAAGGTTAACTCAAAGTATGAAAGTGCTAGCTATGTGTTAAACCTAGGCTAGGTAAAAGCTAAAAGATGCAGAATGATAGCTAAAAGCTAAAAATGAAACAGCAATAGCTAAAAAACATAAATAGACTAAATAGAGATAACATGCTGAAAAAAGTTTTTTCTTAAAAACTGTTTTCAGAGAAAATGAGATGCATTTCTATGGTGAAAATGTATTTTATTTTTGATACATGGATGTATAAATTAGCACAAAGTGTGTAGGGAGAAAAAAACGAAGGCAAAACTGGGAATTGGAGATTCAGAGTTGTTGTGGAGTCAGAATCCTGTGGAAGCACTGGTTCTGGTCATGGCCTGATCCACTTCTTGTTTTTAAAGCTTCGGTCTTCCGTCTCAAATCTGTCTTCGTTTACAGCAACTTCCTCCACACCGGACCGGGACAAAGGATCCCCGAAGGACAGGGAGGGGTGTAAGGTCAAAGGGTGAAAGAGTTTCCAGATGGAGGAGTCGGTTCTGGTTCAAAGGAACGTTCCTTCTCTCTTCTTGTCCTTTTCTCACTGAGAACACGAGTTTTTACACAACATAACCCCCAAATCTGTAAACTGCAACACAAAGACAGGCGTTAAAGTTGGAGCAGGTCAAAGGTCAGCCTTGGACCTGTCCGAGATCAGTTTGGGTTCAGGTCAGAGGGTCGAGGTCAACAGGAAACAAACATCATCGTAAAATCCGTTTGTGTTAAAAAACACTTCATTGAGAGAGCTGTAAAGTACAAAACTTGTTGACAAGAACAACTAATAAAACGCAAAAAGTTAATATGTTTTAAACCTTAAAAACATTAGAAAACATTAAACCCTTTCTTGACTCGTTTGCTTTTAGCTCTTTGCTGCAAAACTTCCCAGTTCGTGACAATACACCCAAAAAAACTAATTTTAACACGCAAGAGGTGATTTCACAGGTCTTACCTGCATAGCTTTTATTTGTTTGTTTTTGCTTAAAGTCTTTTAGAATATTTTTCTGTGCTAAATAGTTTGTTTTTAGACCTGTCCCTCCTAACAATGTTCTCATATTGTTCAGTTTTCTCAGATTTGTAAGCACAAAATATATCATTGTGGTCAGGAATGCGGTTAGAAAGTCAAAAACACTGTTTGTGCCACTCTGAAGGGAAAAATTATGCTCTAGTGGTTCCCAACCCTGGTCCCTGAGGAACACCATCCTGCATGTTTTAGATGTTCCTCTGCTCTAACTCACCTGTTTTGAATGAACGGGTGATTAACCGACTTCTGCAGAACTTAAGGACGTAATTAAACCACAGAATCAGGTGTGTTGGAGCAGAGAAACAACTAAAACATGCAGGATGGTGTTCCTCAAGGACCACGGTTGGGAACCACTGCAGTCTAAATCTTAACGTTGTGGTATTATGTAAAGATTGCGATTTAGTTTGAGCTGCTTAGTCATAAATATGAAATATGAAGTCATTATTTTTGACAGAGTGTCTCATGTTTATGATTTAGATTTTTGATTTTTATCATAGTAGTATAAATCTATGCAAACTCAGAAGCGCCCAAAAGAAAACGTTTAAAAGATCAACAAAAATCCTGCTAAAGACTGTTTTCATAGATTAGAAGAACGCCCGGCTTCTCGGGGGAAATCCAGACGTTAAACTGGATTTATGTGACGCGTTGCTGATTAGTTTGTTGAAATTAACCCAAGCTGTTTCCAGTCGAAGTGAGCTTGAAGAAGAGGAACTCTTGGAGCGTCCAGCCGCCGTGGGATGAACGTGAGGTCATTGTCAATATTTGTGCACGTGTGGGACAGAGGTGCGTTTGTGTTTTCTCTGCAGTGTGTGTGTTCAGACGACCTCAGCACTCAGTCTGTGGCCTCCTGGTAATTGCTCCCATATTTGCCAGATTTGTGGTTTCGGTTAGCTGCTGTACCTGCAGTGTGTGCATGTGTGTGCGCGTGTGTGTGTGTTAGCATCTGTGAAAACCATCACTCTTCTTTAATGACTGGTGAAAGTCAAGAGACAAAGAAATGTGAACAAAACGTCCTGCTTGACGTTTTCTTCTTAGAAAAGTCGACAGGAGCAGAGGACGGAGGTGGTTCATGATTTATGGTGGGACCTGCGGAGCATGGCATGATGTAGTGTGTGAATGTGTGTGAATGTGTGTGAATGTGTGTGTGTGTGGGTGTGTGGGTGGGGGGGATCGTGTAAGAGTCCAGTCTGTTCATCATGGACTGTAAATCACATTCTGTTGGACCTCCAAGACAGGAAATGTTGTAGGTTTGGTTTCAGCTGACATGAAGACACCCAGAGATCACACTCGTAGCTAAAACCCAGACCAGGTGATGGGTGCGGTGCGTTCAGGGTGAGCACTTTGGTCCAATCTGAGCAGATTTTTCCACGTTTGCTGTGTCCGTGCATGTCTTGGGTCAAATACAAATTAGACTTCATACATTTTTTTCTTCTCCTTCATAATGGCCAGACTTGTGGACTAATAGAGGTCCTGTCCCACCTGAAGACCAAAAGGAGTGTTGCTACGGGGCTTCTCAGATCAATGCTCTCCTCTTGGTACCGACTGAGACGTCCTCTGTCCATTTTCAGATGATGGATTGAACTTGGTGAGACATTCAAAGTCCATGGTATTGTTTTATAACCTCAAACTGCTTAAAACCTCTCAACCATTCCATCCCCTGACCTGTCTGGTGTGTTCCTTGGTCTTCATGATGCTGTTTGATCACTAATGGTGACCACTGAGGTTTTCACAGAACAGCTGAGTCTGTACTGGGATTAAATTACACACAGATGGACTCAATTTGCTGATAATCTGAAGATAGACAGTTGTAAAGGCTTTTCATATTTTTGTTTGTAAGATATTTAGAAAACCGTCATTTTATTCTCCACTTCACATCTATGCTTTACTCTGTTTGTCACATGAAATTCCATAAAAATCCTTTACATTTTATGGTTGTAATGTGACAAAAGGTGGAAAATTATTTCTCATTTTACTACAATATAAGAACTTAATTGATTTTAGTGATCAGCAGAGCCAAGATGAGGGATGATATGTGTCAGAAAATATAATTTTAATCTTATCATGGACTAAAACAGCAACAATATTTCTAATCCTGGTTTGGTGAGGTGTGTGACTTTAAAAAACAAATAAACCCTTTCAGAACTGGAGTCTTGAAACTTGACCACAGATGTGCATATTTTTTGAATATTAGCGACAAATCAGATTGAAACAATCAATTTTCCATGCCTTACATCAAAATAAGCCTTCAGAGATGAAAACTTTCAGTAAATACATAAAACAGACGGTAACCATAAAATGTTTAAGGTGTTTTATTTGAGACTTTATCCCTTTTAGCTGTTCTTCCTTTACTTTAGTTTGTGCTGTCCTCTGCTGGCACTTTGTGAACACAGCCTAAAAAAATTCAACCTTTTTTTTAAACAACATCAAAAAAGCTGAAGTTCAAGGTTCTTTATTGTCATTTGCATCACATGTGGTACATGAGGTGGAATGAAATTGTGTACCCAAGGTTCCAGTTACACTAAAAAAACAGCAAAAATATAAAGTATAAAAAGAAGCAGTATCTAATATATACACTAAACACTAATCATGTAAAATAATACGGTGTATTAAACAGCAGCCTGAACATGAGTCTGCTGTGAGCAGACGGGTATGAATCCAGCAGCTTAAAGACGAGAGATCAGGGTTTGAACTCCAGTACTGCCAACCTTTGAGCAAACCTCGGTTGAGGAATGAGCGAGACAAAATGTGAAACCAACAAGGTCCAGATCAGGTAAACCAGAATTTATCATATGCACCTAATGTTTTTGTTCCATTTTTGTGTTTTTGAGGATCATTAGGCCGTGGCGGACATCTTGAATTGAGATGACTCCAACAGTAAATGTAGATCTACATCCAGTGATAGCTCTCTGAATGTTTCTTTAAAATCCACTAAATGAGA
Source organism: Nematolebias whitei (assembly GCF_014905685.2). Lineage (NCBI taxonomy): Eukaryota > Metazoa > Chordata > Actinopteri > Cyprinodontiformes > Rivulidae > Nematolebias > Nematolebias whitei. The sequence goes on along the minus strand of NC_056518.1, from coordinate 26,612,809 downwards.
TATTATGCTAACAGACAAACAGCACATGGTGGAGCAGTGCTTGCCTCACAGCGAGAAAGACACTGGTTTGACTCCCATACTTTCTGTGCAGAAATTTTAGTTAATTATGTGAATGTAAATAAAATCTCATCAACATTCAGGTTGTAAAAATGTTTCACTCCAGAAGAAAAGTGTTTTTTTTTTTGTTTTTTTTACCTAAAAGCAAAGAGAATCAGGTTTGAATGCATTCAGCTCTGTTGTTCCAAAACAACAGCACACTAGATGCTTGTCTTTGTGTAGATCTGAACATGCAGATGGTGAATCTACCGAGCCGGGAGCACAGAGGACACCTGGGAGTGTTTCTGACACGTCTCAGGTGGAAGCTTGTTATCGTCAGGACCAGCTGCTTCCTGTCCGCAGGTCATTATCTGCAGCCACGACCATAACAAGGTGCTTAAACGGAGACGAGCTTCCAGCGCCGCCCAAGATTCGTCATTTCTCCCTTTGTTTTGGTTCCGTTTCAGGAGGAATGTGGACCCAGAGGCTGTTTGATGGGCCAGATTTCCACGTGTCATCCATGCATCCAATTAAGAGACGGAGTGTTACTCACTCTGCAAGTACAGAGCATCACTTCTGTGACAGCGAGGGTCAACAGACTGTCTGCTTGGAGTTACACATAATTTATGGGTCCAAATACATGTTCTGCATGCAAGACTATGATGGGGCTTTATCTGTTAAAGAACAACTAATTTGTTTCATTTTTTGACCCAATAATTTAATTTTTTTTTAATTCGCTAGTTTTACTCCCAATCTTCAGCTGAAATCCTGCAGATTTAAGCCTCAACACGGTTTCATCTTTTTGGTTTACAGACAATTATGTCAGTGGTTTTAGCTTGATTTCCCATGAGAAAATAAACTGGTGCATTCCAGGAAACAAAAAGGGGACGCTCCTGAACTCTGGTTTGATATTTAATTTAAAAAAGAAGAGATCTGACGACTTGTTATTGGCTTTCACTTTGTAGATAATTTAATATAAATTCTTTAAAATGCTCACAGCTTATTGTTTTACGACATTAAACTTTTTATTTAGTTTGAGTAAAGTAGCTCTTATTGCACAGATTAGAGCAGATCCACTCTGAGGAGCTCCTGAACCAGGACTTTGTGTTCTCTTTGTTGAACTTGATGGATGCTTCACTAATCTGAAGCTGGGTTTTGTTGGATTGTTCTACGTCTCGGTTCTGCAGACGGAAGCTGAGGCCCAGTTTGGAGAAGCAGAATGGATTTCATCTTGGCTGTAAACCTGCAGAGAAGTTTTTAAAAAAAATTTTTTAGAACTGCTCAGAGTCAAATTGTTATTTTCTGACACAAAGCCGAGCCCACTGGACTTGATGAAGCTGATTCCTTGCTTTGTTCATGATAGATACAGACTGGACCACCAGCAGCAGAGGAGCATCTTCGCTCCTGGTTCTGCTGGTTTTTTCCTCATCTGCAGAGGTCAAATAAGTCTGATGAGGCGTTGTTGAAGTTTAAGACTTTTGGATTATTGTTTAAGCCTCGTGTTGCTGTGCATCTGCAGGAAAACTGTAAAGCTCTTCTGACACGGATCTCTCTGCGTGTCTTTAATTTCACGTTTAGTCAGGTTTAGGTTTAACATGTTCCTGTTTTTAGTTTTCTACAGTCGCCTTATAATCTAGTTGTTTTTGTAACTTTTTTTTTTGCCATCTAAAACTGTATGCCTTTTTATAACTGTCTATTGTTGTCGCTGTTGTCCATTGTTGTCATCATTCTTTGTTGACATCAGGTCTCTCTTGTAAATGAGTCCTCGAGGCTCAATGGGATTTACTTGTCTAAATAAAGGTTGAATGAATAGTCATCTCCAAAATGTCTCCAAGTGCTCACAGAAGTTCTGTTTCCTCGTCATATCAGAAAAATTTTGAACTTCTTTTAAAAAAACATGTCCTAAACAAGATATTTCTCCAATGTGCCACAGTCAATGCTGGAGCCCGCACCGTCTGAAACCAAAAGGGCTTAGGACGAACTACGAAAGCAAAAAAAGCGAACAGACTGCGATGGAATTAAGACACGATCGAGACTCGTTTATTTGCAGTTACGCAAACAGGAGGACAAATTCATTGCATTTTCTCACAACTTGGCCCAGTCGCAGTGAGATCCAGGCTTTAACGCCAAGTTTGTAGCTTCTTTGATCGCTTCGTCAAGGGTTTGAAAGCTGCAAACCTGTGAGAATAAACACAACTCTGCTTGAATAAAATCCTCACTAAGCAGGTGTAGAAACATCTCATCCTCAGAGAAACACAGCAGCTCTGTAATGACGTCCGTAACAAGACCAGCGGCGGCAGGACTTTGAATCTGGACACTAACAAGCTCTCCAGGTCTTCGGATTGATCTGCTGAAGGGTGTTTACTCCCCTGTGTGGGTGTGTTAGTGGGGTGTGGGGTGATGACACTCCAGCTCGGGGTGTGAAAGTATAAAAGACAAAACGTTGGTGGCGCGCAGACACCTTCGACCTGAAGAGCCACGATATAAATAAGAAAAAGAACGAGAAGAATCCAGAGGAGACAGAAACACTTGACTTTCTGAAAGTCATCTTCATTTTTTTTTTTTTTTTTTTTTTGGTTTGTTTCTGGTGTAGAGCTGAGCCTCCGACCTCGACCAAAGGCAGGTAAGAACCCAAAGATATTTAATAAAACCACATTTCTAAAGAAAACATTTAGTTTTTTCTTGAACTTTGAGTGCAGGGCAGTGAAAGTTGATTCAGATCTAACTGTAATGTTGAATTTCGCATTTAAAAGACTTCTTCTCTGCAAAAATAAAAATAAATTATGACAAATCCTGTGTTTCATTTGAAACTCTCAGGATTCACTCAGTTTAGTTTGTTTGACTTAATTATTAGTTATTAATTAAAAACAATTCAAGAATCTTGGTTGTTTAACAATAAATCAGAAACTAAACAAGGTTTTGCTTTACATGTTTTCCCTTCTTTTTAAACTGAAAAATAATATTTTTATCTTTATTTTATTACATTAAAAAAATCTATGAAAAAATATTTATAAAGCGGCTTTTACATTTCTCCAGAGTTATTTATTCCACATTTATCTCTCAGCCTTTTTGTTACATTATAAAGTGAACTTAATGCAGTGATTTAAATGTTTAAAAGTTGATTTGAAGCCACAGGTTCAAACGAGCGCTCTGCGGCAATAATCCCTCATTTTGTTGAGTCGTCTTTGTTTCCCGTTCTTCTCAAACTTTTTATTTATTTATTTATTTATTTATTTATAAATCCTTCAGTTGAGGAGAGGTGAGACTAAAAACTGGAAAAATTAAAAGTTTAGTTTGATATCTAAAATTCAAATAAGTAGAAAAAAAGCGGAGTTACAGGATAAAACTCAAATATTCAGATTTAAAAAGAAATATTTGAAGATTATGAGTCTACTTAAATTAAATTAAACACTTAAATTATATATATTTAAAATATTTGTTTCTAAAACAGTCTTGTAAAACTTTCTTTTTATATTTGTCTTTTGATTATCATTTAATGATATTTGATGAATGGTTTTCCAGACTTTGGCAGCTTGGTTTCAGACATTAATGATCAGAGAAGCATTTTGTTATTAATTAAACAAAAATAATGTTTCTCTTTTGAATAAGAGTAACATCTGTACAGACTGATGGCTGCTGTGCTTTTCACATTACCTGTGGTTTTACCAGGAACACAAAGACAGTTTGATTTGTTTCGTTTTTCAGGATGTCAGAGTTCCCAGCTTTTCTTCGTGTGTCCTTCCTGTTGCTTTGCATTCTGGGTATGACCTCTGTGACCTCTGGCTTCCCTCAGCCTCAGCTGCGCCTCAGGTGACATCAAACCCTGACGTCTTGTTTCATCATCTCCCTCTCTTATGTGAAGCCTGAGCTCTGATCTGATGTTATGTCTCCTCTGACTCCAGAGGTCCTGATGATACAGAGGAGGTGAAACGAGACGACTGGGACGTCCTCTTCCCGTCCATTTCCCTCCACGACTGGGACATCCAGATGATGCCCGGCCTCAGAGCTGCAGCTGACAGCAAGACGGAGCTGATGAGGGAGGCCTGGCTGTTCGGGCCGGAGAGAACCGAGGCCAGGTGAAACTCAAATCAAGTTGGAGGCCAGGACCACGCTTCAGAACGTTCTGATCCGTTTCATCACGGTTAAAAGGAAAGTTAAACTTAAAACATTAATTATAAAATAAAAGCACAATCATCTGAAAGGCTCTGCACCACAACTGTTAGTCCAACAGATTGAAAGTTTAATCAAAATGTGTTTTTACATGTTTATATAAAGTTAAAATAATGAAAAAGAGTTGGACAGGTAGAAAGATTGTTTAAAATTACAAGAAAAATAAGGTAAAAAATAAAAAAATCTTTTTTCTTCTGTAAATAAGTCACAGTATTGATCATTAAGTCAAACAGATTTTATTCACTGATTTATTTTGGGGGTTACATATTTTATATATTTTTAAAATCCAAATATTATTAACAATAATTGCAGGAGATGGTCATTTTAGTACCTTAAATGTTTTTCAGTTTCAAAAATGACAAAAACACTCCATCCTGAAGTTTCAGCAAAAGAAGCAAAGACTTTAATTTCACTAAAATCAAATGAAGTTTAAATAAATTAGTATTATAGGTCCTAAACAAATGGTTATAGCCATTTTAAAATCATGAATTCAGTACAAATTATTTTTAAAAAATCCCTATTTTTACACACAGCCTACAAGTACAGAGGGTTGTCTTTCTTAGAAACTTTTTATTTGAATCACCAATTCATCATTTTTACTCCCCCCTTTCTTTTTTGACACAAACATAAACTGAATCAAACTAATGTGAAACATCTAAACTTAAAGCATAAACAGATGTAACACCAAATACTCTTTAACAGGGTTTGCTGCTTTATTGGCTCCAGGTAATATATGTGCTTTAAAAAAATAAAAAAAAATAATATTACCTCATTTTATTTCTAATTTTGTGAAGAATCAAACAACCATATTTTTGGTTCCTTACGTGGTCAACAAATGGCCCTATTCTTGGAGAAAACGGGGGCTTAGAGTGAAATAAATAATTACATGTTGTGATTTTTGGTCTTCCCCCTCAGTGTGGAGGGCGTCTGGCCTGCAGAGTGGGCGTCCAAAGGGGCCCGGCTCCTGAAGAGGAACATGGTGGTGGCCGACGACGCCGCCTTCAGAGAGAAGAGCAAACTGCTCACGTCCATGGAGAGGCAGAAGTGGCTCAACTCCTACATGCAGAAACTCCTCGTGGTTAACTCATGACGGTCCTGTCAGTAAAGTCGACACAAACCTCTGAACGCTTTTTAAATTTCCACGGTGCAGTTACAAAGACTGGTCAGAACAGCTCACAAGTTGTTCTTAAAAATATGTTAGATCAACGTTTCCACCTTTGACCTGTGCTGACATTTAAAGTGAGTTTGTTATTTTTGATTTTATTAAACTTGAAAACTAATAAATGTGCAAATGTTGTGATGTTTGACGCTCAAGTTTTTCTTTCCAATACACACATTTTAAAAACTTTTTGAGGGTTTTAAGACAAATAAAACAAAATCGTTTTCCTGCAGATTGAACCTGTACACTTTTGTGAGTTTGTGACCATTTATGCAACCAAACAATGCGTGTGCTGAGCAGAGACCCTCTGAAATAGAACAAGTTTGTAAGAGCTGAGGCTGAAAATGTATCCAGATATTTAAACTCAGCAGCAAGAACTCAGCGAGATTCAACTCCTGAAAAGTTATGAGGTTTATTTTTCTTTTTTGTACTGAAAGCAACGTTCTGCTCGTTAACGTGATGACAACACAAATCATTGTCATGTTTTTATCCTCAATATATTTTCGTGTTGCCCATTCCTACCATTAAGTCTTCATAAGGTGTTAAATACTGTGAACTGGGCCAACTTCTTAAATTTGCAATAAACAAATAAATTACGTCGCCAAAAAAACACACACAAAAAACACACGATTCAAATTTTATTTCACCGGAAAATTTTTATAACAAAACCAGACCAGTGAACATGAGAACATGTTCGTTAAAGAACTTTCAGCCATATTTGACATTGAAAGTGTCGTTCACATGAAGAAAACATGTTAAGAAAACATGATGAATTAAAAACGAGTTACAAAGGTATAAACACCAAATGGTCTAAGCAGCCGATCAGCTCCTGCAGCGACATCCTGTTGGCCAGCCTTCGTCGATCCCTCCTCTGCAGCAGCGCAGATTCAGCATGAAGCAGCAGCTCTGCTGCCTGAGACGCCAGGAGCTCGTCTGGGGACTCCACCCCACTGTGGGGGCCCTTGGTCCTGCCAAGGGTTCTCACTGCTGGGTGCTTGACCGGCTCCTCAACCTGCAGCTTGGCTCGACACACCGCAGGGATGGAGGGTAAAGAGGAGAGGAGAGGAGGCGGGAAAAAGGCGCTTTTCGTTTGTGTCTTCTGAGCTTCTTCAGGAAGTGATTTAAAACTATACTCCTGCTTCATGAACATCTCTAGTTTCTCCAGCCTCTGGTCTCCACGGTGACACGCTGCTGGACTCCCATTGGGAAGTCGTGGTGAGTTCATGCTACAAGGATCCATCAGGTCGATCACGCTGTCCTACACAGACAAAAACACACATTAAATGTGGCGTCACGTTCCACCGGGGTGAATTTAGGTTTACAAGTTGTTGCTGTATCACACCATCCAGGTCCAGAAGACTTTCTCCACCTGCTTCCAGTTCACATACGCTTCCAAAAGGTCACAAAGCTGCTGAAGACGACCGCTGTCCTGCAACATCCACAAACTCACCTTCAGACAAAGTTCAGGTGATGCTAAAAACCCTCAAGAAAACATATAAAACTGCACAGAAGGAAAATATAAAGACGTTCAGGAGTTTTACGCAAACATTTATCATATTTTCATTAAATTCAATCTGAAAGTTCGATTTACGCTTCATCAGCTTATCAAATCTGCAAACTCAGCTTAACAAAGTGAATTTTATAAAAGCTCACATACCTCCTGCAGTGTCGCAGAGCTCTGACCAGAACAGAGAGAGTGGCTGGCAGAAAATACCTGAGGAGGAAAAGATTTCTTAACATCACAGCTTGTTACTCAACTAATCCTTTAATCAAACTGAACTTGTTTGGTTTCTACTTTTTTGAAGTTTGACAAACTCAAAAAGCTGACTTGACTGATTTTATTTCTCTTTAAAAGTTGAACTGTGAAAGAAAAAGCCTCACATGGTGAAGCGCTTGTGTTCGCGCTCGTATCGTGGACAGCAGGATCCGTCTCTGGTGTCTCAGACGACCAATCAGCCACTGAAGTCTCCTCAGCGAGGCAGCATCAAATTCCAGATCACCAGAAAACTCACAGCTCGCCTAAAACACGTAGAAAACACACGAATATGAATACATAACTAGGAATCAGCACGTGCATTTATGGTCACACAACCACACCCGTCCAAACCTACAGGAACTGAGGATAGCAGGGTTTTGTCCAGCTGCTGGACTCGTTGGGTCAATAGCTTCTCCAGAGTCCCTGCAGCCAGCAGCCAGCCGAGCGCCAGGAGGAGATCTCTGCTGGAGAAACTCCCTTTGTCCTCCTGGTACATCCAGGCTGTGTGGAAACCAGTCTGCCAGAGTCCTGCAGCCACCAGCTTCCTGCGCTCTGCAACACACAAACAAGTTTCTCAATCTTTCAAGAAAGTCAACCAGGTTTTGGGAGTAAAGAGCTTTTTTTTTAAGCCATGAAAACTGCAACATCTGATTTCTCAATATGGTTGCAATAGAGATTTTTGAACATGAAATACCCACTGTATGTGCAGTGTTTTAAACACCCCAGAGAGAAAAACTATAAAAAGCAGACTGACCTCCTCCCAGCTGAGTTCTGGTCTCCGAGGAAACAATCCCAGCAGTCTGAAGGATGTCAGCAAGAAGCTGCCAGAACTGGTCTTCCTTGAAAAATAAATAAATAATAATGTTCCAAACAATGAGTCTGGTTATACTCTTCATTTTTATTACTAACCATCCAAATCTTTTACTGACGACTTTATTTCTAACAGTAAAACTTTCATGAACTGTGGCGAACATGAACGCACCTCGGTTCCACCGCCAAACTTGGCCCGCCTGAAGGCCTCCGGTGCGGGGACAGCGTCCAGACCGACGGCCGCTAAGAGCCGGCAGAGAGCTCCGATAACCCGCTTCACCTCCACACTCACAGCCGCTTTACTCCGCTGCATTACAGCCACACACAAAAAACACCTGCTGCCGTCAAATTTCACAAACACGCTGACTTCCGTAAACAAACGTTTTTACCGCTTTGTGATTGAAACGAACTTCCGGTCGTTGCTAAGGAAGTGAACAGATGAGGCGTTGATTGACGTCTGTGTTGACCAATCACAGAGGATAAGGCGGAGCTTAACTGTTTGCCTTTATTGCTGCATTCTCCTGGCTTTCTGAACAACCATTTTTTTAAACTGAATAATGAAAAACTGGAAAATGAACAAATGAATGATTGATTATCTTCAATCCACTGTATGGCAATTAGTATTGCTACCATTTCTAATGTGTATACAGATAATTTGTCACTGATCCTCTTCCCTACTTTCACTCCAAACTCAGGAATAATAATGCTTCCCAATCCAATCTGCAGTCTACTTTGATGCATCTGTAAATAATTTTACATATACATAATATTCACTAATGTGTTTTATAATTGTATTTGAATTTAAAACATTTTTCTTTCCTTATAATTTCAAATCTACTATTTACTATTATTTACTACCTTTACTGTTACCAAGACATCTCGGTGAAAGGCAAGTTTATGACTCTGTTTTGAGGAAGATTATCAAAAATATCAATAGAAATTCTTCATTTAACAAGCAGATAATTTAAATTTAAACAATATATCATAAACATTGTAACGATCTTCTCTTCAGAAATAAAATGCTGCAGGCAGATCAGTATTTGTCCAGCAGAGGGCGCTTTGACAAATATGTTTATTCTCAAACTTGACTATGCATCAGGATATCTCTTTTAAACTATTTATTTGTACACTGTATGAATACACAATATGTTTTGTTAGTATCCATATATTGCTGCTTTTCAAGCTGTAATAATTGTGTTTGTAAAGTTATTATGACTTTCTAATGTTTTTATCACTTATTCCATCACTTAAAATATGTTCTGGTGCTGAAGTGATGAAGAGTTCAGGCATTATTTCGTCTATTTCTTCCTGCAAACAAATCGCTTTGTGTCCAACAACGTTGCCCTTGTCACGGTTTTCTAAATTCCTCTACATTCTCTACGGTGGTAGAGGTCCATATAAATCCATCTTCTGTTAGAAGAGGATAATATAGTATAATATAGATTTTTCTTTAATCGGCATGAAATAACTCTTTATGAAATTAACTCTGTCTAAAAATATAAAGTCTGGCTTCTTCAAAAACGCATTAGTGTCAGCATGAAAGATTTACGAGTGTTCTTCTGAAGCACAGCTTGTCAGAGTCCAGGTTCTGGATCGTAACGTCTGAGGAGTCCAGTTACGGATCGAGTGACTTTTTAGGGTTGTACTTTCAGCTGGAGGTGGTGTGAAAGCACAGGATCCATCTGAAGCAAGCTTGTCTCGCACATATTTTGTGGGAAAATGACTTTTAGATAAATCAGGTTCAAAGATGATAAGAAGATCCAGGGGTTGGGGGTTAAACCACCCAGAAAGGAAGACTCCAATCCTGGAGACCGCCACTCGATGGAACAAAAGATCATCAACCAGATCATCCATAAATTTTCAAGGATACCCAAGGTTTGAGAACACTTCACACGTCTTGAGGAGTACAGGAAATGTTTTGAGGTCATCGGGTCAATTAGAAAACATTTATTTACCCCCCATCGGTGGAGGTAAAGTCACTGCTGCTCTCCCTTTGCACCTGAAGGAACCCAGAGGATGTTTTATAACTTTACCTGGCAACAAAACAAAAGAAAACACAGAGTTTTATGTGTTTGGTACACAATGTGGGAGAACTAAACAAGAATTCAGCACATGCAACAAAATCGAAGTGGTACAACACAAAAAAGAAACCTGCAGCAGGTGGATTAAAAGAACGGAGGATCAGCCAGAACCAAGAGAGCCTCAGGTTCACCAAAAGAGGAATGGAGACGGAGCCAATCAGTGTGACGAGAGGCAACAAAGAGCTTTCTGTTCTGACAACTCTGCTGAAACAGAATCTGAGGAGTCTGGAGACGGAGGTGGTCCAGGAGGGACCCAGGAGGACAGCGATGATGAAGAGTACTACAGCAACAAGAGGATCGCCGAGTGGGTCCTAACGGTCAACTCCAGCCTTTTCTCCACCACCAGCAGCTCAAAATCTGCAGAAGAGCAAGACATGGCAACGATAATCAACAGTGGAGACTGAAAGGGCAATAATGCTGTTGCTTGTGTCTGTGTGGGTTTGTCTTCTAACAAAACATTTCATGAACTAGTGACCATAATTTAAATAAACTTGCAGGAAAATAATCATTGTATGTGCATCTGCAACTAATTTATGTCGACAACCTGATTCAAGATGGCTGCCACAGTGACTTTAGAAGAAAAAAAAAAAAGAGACTACAATTTGACAAATAATTAGCAAAATTTTGGTGCGGTAGTAGCTGAGAGTCATTCCATTCCCAATACACACTCAAGCACTAATTGATTGAATTCATCTGTTTTTTAAACTTTGCCTTTAACAACTAGAGTCAGACCTGTCTTTTATCAAAATATTTCATGAAACACAAGGTCAAATTTAGTGACATTGCCAGAAAATAATCATCTTCCGACTGATTAACTTTTTGAAACAACCCAATTCAAGATGGCTGCCACAGCCAAATTGATTTTAGGAAAGACAAAATGGCTATAACAGCCAATTTGACAAATATTGAGCTAAAATATTGTCCAAGATTAATCCCCACAGGGATAATCTGGACATTGCACAATACTTTTTCATCATTCTTTTGTCTGTTAGCAAAATATCTCACAAATGACCTTAAAATGCGGAAATCTCAATCAGTTGTGGAGATGTTAAGCTAAAAATTGGTGTGGTAGTAGCTGAGAGTCATTCACACTCAAACCGGATGTCTCATCATCTGGAGGTCGTTCGCGCCAAAGGACACCGGAACGCGCGTGCACAGACCCGGGTCATCCTCCAGAGGCGCCTCAGCAGCCTCCGTAGCGGGCTGCTCACCGACACACGGGCTCTACGTATGAGCCGTCACGGTGCAGACAGGGGTTGTAAACATGGCGGCGGACGGGATGGTGCTCACCAACCACGACCATCAGACCCGTGTAGGGATTCTGACGGGTAAGGACACCGTTTGAACCCGAATACGTGCGAACACCGCACACCCGTGCCGTTTTTCTCGTCGGTGTCACGATCCGAGCTGTCTCCCCTCACTGCAGCGCGAGCCCGTTAGCGGCTATGCTAACCGGTTGGTTCGAGCTGCCTTTCGTGACAGCTCGGACAAATGCAGGTTATTTGTTTTAAACAATTCAGGCAAATCATCGTTTAATCATGTTTACACATGCATCTGTTATCATATGTCTTGGGTAGCTAGACGTCCGTGCATTGAGCTATTTTATTTAACATCAAGGCCGACATGAGAGGAAATAAATCTCGGTGTCCGCTTTCAAAATATAGCGCGAGCGCATATTTGTAGCAGGCATTTCTTGTTAATTAATAGCAGGAAGCTTTTATTTTGAAGGTGGAACCCCAGCTGTTCCGGTCTTGTGTAGCTGAAAGGTTCTAGCTTGACTCCGAGGAGCATTATATTTTCTTGCAATGTAGCGCTGCTGCCGAGCCTACATGAGCTGCATTATTCATGTCCCTTTGCAGATCCGACGTGTTGCCCGCCGTTAAGCCCGTTCTCCCCGAACATGTACGGATCTTTAACAGCACCGTGGTTTGAATTAAAATGCACATGTGCGTTCAGCATCTTTTAATCACGACTCTCCTGCGCCCTGGTTGTTAAAATCAGACACAGCAGCAGCACCGAGGTAAAATGACTCCAGCTCCTCAGATCGGTTCGGCTGATGCTGGTCTCAGAGTCGTGCACAGGAGGAGGACGGAACCAGTTGGAGGACGAAGGGGCCAGCAGCTGCACCCTCATTTGGTCGATATTTAGATTTTATTTTTTATTTTTTTTTACCAACGGTGCACTAAACGTTCTTCCTGGTTCATTTTGCAATAAATGTCTCAAATGAAATTAGCCCAAGCTGTTCAGTCCTTCACAGGCATGTGCAGAAGTCCTGATGCAGACCTCGTTTCTGTTCATTTTCTTTCCAGCAGGCAGACATTTGGTCTTTTAAAGGTACTCGCTGCAAACTGTTAAATCAAACACACAAAAAAAGATTATCCAAACTTTATCAAATGGTGCAGTTTGAAAGAGTTTGCTCCAGTGGTTTTCCAGATATGTTATTGTGCAGTTCTGAAAGACAGGACTGTCAACAAACCATTATCTGCAAAGATAACTTCTCTTTTGACTTGGCGCTATATAAATAAACTGAACTGAACTCAAATTTATTATTATGCATGAGGAAAAAAAGTGGGTTTAAGTTTTTATTTCATGATTTTTATTCATTTATTTTTCATTTGGGACCAGTCTGTTACAACTGAAGTGGTCTTGATCACTAGTTCTTCAAATTTTCTGAGTTTTATTTTTTATTTATATTTTGGCTGCTGCATTCGATTCAGTTTTTGACATAAAATGAAAACAAAGCAGTTCTAGAAAGAAAAACCCACCTCATGTCAGAGTTTTAGACTAAAGTTATGTTGGTAAATGATTGCGCCATTTTGGTCAAACCTTAAAAATGACTTTTCACAACCTCATGCATTATTGACAAATTTTAATGCTTGGAATGACTTTCAGCTACTACCACATCAAATATTAGCTCAAAATCTGTAAATGTGATCAAATTATAGCCGTTTTTGTGTTTTTAAGGCTGTGAGGGACATTGAATTGGGTTGGTTCAAGACTTATGCACAGTGTTGTAATTTGCATTATTTTTCCGAGTTGTTCCAGTTTCTGACTTTTTTATTTTTCCCCTTTTCAGTCAGTGACAGCTGTTTTAAGAACCTGGCTGAGGACAGGAGTGGAGTCAACCTGAAGGACCTGGTCCACGACCCCTCACTGTGAGTCGTCACGCTAACACGCTGACAAACATACAGGTCCTCGCCTTAAACTAACTGTTGCTGTCGTCTCTTCCTGCAGACTTGGAGGGGTCATATCAGCCTACAAAGTAGTTCCAGATGAAATTGAAGAAATCAAGGTACTTGTCAAATAACTGAAGCGAAAGCTGCACAATCAGCATGGATAGCACAGCGTGGTCAGAATTTATAGTGTCAAGTCGAGAATATTAACTATAACTTGTCATATTATAATTTTGTGCAGTGCAACACAAGTTAAACATAAAAATTTTCAAGTTTTGTAAGATTTATTACAGTTTAGGCCATTTCAATAATTCTAGCACAGTATTTTAAATGCAAAATATATTTATCAACTTGATTTGGATGCTGTAAGAATGGATGGTGTCGTTTTTATCTTTGTCTGCGTGCAGGACACTCTTTTGGAGTGGTGTGATGAGCAGGAGCTGAATCTTATTCTCACCACCGGAGGAACTGGATTTGCACCACGAGATGTTACCCCAGAGGTACGGACTCATGTCGACAGTTCTCGCATTAAGTTAAATCAATTTTTTTTTTTTTAATTCAGAGAACATTACCTTAAATCTTCTCTCGTTGCAAGTTTAAAGCAAACTGAAATAATTTGTTCAACCACGATACGTAAATGGTTTGTTTTGATTTTGGTCGTGTTTGAAAGCTAACTCCCAGGTGGAATGGGTGTTCCTGGGTCTGTGTTTCACTTATTTTAACCCGCTATAAGCTTTTAAGTTGTCATGTAAAACAAGCAAGCCACACTAGTCCTGATGAAATGTAAACAATAAAGCTCTGCATCACGTACAAAATGCATCAGTTTCCAGAGAACAACTCAGTGTTGTGATGAAATCTTAGTGTAGCATGTAGCCCAGCTGCTAATTAGCTGTTTAACATTTGGATAAATGTAGCATGTAGCCTAGCTGCTAATTAGCTGTTTAACATTTGGATAAATGTAGCATGTAGCCTAGCTGCTA
>NC_056518.1:26586233-26598634 GCF_014905685.2 Nematolebias whitei | reverse complement strand
TTAGCTGTTTAACATTTGGATAAATGTAGCATGTAGCCTAGCTGCTAGCCATTTATTTAATATTTGGACCAAAGTACCAAATAGAATACTTTTTATTTATTTTTAAATTATGAATAATCTTCTTTCTCTTTTTTAATGTTTGCTTCAATGTAGCAAGTAGTTTAGCTTCTAATTAGTTGTCTTAAGGTTTGAAAGAATGTAACATGCAGCCTCACTGCCTGCTAGATGTCTATTCGGACCAGTCTAGTATGTCTCCTAGTTGTTAGCCAGCTGTTTGATGCTATGATCAGTATAGGATGTAGCCTAGCTGCTGTTTTAGTAAATTTAGAGTGTAAAATAACTGAGGGACAATTGTGGAACTTTGCATAAATTTGGATCACTGAATGGGCTGAACAATATCTAAATTATAGTTTCAAACTGACCTAAATGCATTATTTTTCTTTAAAAAATTAACACCTTTTTGGTCATCTTACAGGCTACCAGAGAGGTGATCGAGCGAGAGGCCCCGGGTATGGCTCTGGCCATGCTGATGGGATCACTCAACGTTACGCCTCTCGGCATGCTCTCCAGGTGAAAACTGTCAGGTTTTGACCCGATCCATTTGCGTTATGCCTTTTCTTGCCTTAACCTTTTTATTGTTTTCCAGACCTGTTTGCGGTATTCGTGGTAAAACTCTGATCATCAACCTTCCGGGCAGCAAGAAAGGCTCGCAGGTACTTAATCGTCATGTTTGTTCCGTATCTTCTGAAACAATACAGAAGCAGAACTGTCTGTTTTTTTGCTGCTAAATGAGTTAAAAACGCTCCTAAAGTAGATGCTGGTGTTTCCTGCAGGAGTGTTTCCAGTTCATTCTGCCTGCTCTGCCGCACGCCATCGACCTGCTGCGTGAGGCCGCTGTCAGGATCAAGTCTGCGCACGCCGCCCTGGAGCAGCTTCCCTCGCCATCCTCGCTGCTGACCAATATGCACGCCAACACCAACGCCAATACGCACACTATGGAGCGTGGCACCCAGTGTGAGGAAGAGGACGAGGAGGAGGAGGACAGGAGGAGGGAGCGGCACAACCACCACCACCACCACCACCATCATGGCTCCTCCCACATCACCGCGGCAGCTATCGCCGCCAAGGTAACCCACGATGCTCCTAGAACAGACAGCACACCAACCAGGACACATGGTGGTTCTGATTCTGGTACCATTTGGACTGTGTTCTAGTTAAATGAGCCACATTTCCTGTTTCTCATGCATGCTTTTCATTTGACCGCATATTCATTCATGTTAAAAAAGTGAAAAAAATGAACAAAAATCAAATTTGACTCATTTTTACTTAGTGCAGATTATACAGATTCTTTTTGCTAAAAAGCTGTAAGTTTTGAGAGTTCTAGATGTTAAAATACTGACAGCATTGTGCTAAATTCCTAATCCAACCCTCACTCTTCCTTTATAATTTCATTCAAAGTCAGCATTTTAAATCCAACTACCTTTGTTTAAACTTTAAGTCAACAGGACATTTGCCATTGCTTTCTGCATAGAACAGAAATAAAATATTTTATTAATTCCCTAAAAAAAAAAAAAACTTGCTATATTTCATCCTTTTTTCATTCCTTGGGGTAATAAACCTTTACAAGCCCTGAAAACGTTCAAAGACAAGGACTGAAACTAAGTGAAAAGCAGCCAAAATCCAAAGAAAACAACTTTAGAAAGCCTAGAGAACAAATGATCAAGATCACTTTAAAGTACCAGCTGCTTGGAAGAATATGCAATAGTCCCTACATACTTCGCATTTCGGTTATCGCAGACTTGCTCTATCGCGTTTTTTCTAAATAAGACGACATGACACACAATTGGATGATTGATGAATGAGCCGCACGATCGGCATGGAATTTTTATTTAAAATGAATTATTTAAAATTATTTAGCGCCTGCTGCACCTTTGTGCAGCCCACACTGCAGGATAAGCTTCCTGCTGCAGTTGATCAGCTGTTCACCGTGCAGAGCGGAGAAGTGGGCGTGGCCAAGAGCGCTTGCAGGTGGCAAAGAGCAGAGGAGGCAGGGAGCTGAAACCATGACGTTCTGTGCTCTTAGAGCGTTTAGAGTTTAAAAACACTTTTTAGAATATTGCAAGAGTGTGGGAAGGGTTTAAAACACCTTTATATATATATATATATAAACTATTGCTTACTACTTGTACCACTATTCCTACTTCGCGGTTTATCACTCATCGTGGGTCTTCAGGGTACGGATCCCCCGCGATAAACAAGGGACTTGGTCCTTGGGATTAAAAACTAGAAAATATTTCTGCGTTTAAAGTTGGAGTTTTCAGTACAAAATGTTATCATAAAGTCATCTTCTGGTGTTTATTTACATGTTTTTAAACTTCACATCATCTCATCTCATGTTTCCATCTGTGTTTACGTGCGTGTGTGTGTGTACATGCGTGTGTTCATCAGACGAGCCATGCTGCAGTCATGGCTAAAGGAACCCCCTACCTGCCTGGAAACACACCCACCCCTCCCGCTCATTTCACCTGTACTCATGAGCATCAGGTGAGACGTTCACACCCGTTCACTTCTCCCTGTTTCATCAAATATTCAGCTGAAAAGTGCCGCTGCCAGGAGTCTTGTTGCATCCAGTTGTTGGTTTCAGCAGCTCCTGGTTCTCTGGATGCGCTCTAAAAACTGCTTCTAAAAAACTCAGCGAACATTAAACCATTGCCTGAGACGTTGTTTTTGTTGTCTTTGCGATAGCTTCAATGCCATGTCTCGTTGTAGACCTGTTGATTTAAATGTATATTGCTTTCATTTGTACAACAGGTTGCATCAAAATCCAAAGTGTTGGTATTTGTTTACCTTTATTTAACCAGGCAAATCCCATTGAGATCATAGATCTCTTCTGTAAGGCAGGCCTTAACCTGAAGGCAGCCTAACATGCATGTTTTTGGACTGAAGTTAAACTTCCTGTCATTTTAATTTTTGTTTTCAAAACTAACTTTGTGAATGTGCCACACACTGATGCCTGATTGTGCCCGCTCCAAACACAAGTCAACACTTGAAAGACTCCAGCACACACTGCCGCTCTCTCATGCCACCTTTGATATTGTGAACATTTTAAGAAAACTGCACGCAAAAACAAAAGAAAAGTGATTTGAGCATAAAGAAAGCTGTAATTTCTGTGATAAATGAGGTCCTGCTAGTTGTTGGATAGTAGAATGAGTTTGTTAAACGTTGTTCTGCAGCAAATATCTGTAATATTCGTAATTGTGGGATCATGAGGAAAGACGGTAGAATTGATTTAATTGCCAAAGAAATCAGAATTCTCCCCAAAATAATGCTCTGCTAACGTTGAAGAAATTACAAACAAACTTACGAGAACTCAGGCTGCGTTGGTGAGTAAAGCTGAACAGACTGAATTTTGACTGCAAAACTTGTTAGAATTCAGTTTTTTAAATATTTTATGTGTTTTTTTTTTCATTTATTTTGCACAATTCAAGAAACTGCTGCTTGTATTCCTGGCAAAATGTAAAGAAGTGAGGGGTTGATTGAGACTTTTGCACAGTTCTGTATACGAGAGGTGAAGCTAGTTTGTTTGAAGTCGAAGCTTTAGATGACGTTCTTGGATTAGCATTAAGTGTGTGTGTGTGTGTGTGTGTGTGTGTAGATCCCAGACTCGATCATTTCTCGAGGCGTTCAGGTGCTTCCTCGAGATTCGGCCTCTTTAAGCTCCACCCCCTCTGAGTCACCGCGGGCAACACAGGCAACGTCCCGCCTTTCCACCGCTTCATGCCCGACACCTAAGGTACACACAAACCTGCACACAAACAAACAAAAAAAGAAATCTCCTCCAAACATGGACGCAAATATAAAGTTGTGACATTACATGACCTCTGAACTTCCTGTGTTGCTTTGTTGGATTCATGGAGCTTGTAAATCACAAATTTTCTTTCCACATCAAATTAAACTATTATGGACAATTCCTGCACTATTAGAGTTTCTGCTCATTTTCTTAAATTTTCTTTCACTTCAGATCATTGCTGGGTTTTTTTTTTTAGACCCAATTCCCATATTTTCCCATTCTTTTAAATCTTTAAATATGAATATGAATTCCAAGATTGTATTAAAGGTCATGCCTTACCAAATTAAAAGTTACGGGACTTGTGTGTTGTTTGGGAATTGAATGTGAATGAATGGGACTGTGAGATTTCACAACACTGATATTTATTTATAGGATTATCAGTTGTGGTACATTCACGTATGAAATTGTCCCAAAAATAAAATTCATGTCAGGCTGTTAAAAATGCAAAGAAACTCAAATGTTGCTGGAATTGTCATAAGTAGATGCTATACACAAATTTTCTTAAATTGGGAACAAAAACTTTTTTTTGGTACCTTTTGCTGCTAACACTATTTCAAAGTTTTACATTTTTGTTTTACTTTGTGGAGTGTATAAAGTTAGCATCACATGTTTAAGGTTGGGATTTTGTGGGGTAGCTCTACTCCGAGCTCCCTCTGGATGACGGAGCTCTTCACCCCATCTTTACGGCTGAGTCCGGCTACCGTACACAGGAAGCTCATTTCAGCCGCTTGTATCCTGGAGCTTGTTCTTTCAGTTATGATTCAGACCTCATGACCACAGGTGAGTGTTGGAACGTAGACTAGAGTTGCATTCAAGCCCAAAAAATTCGACCTGGCCCCAGCCCGAAGCCATCATTTCCAAATCCCACCCAACCCGACAAATTAACAGTAAATACAGGTCAGAACCCGAACCCCCCCCAACCCCCTCAACGTTTTTAATTAAGCTTTGACTGATCGCAGCTAATGGGGCAAAAGATCGGAGCTGAGGGGGTGGTGGTTGGGTTAAATGCAGAGAACCAATTTCGCCATTGTATGGGAACATACGATGATGACAATAGAGGCACAGTATTATTAAATCCCTGTTTCTGCCTGCATTCTGCATTATTCAGACACGGACCCTGCTCTGACATGTTTGTTTTGTGATCTCACCTGTTTGGGTTGTCAGCCACGCGCGTCCGCTGAGTGCAGCGGCTGAATGAACGTCCATTTGGGCTGATGGATCACTTCCTTTACAGTATAGTCCCATCTGAAGCTTAACTGAACTTTTTTAAATTTTATTTTTTACCTTTTTCAAGGTTGGCCAGCGCATGGTCAAATGGCCGCATGCGGCTAGTGATTGTATGGCAAGCCATGTTGCCATATAATTGGATCGTCAGCCGCACGCGTTCGCTGTCGCAGTCAAAAGCCCGACACCGGCCCGGCCTGCACATTATTATGGCCCGGCCCTAATCCGGGTCAGGCCGGGCTCTCGGGTTAGAATTGACAGCTCTAATGTAGACGGTCAGTAAAACAAGAGCTTTGCCTTTCGACTCAACTCTTTCTTCACTATGACTGACCAAAGCAACACCCTCATTATCGATAATGAGACCCAGTCGTTGATCCGTCTCCTGCTCCATCCTACCATCACTTGTGAACAAGAGCCCAGGTGACCCCCCCCCCCCCCCCATGCTGTCTGTATGTAGGGTCACCCATGGTAACTGGAAAATGGTAAATGCACTGTACTAGCATAGCCCCTTTATATCTTATCAAGATACTCAAAGTGCTTTACACTACAATCTATGCCCTCATTTACCCATTCATACAGCACTCTACTAGATCTCTACAAAGATAATCTAAATCTGTAGAGACTAATACAGCAAGCCAATTATATGGCAACATGGCTTGTCATACAATCACCAGCTGCACACTTTATCACATTCATACACCGATAGGACACACATCGGAGGCAATGAGGGGTCCAGTGTCTTGCCCAGGGACACTTATGCAGGTGACTGCTGGTGGAATCGAACCCCCAACTCTTATATTGGAGGACGACTGCTCTAACCACTCAGCCACAGCCGCCCTGGGAAACTTAAGAGAACAGGTCAGACCAAGGAGGTCCAAAGTCAAACTATGGCGGATAAACAGCGTATGCATCAGGAAACCTTGCCAGGACAAAGGAGAACCTGTGGCACCCCCTCTGGGGCCAGACGCTTTGACTTTTGGGACTCAGCCGGGCCAATCTCTAAAGAGAGTCATGATGCACCCTCTTTAGTGTACCCATCACCTGCGAGGAGGACAGTCAAGGTCGGGTGCCATGTGAACCTAGTGGCAGCCAATGGAAGGTCCATATGAATGTCGCATTATGTCACAAAAAACATGTTTAAATCTTTTAAAATTATGCTCTTTATCCACAGTTAGATGAACGCAGCAGTTTTTTGTTATTTTTTGGGGGTGGGGGTATTAATTTTGACCAAAAACAGATCATTAGCGCCCAGAATAAAAACATAAATAATGTTTATATGTGCAGAGCAACAGTTAAAGCTTTAAACCAGCATTTAAAAGTTCCCATTAAATAAAAACCGAGAATGTTTGTTTCTCTGCAGGTTCAGTCACGCTGCGGCAGCAATGAGAACATCCTGAGAGCCAGTAAGTAAAATAAATAAATCAAAGATTAATTTTTCACATATCCTCAAACCTTTCAGTGATTGTTTCGGCGTGTTTTCAGGCCACAGCGCAGTCGACATCAGGAAAGTGGCGCGCCGTCATCGCATGTCGCCCTTCCCGCTGACGTCCATGGACAAAGCTTTCATCACTGTTCTGGAGATGACGCCTATTCTGGGAATCGAAGTCATTAACTACAGAGGTGGGTCTTCACAGAGACGGGTTCTGTTCGTTTGTTGTATTCGTTATGACCTTTTTGGTAACACTTTACAGATTTCCAGACAACCTTGTATGAAGTAAGAATCAAAATAAAAAATGAACACAGTCCAGTTTAATCCTCTACAGTCAGAATTGTAGAGAATTACAGTCTGATTCAGTCCAGCACATTTCAGCTCAGCCCAGTTCACTTCATTACAGTAAGATGCAAAGATTACAATTTAATTCCAATCAGTCCAATTGAATCCAGATCATTTTAATACCTTCTAATTCAATCAGTTGCTGTTCTCTGCAGACGGGTTGGGTCGGGTGCTCGCTCAGGACATCTATGCCAAAGACAACCTTCCTCCGTTTCCCGCCTCCGTTAAGGACGGCTACGCCGTTCGAGGTGAGTCGATTGATCAGGTGATCGACGCATCAAAGACCATTCACACAGTATCAGGCATTGCATCATATCAGGATCAATAACCTTAATCTAATTCCCATAATTAACTTGATGGCTGTTGTTGACGTGCAGCTGCTGATGGCCCCGGAGATCGTTTCATTGTGGGGGAGTCGCAGGCTGGACAACAGGTCAGCACTAATGTCATTTTTAACCGTTAACACAAATGTCACAAATTAACTTCATCTGATAGCTGCAGGTGGAATTAACGTGTTACCTTTTATTAGCAACAATGCAAATTTTTGGGGTTTGTGATATTTATTATTAATTGGTTGATGTTTTAGTTTCATTTTTTGTAAATACACAAAAGTTTTTACTCAAAGGAGGTAGAAGTTTGGAGACGAAAGTTGGCAAAGAGTGACAATGCTGTGTTCTGCAGCCGACCCACACGGTGATGCCGGGTCAGGTGATGAGGGTGACGACTGGCGCTCCGATCCCCTGCGGAGCCGACGCCGTGGTCCAGGTAGAAGATACGGAGCTGCTGAGAGAATCTGAGGATGTAAGAACCCCACGTCAGATGTTCTCTGGATGATCCGGTTTTGTTTTTGGGTTCTGCGTTGGGCAGAGTGTGATAATGGTCTCCTGGGTTTTACAGGGCACAGAGGAGCTGGAGGTGAGGATTATGGTCCAGGCTCGACCCGGACAGGACATCAGGTAAATTAAAACGAATGGCTTCCAGAAAAAAATAGGAGTTTTTTGTCTTCTTAGCTTTTAATTAAGATGATTTAGCCTTTTCATACTTTTAGCTCGCCGTTGCTACTTTTATTTAGCCTTTTGCTGTTTTTAGCTTTTAGTTTTTTTTTAATTACAATTAGCTTTTTGCTGTCTTTCTGTCTTTTTCTACTCTTAGTCTGCCATTTGCTACTTTTAGCATTTACCTAGCTTTTTTCTATTTTTAACATTTTGCTGGACTTTTGATACATTGAGTTTTTGGCTAGCTTTTAGTTACTTTTAGCTTTTTACTAGACTTTTGATTATTTTCACTATCAGCCTTCTTTTTACTAAATTTAGTTTCTAGCTAGCTTTTTACTTTCAGCAAGTTTTTTGCTAGCTTCACCTTGCGTTGTAATTTTTAGCTTTAAACTAGCCTTTTACTACCTTTAGCTATCCATTTTGCTACTTTTAACTCTTCAGTACTTTGGAACTATTAAACTCCCATCTGTTGATTTTTATTTATTTATTTATTTTGACAACTCTGTTCCAGCACAGAAATGTTTCTGTGTTTCTGTCGGGTTGTGGGTCAGGACTGATTCACAACCGTTTGGTTCGCTTTAATTATCTTTAAATGCGTTTTTTTCTGTCTGCAGGCCGATCGGTCACGACATCCGGCGGGGGGAGTGTGTGTTGGCTAAAGGGACACACATGGGCCCATCTGAGATTGGCCTGCTGGCCACGGTGGGAGTGACGGAGGTCAGCGTGCACAAGTTCCCCATGGTGGCCGTCATGTCCACTGGAAACGAGGTACAAACACAGAAAGGGAAGCAAACGCACCGAGACGTTTCGGAGCCTCTTTTGGATTCATGTTGTTTGTCTTTAGCTGTTGAATCCAGAGGATGATCTCCATCCTGGGAAGATCCGAGACTCGAACCGCTCCACTCTTCTGGCTACCATCCAGGAGCACGGGTACCCCACCATCAACCTCGGCATCGTTGGAGACAAGTAAGATTCCCTCAGAGTGCTGGGAAAAAAGTGACAGTTTGGACTGAATGAAGCTAACCGCGTCTGGTTTGTGTGCAGCCCTGACGACCTGCTGTCTGCGCTACATGAGGGAATCAGCCGCGCTGATGTCATCATCACCTCAGGGGGCGTGTCCATGGGAGAGAAGGTGACCCCTCTCCTCCACATGTGGCCTCGTTGATATCCAACTGATTTGTGTTTGTGTCTTGCAGCTTTATTTAAATTAAAACGTTCCTGCTCTTTGTGCGTTAGGACTACCTGAAGCAGGTGCTGGATATCGATCTTCACGCCCAGATCCACTTTGGGCGAGTTTTTATGAAGCCAGGGTAAGTTATCAACGAAAGGAGAGCATTAAAATGAAAATGTATTTTTAATTTATAGTATTTCTTCAGCTTTTCAGGAGGTTTTACAACAATTACATTTAAAGCTTCCAGCACATTTGCTGTTCTAAGCAACACAAAGTGCAAGCGGCAACAAATGTGGTCAATTTATAACAATTTTCCACGTTAAAAAAAGTATTCAAAGTATTTCTTCCTGTTAAACTTTGAATAATGCAAATATTGTCATAGTAATACCATGACTGGTGTATTTCCAGCCCCTGGATGCAATGTTGTGATGACAAATGCTTCGTTCGTTTCTGTTTCTCAGGCTTCCCACCACCTTCGCCACAGTCGACATCGATGGAACACGGAAACTCATCTTCGCTCTGCCAGGTACTCCCATCAGCCACGTCACTGTCTGGGTTTGTGTTTCTGCTGGACCTGGTCCAGTTCTCTGAAACCCAATCTGTTCGGCTTCAGTCACTGAATTAAAAGTTTTACTTTTAAAGACTAAACTTTGACGATTTAGCTGTCGCTCTTATTTTGAAAACAGTGCAGTCGACATCTGAACACCTGGAAAAATAATAATGAACGTTTGCAGAGTTTATGTTTCTGTAACTCTTCTTGCCTGCAGGTAACCCCGTGTCTGCAGTGGTGACGTGTAACCTGTTTGTGATTCCTGCTCTGAGGAAGATGCAAGGCATTCTGGACCCTAGACCAACTATTATTAAAGCTCGGGTAAGAGACATGCACGTTTTATGATTACAGCTGTGTTTGGATTTTATTGAGCACCTTTTCTTGGTCATTTGGCTGAAAAAACTGTAAATTTTTTATGTTTAAATTGTGTTAAGAGTCACTGGAATAAAATAATTATATGCAAACAGATGCTTTTGTTTTACGTATTATCATAAAAATATGAAAAAGAGTGAAGTTTAAGTACATCAGGAATCGAAAACGTGATTTTTCTTACATTATTACCAACTTGATGTCTATCTAACCTAATGCTGCTTCATCATACTCAAACTGTACGAGAAATTAAATAAACAATTGTAATTTGAAATAATGCAAAAGTTCAATTTCATTTTATAATTTCAATTTATTTTATAAATTCACTTTAAAGTTGTATTTGCTGCAGTGTTTACTTCAAAAGTCACATTTTATTGGCAGAATTGTGAATAAAGGTGCTTTTATTTAACAAATATTTCAAGAATATTTTATGTAAAAGTATATTTTTTACTGTGTCAATGGTTCAGCTGTCCTGTGACGTGAAGCTGGATCCCAGACCAGAGTACCATCGCTGTATCCTCACCTGGCATCATCAGGAACCTCTGCCCTGGGCACAGAGCACAGGTAATGCACGTAACCATGACAACCGGGGCCAACTGGTATCGGATAAATCATTTAATCTACCCTAATTATGTGCCATTTTATTTTTTAATTCTCAAAAAAAAAAGTTATTTACGAGGAGCAAATTCTGTTATGGATGTGGAGTGTCAATCTTCCTGTAAACGTGTCTTATTGTCCTCATTGCATATTTGGGTCGGGTCAGGACTGCAGGCGTGTCGGTCCAGAACCTGTCTCCTCTTCTTCCTCAACCTTTGGAGTATGAGCAGAATGTTGTTTTACGACATCTCGGACGTCCCTGACTTCAGACTTTTCTGCTTTAATGCTGCTGTCACAGAACCGATCCAAGCCCAGACTGTCACAGAACCGGGCTGTCGGACTTGTTGCTGACACCAGTTTGGATGCTCCTTTTCCTCTATGGGAAAGGCTCCCACGGTGTCTGAACTTTTCAACAATGATAGGAGCATTGTTATATTATATATTTTTTTATTATTCCTTCCTTCTAATTCTTTTGGAATTTGTTGCAGCCTGACAGGAAGTAAAATTTGACAAGCTAAATATTTTGGATTCACGCTGTCTGTGAAGAAATATAAGTCCAAGTAAAAGGAAGAATTCCTAACTTTTTTTTAACTTTTTTTTTTAGATTGTCATTGTTGCACGTATTTGCTGTCAGAAAATAAGCCTGCTTCATGAAATCACCTGAGTGACATATTTGTCACCTGCCGCTAAATGTGAAAGAGACATAACGTTTTACTTGTCTTTGTGTGTATTTGTCTGTTGTGTTAGCAAAATGTCCCACGAACTGCTTGATCAATGATATAAATATTTCTCAGGAAATAATCATTGGATGAACATTAACATCTAATTACTAGAGTAGAATTGATTCAAGATGGCTGCCAGAGCTAGGTGACCGTGCTTCAATTAAAAAAAAAAACACGTAAAACCTGCTTAAACACACACACACGATCTGTGCACCTTTAAATTCTTCCCTCCAGGAAACCAGGTGTCCAGCCGGCTCATGTCGATGCGTAGCGCCAACGGCCTCCTCATGTTGCCCCCGAAGACGGAGCAGTACGTCGAGTTGCACAAGGGCGAGGTCGTGGACGTCATGGTCATCGGTCGGCTATGATGCAGGTACGCTTCGCCCACGCGGCGCCGCGCGGTTGGAACTCAGCGGCGCTGAAAAGTCACGCAGAATGTTTCTCTCCGCAGACCTCCCGCGTTACCCGCTACCGGTTACCGTGGCAACACCAGGATTTCTTGTCTGGATAGGAAACAGGTGGGGAGGGGCAGGAAGCGATGCATGTCTATCTGGTCGCCATTAGCTGTGATGTCATATGCAACAGCCAATCGGAGCCAGCGCAGGCTGAATCCTCACTGCTCTGCTCTGAGGAGATCACTGTACTTCAACAGAGAAAAAAATGTGAAAAAATATATAAAAAGAGATTTATTCTGTAATATTATCCTTATAATAATTAATATTCTTAATTAATATTCTATTTATTATTAATATCATGGTTCTGGTTGAATATTCCCATCTTAGTAGTACTCCAGCCCTCTTCTCTCCTGTTCATTTGCTTTGTGAGTTTATCCCTGGTAGCTTATAAAGAAATAGAGACTTGCCCCTCCTTACTTCCTCCTCCTTTTCATCCGTTTCTCCCTTTTGCTTCATTTTATACTCCTTCCTTCACTACTGCTTTGCTTCAACATCCTCTAACAGATGTATTACCAAAAAAAACAACTACAAATAACTGTGGTATCACCATGTTTCCTCCCGGAGCAGTGCAGTAAACTGTTCGTATTTTGCCAAGAAATGAAAAGAAAACAAATACAAAGTGTTTTTTTTCCTTCTTTGCATAAAAAGAACAGTTTACTGCACTGCTCCGGGAGGAAACATGGTGATACCACAG
>NC_056518.1:26485261-26585833 GCF_014905685.2 Nematolebias whitei | reverse complement strand
ATGTATGTATATATATGTATGTTTTTGTTTAAATTCCCTTCACATTTACTGCTTTCATCCACACAGAGACACTAAAAACCTTCAATGAAAGCCATGAAATTCTTCCAGAGGATTTAAACGCTTAATTATATTATTTTATTTATACACACTTTAAAGAGTTCTCTAACCAAGTTTTTTTCATCAGAATTGAGCTCAAAAGGTGCAAAAGTCAGAATCTTGTGCTCATTTCTTCATGTTTTTCCAACAAGCAGTCAGATTTTATTTTAATCTGTGAAAGGTTAACAGTTTTCAGGCATTCTGCTTTTCTTGTGACGAGCAACAACGTGTCAAATATAAAGAAATGAGAGCTGTAAGATGGTTGCACAGGCCTCTAGATCTGGTTTTTTGTTTATTTTATAGTTATTTAAAAAACAAAATCCCACGAAAAGGACAAAAGTTCTGATCAAATATGAGAACAATCAAGCTAGCTGCAATTTTCAAAAAGCTTTAAACATAATGGACAAACTGCAAAACAATTTTAAAAAAGTGGTAATTTTTCATTTTATTATTAATTATTTAGCCTAATTAAAATGACTAAAAGCTTTGTTTACTATTTTTTGTTGTCCGAATAATATGGTTTGTTTTTACGAAATTAGATTTAGCAAATTTAGACTTCAAACTTTAAATTTTTAACTGCAGCTTGATTTCTTTCTTTTATGGATTTGTTAACTATTAAATGAAATATTAAAATTTCTTTAAGGATTAATCCATGTTTAAGCTTATTAAAGTTGCCTTTTCATGAGATTTGTACACATTAAGGAAAATAAAGTATTAACTAGATAAAAAAGTTTTGTGCCACAAATATATTTTGTATTTTAATGTTTTGCACTAAAATTGTTACATAATTTGTCTTTTTTGTTTGTCATATTGCTTTAATTTTTGTATACTTTTTATAATTTAAATGATTTATTTTCCTGCCTCTTGTTTACAAAACGGGGTGTCTGCATCTCAGCTTGAGCCAAAAACAAAAGAAAATATTGCTTAATATTAGATTGAATTATATAAAACAAATAAGTTAAAGAAACTATTTTCTAAAGTAGATAAAATAAATGCAGGAATAAACAATTTGAAAATAAATTAGGTGTCTGAAAATTGCTCGTTCAGATATTCTTTGGTTGATTTCCTCATTTACTTTTGCTTTTTATTTTTTAGTTATAGTTATTTTTTATGATTTTTTGTTGCTCTCTGCTCTAAACGGCTGGTTTTTGTCTGGCAGCTTCCACACCTGTTCGGATTTTCATCCATTAACTTCTTGAACGAGTTACGGTACGTTTCCAACTCAGAGAAAAACTGACATCACTTGAAAGCAGCGTGTCACGTTCAGGTGCTCATAAACTACACTGTGTTTCCTGCAGTAAGGTGCTCGTTAAAGTCTAAAATACAAAATACTTTGTAAGGCTGTGAATCAACGCGTTTGTCTGCTGTTCTCTTAAAGAAATCAAATAAATAGACATTTACGTTAATTAAGAGATTTGTTAGATTAATTATTGAAAAAAAATTTAGATTTTGATTAAATTAAGGGTGCCACAAAAATGAGGAAATGCAAAGAAGATATCTTTAAATTAACATTCATAAAATATAAAATCCGTTTTTTAATTATCTAGTTGTCTGTATTTCTTTTAAACTATAAACCTTTTCATTTGATTCCTTTTATTTTTGGTTGCACTTTTGATGAAAATAATGGAGATTTTTGTTCATTCGACTAAACTTTTAACAGGTAAAAGCAAATTATCACATTCTCAAAAATAAAAAGCCCTGAAATAACAAAGGTACTCAATGCAAATTATGAAATCAAACATAAAACGCTGTCCTGAACTGAGTCGGGGTGAAGTTTGAAAGATTTTACTTTGGTAGTTTTCCAGAAATATTGATTCGCAATTCAGAAATGTGGGTCCACACTCGATGTAAACAATTTTTTTTGCATGCATTCAACTAATCTGAGCATAAATACGTACATTTGCATAAAAATTGTTGTTCCCAAACAGCTCTTATGAGGATGCCGCCATTGTTGACCTATTTTAATCATTGGGATTTACCTGTCTAAATAAAGGTTGATTGATCGATTTTCAGTCCCTTCAGCCGTTTCTCTAGGTAAATAATCGCAGTTCACAAATTTTGCTTGCAAATGTTTATTTAAGGACACATTAACCATTGATGTTTTTTCTTACTTCATTTTTTTTTTTAATCATTCATTATTTTGCACTGAGTACCTTTAAAAGCAAAATATTTTCTTTTAAAATGGTAAAAACAAATAAAACAGTAATATTGTTTTTTTTTAAATTGTTTAAAATATTTTCTCTTTGTTTTTCATCACTCAATTTCCTCTGTTTTGTGGCACGTCTGGGACTCCGTAGTATCCAGATTAATAAACATAACCTCTGTTAAAACTGTTTACAAAACAAAAGTAAAAAAAAAAAAATTACATGAAGGTACCATGTGAAATCTGTGAATTCCAACTGTTCTTGAACGCACCGTGACCTGACCCTTCCTCTGATTCTTCTTGCTGGTGCCAAACAAGGTCAAAGGTTGTTCCGCACTTTTATGGTTCTGGAAGAAGTCCAGATTATTTTTATTTTTTGTCAATTTTTGAATGATCTACTCCAGGATTAACATTGTAATCAATATTTCCTCATTAGATGCTTGTGTTTGTGATCTATCTGGGAACTGAATGCAGCATTATTTCTGAGCTTTGGACTTTTATCTTTTTCTTCCTCTCATTCTTTCCCTCCTCATCATCTCTCCTCTTCCTCGTCGCACCTGCATGCCCGTAAAGGGGGGCTTCTTTCTCATTGGGCAGGTGTGATTCCAGACAAGGTGCAGCACCTGGGCAGCGCTTCTGATCTGACTGGAAACATTTTTTTAATATATATCAACGCTTAATCCCAATCATTTTTACTCATGCCTCTGGCTTACTGATTCAGAAACTTCCCAGTTACCTCAAATGCACCACAGAGAGCAGAAATCAGCTGCTCGTGCTGCGTTCGTGCCACATAAGGATTACTTTTTGCAACATTTTAAAACCTCATTTAAGTCTGTGAAAAATAACTAAATTATATGAAAACAGAAACATTCTTGCTTTAGTTTTTCCCACTTTGGGCAGCTCATGTGTATAGAAATTCCGGTTTGACACGAACGCAGCATCGAAGCAGGTCCTGGCACCTGCCCAAAGAGGACTAATCAAACCCGGATAGATCCATTCGAGTCTGAAGAAGAAGAAGAAGAAGAAGCAGGTTAATGTGAAACTGCCTTTGTACTGAGTGATTCGTAACACTGGACTGAACTCAGTGTCACACTGCACACACTACAAACTATGACCAGCACTTGTAATGAAGCAATGACACAGCATTCTACTACTACTGTACAAATATAATGAAGAGGATGTTTTTTTCTGTAATAATATTGAAACTGAAGATGAATTAAAGATAATCCTGAATATTCTGTAACTGTGGTCCTGATGAGTTTCTTTTTCAAGGGTTTACTGAACAGAAATATTTGTTTTGTGAAGGATGCAGAGACTGTATTATTTAATTCCAGACAGTATGAGCTTTACATATTTTACAATTGATATCCTGAATGTCAGACATATTCCATATTTAAAACATTTAGCATTATTTAACTGCATATCACCCTCCACCTTCCATGTCAGAGTTTCAAACAGATCATTTTATGTTGAAAGACGACATCGTCACCTTTTTAGTTAAGCACCAAGTCTTAGCTCAACATCTGTAAAACTGACCAGTATATCAATTTTTGTTTTCTATCAGTTGCCTGTGGCGGCCATCTTAAATTGGACTGGCTCCATTAACCATTTGTAGATGCAAGTCCAATAATTGCTTCCCCGTTGTTTCAGCATGAGCCATTTTGCAAACAGAGATGGACCAGTTTTATTCCAAATAGTTTGTAGCAAAATTTTAAACAAAGGTGTTGCACAATCAGTCAGCACTCATGAAGAGGGATTAGTCTCAGCTACTAACACGTGGGATAATCTTTGTAAAATTGACATGGTTAAAGCCACTTTTGTGTGTGCTAATGTAGCTGTGGTGGCCATGTTGAACTGGGTTTTACATCCAGTGATCACTTTTGAATTAGCTTGGTAACAATTAAGTAAAAACGGGTGAATAAAAAGTTGGATGTAAACAATTTACTGCTATTACTTGGGTAGTATTTAATATATATATATATATATATATATATATATATATATATATATATATATATATATGATCAGTGTTTGATTTTGTGTCGTATCATAATTTTTATAGACATACAGTATTTACATTGCTTTGTAGTAAATTTCATCTTTTTTAAACGTAATCTTCCAGTTTCCGGATGCCATAAACGCAACCCTATTTCCACAGTCTGGTGCTGTTCAGCAATCTTTGTAGCAACGCGTTTGATTGGCTGAGATGGGGTTTCCTTTCTTCGTCCTATCCAATCAGCATCTTAGTTTTATTCGGTCGTCCGCACGCTGACTCCTCCCACCCGGGTTGAGTGGATTTGGAAGTGACAGACGAGGAGGAGGAAAGGAGGGTGTTTTCATCGTTCTTCCGCCGATGAACGAGCAACAAGTGTTTTGGAGTAAAACTGGGAATTAAACTGGTAATACAACTCTAACGGCTTGGACTAAAGTCAATTTTAAATCTGGAGTTTTCACGCTGGACGTAGCGGATACAAGAGTGCGTGGACGGCTCGAGGTGAGTGCGCCTGAAGCGGCTTTGTGTTCAACAGGTGCCGCAGTTAGCTTGCTAACCTTTAGCTTGTTGATAACTGCGAGCAAACTTAAAGTTAGCCAGCTCGGTAAAGAACCGGGCCGTTTAGCTAACCTGAGGCACACAGTTCACATCGACTGAAGGTGCGAAGTACAGAGAAAAACTCCGGGAATATTTTTTTTTTCCTGAGACCGAAACGATTGTAGCTAACGTCAGGTTAGCTAGTATCTGTCACTCCGCCCTGTCTGTCTGCAAAGCCCAGAAACCCCACAAAGATCTCACGTAGATAAACCTAAACACTGCTGTTGTGTAATTATTGTCCAACTGTTTACACAAGAACATGTTTAATGTCTCACTGTGTTAAAGTTCAGTTTTTAGGGACTAAATTGGTGTAATAGGATGCAAAATTACTTCATGGCAGGCTGATAGTTCCTGATTAATGTGAGTCAACACACACAGTGGTCTCTTTGCGTTACTGTCAGGTGCCAAACAGACTAAAACATTAAAATACAACATAAACTGAACTAAGACACAAGAAAAAACGAACACAAAAACTAAAATTCAACAATAACTGCATAATAAATAAAAACAAAATACAGCAACTTAACAAATCAAACATCAAAACTATAAATGCATTTATTCAAACAAATTCACTAAAATTCTAAACATGACCAAAAATGTAAAGAAAAACAACAAAAGCACAAAAACATGCCTTCCAAAATACAATAGTAACTCATTAAAACAAACAAAATACCCCACAAAGCCATAAAAACGTATTTGTCAAAGCCAAATTCAAAAGCGTTACATCACAAGAAAAAATATGTACAATTAGACATGTTAAAAAGCAACAAATGTATCTGGTACTAACAAATACTGTAAAGGGAAAATACAACAAAACCAAAACACTAACTAAATTTACTACAGCAAAACCAGAGATATAAAACATTTGGTCTAAATTTGTATTTATGTTCCTGAAACCCTTACAAACACAAACTACACTGTAGTTTGTGTGTGATGGAAGGGAATCTCTGTTGCTGTGTATCTCTGCAGCTCTAGAACCAACAAAAATGCAGTTTTGATCTTATCTCTGAGGCATGAGCTGTGTGTGTGTGTGTGTTGGCGAAGATTACAACAAAACTGTTGAGGTCAGTGTTTCTGGCCACACTGTTGTGTTTTTATCATCATGTCTTTCCTCTGTGTGTTTATCCTTGCTTTAAATCTGACTCCACACACGAGTCCGAGTGATGAAACGTGAAATTACAACTTCTGAGGATTCAGGACACACAACTCACTAATTCTACGCAATTAAATTCAGTCCAGCCAGAAAACATAAAATATTCTTGTCGATCCAGTAGTCCCACATATATGTGGTATTGATTTTCCCGAGTTTATTTTTACGGTTAAATTTCTTCAGAGAAAAGCTGCCGCTGATGCTCAATAATAAGAGAAATGAAGCAGACGGGACTGATTTGACTTGATTTTTATAAGACCAAATACATTTAGATTCTAACCTTCATGTTGGTTTAAAAATTCAACAAAATAAGTTTTTTTTTATTGTTTGCTCTAAAAACATGAAAGTTTTATTTGCTTAATTGTGAAACACATTTTTTGTTTGTCTAAATTATTGCTCTATATTGTTAAAAATAAAGATAAAACACTCGGTTTGCTTTAGTTGATTTAGTCTTTAATTTATAATAAACAATTTTAGTGTAAAGCATCATAGTTTTTAGGGTAAAGACAATGGATGGATGAATAGTAATAACTTGCATCTGTTTTAATGAACATTATCCTGCATGACTGTTTTTTTTTTCTCCTGCTGCCTTGAGTCATGCATTCATGTAAAGCTGTATGTGTGTTTGTCTGTTAGCAAAATATTTCCTGAATGGACGAGTTTTAATAAAGTTCTCAGATGTAATCACAGGACTCTACATTTAAAACTGATTAACTTTTGGAGTCCACTTGATTCAAGGCGGTTGCCACAGCTAATCGAACTGAGCAAACACAGAAATGGCAAAAGCTGTGTCCATTTTAAATGGTAAATGGTAAATGGACTGTACTTATAGCGCCTTTCTATCTTATTTCAAGATACTCAAAGCGCTTTACACGACAATCTGTGCCCTCATTTTACCCATTCATGCAACACACTACTAGATCTCTAGAAAGCTAATTGAACAAATCATTCTAAAGAGACTTATCAGAGCTTTAGATCACATTCATACACTGATTGGACACACAGGCTATGAGGGGTTCAGTGTCTTGCCCAGGGACACGTCGACAGTTGACTGCTGGTGGATTCGAACCCCCAACTCTCGCATTGGAGGACGACTGCTCTAACCACTCAGCCACAGCCGCCCCTTTAAAGAAAAGGAACTACAACTTGGTTTACAATGATCTTTTTTCTTTGAAATATTCTCTCAAAATCCGTGTTCAAGAAATTTTGTTAATCCAGCAAGAATAGCAAAAATAACTTATATAAATTAACGTTTAAATTATAAATGGTTTTCAGAAAATGGAGCAATGTATAGCCATGCGTTCACTGATGCTCAGGACTTTGAACTCACCTTTGCCATCTCACCTCAGCTGTGTATGAGGTCTCGTTACCATGACGACAGGGTCAGAGGTGACATTAACATACACAAAATGGTAACGTGTTCAATCACTCATCCAGGCGGGTACAACTAATTCGTCCAAATCTTATCACTTGTGCAAAATAATCCTGATCAGCAATTATTTATTTATTCTGGGTCCATCTTGAGTCAGTTTATTAATCCAGCTGTTGTTCTTTACTTAATCTTTGATTAGATTATCAAAACATTTTCACAATTTTTTTTGTCATCTCAAAAATATGCTTATTACTGTATTTTAACTTCATACACAGAAATATATGTGTTGACTGGTTTTATCAGCCTCATTGTTTTTGTTTGTTTGTTTGTTTGTTGCATCATGTGGTGGAACACATTGTTAGTTCTTCCTGTCGTTCATTTCAGTCTTTTCCTCTGGTGTCTGGTACCAGATGGTGCAGCTGGCGTGCTTCAGTGTTATATTTAAGATAACGGACGGCTCTGCTTCTGCTCCTCGACACATTCGCTTCAGATGCACTAAGAGTCCACTTAGTTTAACTCATCGGTTGTTATTTTGTTTGGGTTTGTGGACTTTAGGTTCATAAAGTAATGTTTTTCTGCCAAAACCACTTTGAGAAATCCTGTGTTGGAGAACTTGTGTGTCTGGCATAATCTGAATATTGTTTTTAGAAAACGTCGTTGAGTCGGTGCTTTTGTTCATTTGAGTCTTTCTGTTTATCTCCATGACGCACTGAAGATTTTAAATGTACTAATGTTACGTCTTAAATTAAATCTGATTATTTGTGATTTCTGTTCTTTTAGCTTGTTTTATTTACCCTGTCCTTCCAGTTTGAACCATGTCTTTAACTTGATTTATTTTTGGTGAAATCATATTTCTGTATCAGTTAATTTGGTCTACTGCATCATATTTTCTATTTTCTTATTTAGGATGGCTTAAATCACTATAGAGACATTTTGTTTTCATAAATAGGGTTAAGACCAACCTTTAAGAACATCCATCTATTATCTTTACCTGCTTCTTCCTTTCCGGGTCTGCTGGGGGGTTGGGGTGGGGGTCACTAGTACCCATATCCAGCAGTAGCTGTACGAGAGGCAGGGGACATCCTGGACAGGTCTCCAGTCCATCACAGGGGACACATGGAGACAAACGTGACAAACAACTATTCATTCTCTCTCTCACACCTGGGACACTTTAGAGTATCAATCATCCTTTCATGTTTTTGGTCTGTGGGAGGAAATCTGAGTACCCGGAGAAAACCCACACATGCACGGAGAGAACATGCAAACTCCACCCAGAAAGGCGCCCAGCTGGGATTTGATCCAGCGATCTTCTCACTGAAATTTGCTGGCTCCTTAGATAAATGTTATTAACTGATCTTTATGTATGTGAACGTTTCTGTGCAGTGCCCCGAGAGGCCTTCTGTTGTGAAATGGTGCTGTAAATAAACTGAATTGAATTGAGATGCAACTGCTCTACCAACTGATCCACCGTGCCACCCCACCTTTAAGAACGGTAGAGCTAAATCAGAAGAGTTGTCCTTGATTGACCTGAGTTTTTAGGCTCATCTAGTGAGCAACAGTCTTCCTAAACCTGAGTTTTTAGGGCAAACAGCAGTTTTTTTTTTTTTTTTTTTTTTTTTTTTTTTTTTTACTGCTACTAAAGATGGCCTGTCTCTTCCAGCCTCAGCTTTTCATCATCTTTGCCAAAAACACATTTTGTTTCAGGTTTAGAACATCAGAACTATAGGTAGTGCTCTGATAAAGAGCTACAGCCCCGAATGTTCAGGCCTAACGATTCCTTCATGATTAAAACAGTCAAATGTGTCCAAATGATTACCGGGTGATGCAGCGAGAGCTTGTAACCTCATGCAGGAGGAGGAGAGTTTTCATACTCTTGAGGAAGGATGCTTGTCCAGGATGCATCGTCTCCCTGAGGGTTCTACTTCTGGTTCAACCTTCTGTTGT
This sequence comes from Nematolebias whitei, assembly GCF_014905685.2. Lineage (NCBI taxonomy): Eukaryota > Metazoa > Chordata > Actinopteri > Cyprinodontiformes > Rivulidae > Nematolebias > Nematolebias whitei. The sequence continues at coordinate 26,576,538 of NC_056518.1, read as the reverse complement.
TCTTGCATGTTGCCATTGATGTTTGTTATGAAAAAGCCCACTAATTTAATAAATCCTCTGTGAACGCTGGTATTAAAACCTTCAAACTTAAAAAAAAAAAAACATTTACAGGTGCTGGTCATAAAATTAGAATATCATGAAAAAATTAATTTGTTTCAGTAATCCCATTCAAAAAGTGAAACTTGTATATTCATTCATTACACATAGACGGATATATTTCAAATGTTTATTTCTTTTAATATTGATGATTATAACTGACAACTAATGAAAACCCCAAATTCAGTATTTCAGAAAATTAGAATATTACTTAAGATCAATAAAAAAAGGATTTTTAGAAATGTTGGCCAACTGAATCTGCATATTCCTTTTCACAATACCCTGTAGATTTTTTTATGGGGGTCAGGTGAGTTTTCTGGCCAATTAAGAACAGGGATACCATGATCCTTAAACCAGGCACTGGTAACTTTGGCACGGTGTGCAGGTGCCAAGTCCTGTTGGAAAATGAAATATGCATCTCCATAATGTTGGTCAGCAGCAGGAAGCATGAAGTCCTCTAAAACTTACTGGTAGATGACTGTGTTAACCTTAGACCTCAAAAAACACAGTGGGCCAACACCAGCAGATGACATGGCACCACAAACCATCACTGTCTGTGGAAACTTGACACTGGACCTCAAACGTGGATTCTGTGCCTCTCCTCTCTTCCTCCAGTCTCTGGGACCTTGATTTCCAAAGGAAATGCAAACTTTACTTTCGTCAGAGGACGTACCTTTGGACTAGGGCCCGGGGTGCACCGGTTGCAGTTTTCTGACCCATCACCAATCTCTAAAAAGTCTGACCTGCCGATTCAGATTTTGGCCGATACCGATTTTGTTTTATAAGCACCACTGTCAGGTGTCATAAGATCACGATGCACCTTCAATTTTCCAATCTTATTTTATTGAAAAACATACTCTTGAACAGTATCCTAGAAACAATACAAACTTGTTTTAACTGGCCATGAGGTAGTGCTCTGAAATATAAATGAAGTTTAGACAATTGTTAAAACTACAAAAATTGGTAAATGAGTGACTTGAAAATGAGTTCTCTTGGCTCAATGAGACTACCTGTATAAATAAAGGGGAAACGGGGGGGGGGGGGGGGGGGGATGGTCAAATCGGTTTCTCATTTAAGTATCGGCCGATCTCTGATTTCCCAAAATTAAGGAAATCGAGGCTGATAAATTGGCCGGCCAATTTATCGGTGCACCCCTACTTTGGACCACTCGGCAGCAGTCCCAGGCGAGACGCTTTTGACGCCGTCTCTTATTCAAGAGTGGCTTGAGACGAGGAATGTGACAGCTGAAATGCACGTTTTGCATACATCTGTGCGTAGTGGTTCTTGAAGCACTGACTCCAGCTGCAGTCCACTCTTTGTGAATCTCCCCCACATTTTGGAATGGGTTTTGTTTCACCATCTTCTCCAGGGTGCGGTTATCCCTATTGCTTGTACACATTTTTTCTACCACATCTTTTCCTTCCCTTCACCTCTCAATTAATGTGCTTGAACACATAGCTCTGTGAACAGCCAGGCTCTTTAGCAGTGACCTTTTGTGTCTTGCCCTCCTTGTGCAAGGTGTCACTGGTCGTCTTTTGGACAACTGTCAAGTCAGCAGTCTTCCCCATGATCGTGTAGCCTACAGAACTAGACAGAGACCATTTAAAGATCTTTGCAGGTGTTTTGAGTTAATTAGCTGATTAGAGTGTGGCACCAGGTTCTTCAATGTTGAACCTTTTCACAATATTCTGATTTTCTGAGATACTGAATTTGGGGTTTTCATTAGTTGTCACTTATAATCATCAACATTAAAATAAATAAACATTTGAAGTATATCAGGCTGTGTGTAATGAACGGATATAATTGTAGTGAACTAGATGGCCTGATGATCTGACCCCCATCTGACCCTGATGACCTCAAATCTACCAGATGGACAGAGACTGTTATTTTCATTGATTTGAATAAGTCTGAGCCATCTGATGAACTTTCTTTCTTGAATTAATCAAGCAGAAAAGACAATCCTCTATAATCATTACTGTCTTACAAATGTTTTGATAATCAAATTGTGTTAGTTCACTCAATGCTTTACAGGTTGAAAAGAACTACTCATTTTTATTTTACATAAACAGTAAGTAATGATTTTTATTCCTCATTCAAACAAGAAATCACCTGAATATGCATTTCTTGATTTTCTGTCTGAAATGAGTCAAGTCGTAAGTGTGTGAAAGTTGAAGCTTCGGTCAACTAAATGTTTACTGAAGAAGAAATGTCATGTTTAAACTTTTTCAGAAGATTACCAAGAGTTGGCTCCACGAAGTCTGCTTTTTGCAATAATCTCTCTGTCAGTTGTTAAACAAATTTCATTCTCTGACCTCGACTTTTGATAAACACCTTACGTCAAAACCACTCCTCTTTCTGGTCCATCCACGAATCAGAAAGCTCTGAAGTAAACTCGGAAGTAAACTCATTTAAAATGTGACAACTTCCCGGTTCTGTTAGAGAGTTGGAATGGTGAAGAATGGAAAAGATTCCGAGAATGAAAAAGTTCTGAAGGAGTTCAGAAGAAAACTAGAGTTATGGAGAAGATCTGAAAGAGTCTGAGAGCTGCTGACAATGAAGAGTCAGAGTTACTAGAATCCAGAGACGTTTTGGGATTATGATTCTGTTTTGAGCTAACCACGCACGACTCTCCAAGGATTTTAGCTGTTCTCAACGGAGACGCTGATATCAGTTGAAAAGGATTCTTACTGAGGTGATCGATCGTCAACAAGGTAACGGTTTCTTCTTCGACTAAAGTGTACCTGGGACAAGCTGAGATACCTGACGGAGCGTGCAATTTCTGGTTAAACAGATTAAATTCCCTCACATATTCCTCTGTAAGATAAATCTCAATTTCCTCTTAAACTCACCTCTCTCTCATAAATCAGTACAGATATTTTTAGAAATATCTGAAGCAAAGTCCTCAAATCACCGCCGAGTGATTTGAAGTTCATTATTTGTGAAACTGTCTGTTATTATTTTCATATTTTGCCAAATTAATGTAAATGTTTGATGTTAAACTTTGATTCTGAAAATAAATGACTCCATTCATTTGATGGGTCAAAGGTAATAACGTCTCTCGTTACATTTCTGTTAAATTCAATGCACGGCATTACACAGTCAGAAAAATGAAGAACTCGTGAAAAGTATGCATAAATATATATTTCATATATTTGTCATACAACAAGTGACACGTACCCACGTGACTCACTACATAATATACAAGTTTGACTTTTTGAATGGAATTACCAGTCAACTTTTCATGATATTCTAATTTCATGACCAGCACCTGTATATTCACCACCATCCACATTTTTATTTTATTTTTTTATGTGGTGTTTCATGCATACAATTAAACCATCAATGGATAAACATTTACAACAAATATGGTTTGACTTTAAAAAAAATACTTAAACAATCCATCCATCCATCATCTTAAGCTTATTCCGGAGTCAGGTCGCGGGGGCAGCAGCCTGAGCAGGGAGGCCCAGACATCTCTTTCCACAGCCACCTCTTCCAGCTCTTCTGGAAGGATTCCAAGTTGTTTCCAGGCCAATCGAGAGACTTAATAGTCTCTCCAGTGTGTCCTGGGTCTTCCCCGGGGTCTCCTCCCAGTTGGACATGCCCAAAGCACCTCTCCAGGGAGGCGCCCAGGAGGCATCCTTACCAGATGCCCGAAACAATTGGTAGAAAATTTGAGTTGAAACGGATGGATTTCAATGGAATCCTCAATGACTAAATCTGTGTTGTTGTCGTTGTTGTTGTCGTTGTTGTTGTCGTCGTTGTTGTCGTTATTACGCTGTGTTAAGCGTTCAGCTGTTCCCGTTTCTTTTTAAACTTCTGGCTTCCTGAAGTTTCACAGTCTTCTACAATTTCTAAAGGTTTTATTTATTTATTTACTCCTCCTTGGTAATTTTATAAAGCCTTAAGGGGAAAGTGGCCGGCAGACACGCCTCCGTGTCAAAGGTGACATTTACAAACGTCTGTGTCTTGTCCTGACGGCAGCCGTTTCTGCAGATTGGAAATAAGATAACCGATACGGAGAGTTTCCAGGAAGTAAAGATCCGCTGTGGTGGGTTGGGTGTTATTTTGCCAACGCCAGCAGGTCGTAAGATACAGCCTTCTGTGGTCAGTTTTCTGTTTGGTGACTGAGTTTCAGGTCTTCAAACTGGCCTGTCTGCAAGGTTTTCTGGACCAGCAGGGTTTCAAGCAGCACCGCCTCGATCACTCCTTTGGCTAAAGTTTCTTCAGACCGAAACGCAACTTTTCTGAATTCAAAACAAGTTTACAAACTGCTGCTTAACTGGTTCAGCTACAAAGGCCATCCTTAAACTTCCAATATCAAAAATTATCTTGACTATATTTTTTGGATTTAAAAACTAAATCTTCAAATTTAGTTTAGACTTGAAGCTGAACAGACAAGAAATCCTGAGATAAATACTCCGTATCACTACTCAGCCTGCAGAGTACCAGCGTGTCACTTTTGGTTCTTATCATTTAACTGTGCTGTGACCCAAAACTAACGTCTCGCCACCTTTCAAGCACTATTCAACAACAGTATGTGTTTAGTTTTGTGTCAGCCTTGAGAAGTAACCTTTCCTGTGTAATGAGTGCTTAAATGTTCCTTTCACTCTTCCTGAGAAGATCATGTTTTGGGGAAAACGTGTTGAAATTCCCATTTGATTTTAATGCTAAATAAAACGTTTTTATGCTTATAGATTAGAGTAACGTCTCAAGTGCAACACAGTTGTGAGTTAATAAAACAAGATGATTGACAAGCTAATTTAATATATTAAATATTTTACAGTTTTTTTTTTTTTTTGTGCTACAACTTTAACGTCCTGATTGAAATATGCTTAAGTTTATGAGTTCATCCGTCAGCAGAACTCGATTACACATCAGCAGGTCATTATTAAAAACGCACTAACAGGCTGTGGTCTGCTCCTCTACACAGAGTTGCTGTAATCAGAATTTATTTTTATATTTATTTAAACCACTTATCAGAATGATTTCCGACTGAGCTGAAACCCACGTTATCAGACGACCGAGTGCCGCTATCTACACTCCTTTGTCTGCATTTTGGGGTTTGCTCGCATGTCCTACTTTTTTTGTATTTTTATCACTTTCTTTTAGTCGGAGACTTTACAGCTCCGAGCTGATTGGACATCTGAACTTAGCTGCCTGGATAGTTTGCCTGAGTAAAACCTGATCATATGAAACATCACCAGTCCTGTTTACGGTAATGACCTCTACTACGAGCTACAAGAATATATATTTATTTCAGGCAATTAGCCAGGAAGACTTTGACCTCGACACGTAGGATTTTGATTCATGCTGGAGGTTTTGATCCAGTTCTCTGTTTGGTAAATTTTCTTAGTGGCTCCAGGTCTTTTAACATTTGGCTGCTTTTTCACTCGGTTTCAGTCCTCGTACCTGAGCAGGATGACTCTAGGTGCGGTTACTTTTTAAGGACAAATACACTAAAAGCACAAGTGAAATGTGTTTCGATTGTCCGCTCCCTTCCCCCATCCGTGGAATTTTGTTCCCAGACTGCCTGGCATTCCTCACTGCTGCATCATGGGACCATTGCCTGACTAAAACACACAAACCTGCTGGTGGGAGATATCACACAGGTTGTTGTTGTGTCACTGGAAGATAAGGCATCCATCCATCTGTCAGCCTGTTTATTGTTACATCCCCTCGCTTTCTCCCCATTCATCCCCAACCCGCTCTCCCTCTCTTGCCTCACCCTTTGTTTTCTCATTCCCTCCACCACCTCCTCATACTAAATGCTGTGCTGAGACCACCTGGTTTCTAATGAAGCTGATGCTGGTGTATCTCCCGTTGGCTGGTTGAACTGGGCCAGTTCCATGATGACCCAAAGGGTTTTCCAACTAGGCCTGTCACGATAACAAATTTTGCTGGGCGATTGTCTTAGAAATTATTGCTATAAATGATAAAATTGTTTGAAAGTTGATAATAATTAGTAAATATTGTCAAATTTAAGAAGAAATGTTGGTTCATTTTATTTTGAATGTAGTATCTTTTTTTCTGTAATCTTAAGTTTTCTTGCTGTAGTTCTCCAGACTTTATGAAGGTCTGCCTTTGGATTTTATCTGCTCTTGCTCTCAGATTTATTCTTGTTCAGTCTTATTTTACTTCATTTTAATCTTCTAGACATTTTGTTACCAACAAAGATACAATTTGAGCCAATTTCTCTGGTCAAATCTATGGAAAAACGACCAAATTCATGTGGAGCAGAATTAAAGTTCTGTCTACATGTTCACTTTTACTGAGCGTACTGTTGTTGTGTACAAACAGGTGTAATCAGTCAGACTTACTGTATGAACTGTTAAACGTTTGACTTTTTTTACAATCTGTTAAGCTGTTTGTGTTTTTGTCTGGTTTTACTGTTTGCTGAGACTTTATTTTAGCGTAAAGAAAAATTAGTGAAAGGCGATTTATTAAAGCTGCAATATACAAAAATTGGGCCCACAACAATTACATCTGTAATTATTTTGTTTTTCTCCACAGGTGATGGTGTCATGGCCGCCTTGTTTACTGCATCACTGTCCCAGAATTCCTAATTATCTTGGCATAATTAAACCTAAACACTCGTGGAGCCAGTAAGGCGCTAAACACACAGAGTGTGTGAAGGATGACGACCTCCCATCTGAACGGCCACGTTGCCGGGGAGGGAGGAGGTCGAGGAGGAGACGAAGAGCTAAGAGGACAGCAGCACCGAGAAATGGCCGTCGATTGTCCTGGAGAACTCGGGAGTCGAACACTGCCGATCCGACGATCTGCACAGCTGGAGAGGATACGACAGCGTCAGGTATTTTTACACACCTGCCACCTGAATACTTCTGTTCCTCTTGCTGCAAACAACCTCTCAGTTGGCATCACAATAAAAAAAGATGTATGGTTCTCAGGGGCTTCTGACTAATTTTGACATCTCAACCCTAAACATTTTTTTATTTATTTTACAAGTTGTCAAACGTTCCACTTCCTTTCAGATCCCTCTGACTGCTTCAAACAAAGCAGCCTCTAAATGTATGCAGCAACAGAACAAACGTCTCTGGTGGACGCTCTGATTTTTTTTTCTTGATAGAAGCTAGAGTTTTAGTTTGTAGCCAGTTCATAATGCCAGTTTTTTTTCTGTTTTGGCTGCCAAAGTCCAACTCTAGTTCAGAAAAACAATGTTGCAATATCATCAGCTCCTTAGGCCAGTAACCTACAGGGCTACGTCTGTTGGAGACCAGTTGACAACTCACTATTGCAAGCAAATTGACACATTTTCATTTGCAGTCTCACTGATTCTGATTGTTTGCTAACAAGCTAGCGGCTGCGTTTTGGGCAGCCAGTTTAAAAATAAATAAAAGGTTTTGTGCACGTTGTGTTCAGTTATTCTAGGCTGTGCACACGATTTGGTCACTCACGTCGTTCCTGCCTCTGCTTGCCTTGTACCAATGTTTAGGATTTGATCCATGAGTACACTTTATTTTCTATACCTGCTTTTCTGTGAAAATAGGAAGATTGGGACTGTTTGTTTGAGCCACTATCAGAACGTGCTATTTACTGTATAAGGCTGAGCTGAATACAGCTCAGACTGAAGAAGTCTTTCGGATGAAAAACAAAACGCTTCTACATTTTTTTGTTTGTTTGTTTTTGAATCTGTCCAGAGGACCTGACTTAACTTTTTTTTTTTTTTAGAAGATCTGGGCAAGTTTTTAATTAATTATTTGTAGGGATGCACAATATTATTGGCATGGTATCTGTATTGGCTGATATTAGTGATAAAGTTAAATATCGGACATTCCATCAAAATAACTCCCCAATATAAAACGTGGTCTTTTACCATCCCTTCCTCTCACACTGGACTTACAGGCTGGACCTAAATATGACTCTTAGTGTTTCAGCCTTGCTTAAATTACTTTAAGAGCAGGCTGTGTTCTCTGTTACACCATTTTTTTAGTAGCAAATAAGCCTAAAATAAGAGGGGTATGTTCTGACAAAGGAAAGAAGCTGACAATATTGTTTTGCACTTTTCATTTTATTTGCACATAGCTGAATTCTTAGAAATTCGAGTTGATTATTAAGATTGTAAAACCACAAATTGGGCTTCTGTTTTAAGTTACAAGTAATTTGTAATTTAAGAAACTGTCATGTATATCTATCAAAGCACTACTACTTATGCGCTTTTCGCATGTCGCTTGTGAACAGATAGTTTAGATTTGTGAACATTTACAAATTTGCACTGTTTGAGTGTTGTCATTGTGTTAGAGAGAGTAAATGTCATGATTGACATTAAACATAATCCAAGTTGAAGTGTTACATCATTTTCAGCCCCCCCTTTTTTTTTTTTTTTGCATCTGCATTTGGAAGCAGGCCAAACTGACAAAGACCATGCAGAGTAATGTAGTATTTTAATTCCACAACAGATAAAACTATGTAGTCTCTGTAAGTAGGTCTAAGAAAAAAAAAAAATCAGTATTGATATCGGCCAAATAAGTTTTAACATATTGTCATATCGGCCAAAAATCCAATATCGTGCATCTGTGTGGTTATTTTAGGCCGTTTAAGGCTGTAACCTTGAATGTTTTCTGTCTAAGGAAAGCTATCAAAAATAGCTCGAGTTCTCCAGAGTTTTAGAAACTAAATTGAGAAGGTTTTAAGACACCCGTGACGTCTTCGTCTATTTTGAGAGTAAATTTGTTTTTACAACATATTCAAAAGTCAAAACGTAGAACCTCTGCGACTCACGTGAGGAAACTGAGCTCTGCGGACATTTAGATGCGTTTCGGAGACTCCTTTGAGGATACTGTTTGTCCAGTGAGATGCTGACTTTACTGGACCAGATCTAAAAACCACTGGGCCACCATCATCACCGTGTTTAAAGAAACCAAGCTAGTGCAGCATTATTTCTGCTCAACTCTGCAAAAGGACAATAAAAATCAAAGCTTTCACTTTAAGGGTTTAAAGCTGCTTATCTTTTTTTTTTTTGTCATGTTCCTGCTTTTTACTTTACGGTCTGTGTTTTCACAACTTTACAAACGGTGCTGCGAGCCAGAATTAGTATTCAAATATCAGGCTTTCTGCATGAGTGGTGTGCTTGTGCACAAACAAGGGAAATCTATGCAACAAAAATGACTCGACAAAGCCCAAGAAAGTAAAATTATTGCTCCTCTTTTTAAAAAGAAAACTGATTTAGAGTAAACCAGAAAAATAAAAGTGTGTATTTATGTCTGAGTCATGTACTTCACAAGTTATTTTAGTGTTTTATTTCCCTGCATTGTTATCCCAGTAGTGACTAGTGTGGCATCTTTTAAGCTCCTGTAAAATCTGTGACTACTTTGTGTTGACGTCACAAAGGTGAGCTAAAAGGCAGCCTGAAATGTCTCAACCCGATTTGGAAGCATAACATCTCACCACTGTGATGCATTTTGCCTTCAAATAAAACATTCGATACCCTGAATTATGCGACTGCTACAGGGAAATTTGGCAACATCTTTCATCAAACCTGAATAAAAAGTCAAGTGGACGTGTACAACGTGTTGTATATCTGTCTTGTAAGCAAGAAAACATGAAACTAGAATATTCTGTCCTGTTAGTAATGGTGCATTTATTTCTCTGTTTATGTTTTAGGAGGATCTTCGGCGGCGCAAGGAGGAGGAGGGTCGGCAGCTGGATCTGAACACCTCCCTCAGACTCAGGAAACTCTCCCAGAATCCCAGCATCGGGATTGACAACCCCACATTCCTTCAAGACTCTTACATACCACATCAGCCGGTGCTCGGCAGCCAGCACACTCAGCCGCTGCTGGGTAAAACGCACAATAAACCTTCAGTAAAACGAGGGATGCAGAAGAAAGAGAGAAAAAAGGAAGGGAGAGGGGAAGTGAGAAGGCATGTGAGGAAGAAATGTGTCCTGTCAGGAAGGGAATTCCTCAGGGAGGGAGAGCTGCACACAAGAGGCTCAAGAGGGCGACTTAATTAAAACTGTTGGCTGGTGGCACAAGGAGTAACACACACACAGTGTAGATCCTGATGAGAAAGTCCCACATTAATCTGGAGCTTAAGTCTGTCCTGGTCTCTTGTTTTGTGTCTGGTTTGTAGACGTCTGTTGAGGTTTAACAACATGAGTTATTGCATGTTTCTGCAGAGTTGGAGGAGTTGCTGCTGTCACTGAAGCAGGTTCGAGGCTTCCTGCCTGACCAGCAGAGCCAGAATGACGTAGAGCTGGTGCTTTCACTACTTAACAAGGTAATGACAAGAAAATGCACCAAAACAACCCTCGGGTCGAAGCTTTAAACATGATCTAATGTCTAGTTTGTACAGTTTATGATTTTATGTAACTTTTGTCTAACCCTGAAAAAATGACAAATGTGCTTAAATATTGCCAGAGTTTTAAACCAAGACCGTCTCATAAGAAAGTATGGATGTAAAGTACTCCCATTATGTGGTGAGGATGACTCTCAGCTACTGTCACACAAGGCTTTAATTTGAGCAAGTTGTAAACATTTTTGTGTTGGCTAAGGTTTTCCACCTTGAATCAGAGTTATTCAGTTGTAAACATCTAATGATCACTTTCTGAGAGTCATTTCATTTAAATCCGTCCAGAGGTCCATAAAATAATTTGCCAATATATTTTCGGTTTCAGTTTTTCTTTGGATTTTGGATGCCATTTTCTCTTTTTTATTTATTTATTTTTTATAGAACTTAAAATACAGCCGGACATCGTGGAGTGCGTCTTTAAGAAATTGGAGCACTTTTGACAAATGAATGCCAAAAGTAGCAGCGTCAAACCTCAAAGCAGTATTAGAACGTCCAAGACACAAGAGCTGCATCATCCTTCAGTTGATCATTGACTGATTGAACCGCAATAGATCTAAAATCCCATTTTTGAATTACCATTTTTGTAATTTTGCACAGATTAAACCGAAGAAATTGGAACAAATTGTGTATTTGTGACAAACTGCTGGTAACCTCCAGTTAAAAAAACATTTAGCAGTTGTTTTAAAGAATCACTGTAGTGTTATGATTTGTGGTATTCTGACTTTGATGTGCTTTAAATGAAGGGGAGAAATAATAAAATGTTGCTTAAAATTTTTTATGTAAAATTATATGTTAAAAAAAGATTGAATTACAAATTTACATGAAGAATTAGAGTCAAGAGAGATTTATTTGTCATACACATCACACGTGATACAGGATGGTGGGACGAAACTACATAGGGTCCCAGTTACAGCCAACAAAAACACAAATTGTAAGGAAAACTGTAAGATCTGAGTCATGAACTAAGAATACACTACAGTCACAAAACTAAGAATACACTAAGCACTAATGATACAAAAACAATGCGCCAAAACAACAGCAGCACGAACATGAGTCTGTATGAGCAGATGAGGATTAACATGAAACGTGAAATAATCAGCAGCATGAGATCAGCATCATGGATAGTCAGCACATATGAACAACCAAGTGGTATTACAGTGATTTTTCACAGTTTAAAAAATAGATTTTTTCCCAGTGATTTTTCCTGGTTAGAGATTCATGAGTCTAACGACCTCAGGGTAGAAGCTGTTCCTCAGCCTGGTAGTTCTGTATTTAATGCTCCTCAGCCTTCTGCCTGAAGGGAGCGGGGCAAAAAGTGTGTGTGCTGGGTGAGTGGGGTCCTTCATGATGCAGGTGGCCCTCTTCCTGCATCTGGAGGTGTAGATGTCTGTGATGGTGGGGAGGCTGACAAGTTGTAGGAAGCTATAACTTTTGTTGTTCCATCCTGCAGTAGCAGAAGCTGAATTTAATGCAAACGATAATTAACAATCAGAAAATAAAAATAAGAAAGACCTGCTGGACTCTTAACAGCTCATAAACGGCAACGAGTCTGAGACTGAAAGAAAACAATCCAGATGTTCCTCGGAGCTGTAACTTAATTAACAGACGTGAACTTTCAGGTGTCTTTTTTTGTTTGTTTGGTTTAGTCTGATTTCCAGTCTGCGCTGAAGATCCATAATGCTGTGGCCTCCAGCATGCACCGACCCTCTCCTCCGTTCCCGCAAACACAGCAGGCGCATCCACTGGCTATGGAGGTAACACCCAGACTCGTTTTATCCCAGGTGCTCTTCATGTTGTGACAGAAGTCCGAGACGAGAAACGGAGCATTTATTTCCTAGTGTTAAAGTAACGACACCAAGCTGCTCAGAATCAAGTGTTTTCCTCCGTTTTGTTAGTGGTTTAAAAGTAAACATCCAGGCCACTTGTACGCCTGGTTCCAGGAACGTTCTCCTGCCACAGGGTTGAATTTGTGCATGGCTCATTTCAGAGGAATCTCATTAAAGGCAGCACATTATTTCTGCTCCACGTTGGCATCTCCACCCCCTGCCCTGCATTCAGCTTCCAAAAAGAAGAGCTTATGTTCACTCTGCAGCCCCACAAACATGCTCCTTTGTCTCAGTAATGAAGTGGAAAAAGAAATGCGTGATTAAAAATGGCCACGGCAGGCTGGATTATTTTAAACTCTCGAACATACTTGGTTCAACTTCAGCTCCTTTTTTTATGGGGAGAAGTTAAGTTTGACTTGATTTGAGACAAATTATTATATCTGGAACTTGATGAGAGAAATTTGATTTGAAGTCATGAATTGAAATAATCTACTTCTTTGAATTTTCTAAATTTTATGTTTGAAGACCATAAAAAGAGCTTCAGTCCTCAGCAGCTCTTCAAACCGTGTAAATTTAAGCTCAGATGTACAGCACGTAGCGTATTACACTCACTGAGACTTTAGTTTTCTAAAATACTTACATTATATCTATCTGCAGTTGTTTCATTTCACTGTTGCTGGTTTCAGGTTAGGAGCCTCATGCAGTCCTGTCAGAGTAAAGAAGGACTCGAGCTGCACAGACTGCTGTCAGATACAAACATCCAGGTACGTCAACACGATAAAACCTCCAAAAACACATTTCTACTGGTTCTTTAGCTTGTTTATGTACGAACTGGGTTGTGTGTTTTGCAGTCGTTGTTTCTGGCCCACGACACAGTAGCAGAGACAGAAATGCAGCCTGATTCTGAGCCTGTGGAAGGAGAAACTCTGACCCAGTTGGGAGGAGAGACCGTCAAGATCATTAGGATCGAAAAGGCCCAAGACGTTCCTCTCGTGAGTCGCACACAACGCACTGGCTGCAGTTTATTTTCTCGGTGGTTCATTGCTCCCATAAACAAGCATTTGTTTGTTTCTGTCAACCTTTCTCTGCACAACTTCATTGCTTACAAAATGTCTGTGTTTGTGGGGGATTAACTAGCTCAGGTTCTTCCGGTTTTATTGAACCAAAACTGAAAGAAACACTAAAGAAGCTGAAACAGTGTTTGTAAAACTAAAAAAAGCAACATAGTAGGTAAAGCTAACAAAAAAAGAACACTAGTTTAAAGCTTGAAGTTACATAATACTAGCTAATAATAGCAAAAAGCTAATTATGAGTAGCTAAACATTAGAAAAACCAAAAGGGATAGTCAAATGTGGCCAAAATGCTCTCTTAAAACACTAAAAGTTGAAAAACAAATGTGGAAACATAGCTAAAATAACAAAGCCTAGAAGCATTAAGTACAAAGAATGCTGGCAAAAATGCATCAAAAGGTAAGACAAAAACTAAAAGTAGCAGAATAGTAGCTTTAAGCCTAAAAGTAGCCAAAGACTAGCTAAAAATTACAAGTAGATAAACACTTGCTACAAGTGGCAAAACCTGTACTTAGAAGCTAAAAGTAGATGAAAGACAGCTGCAAAAATGCTACCTAAAAGTATTTAAAAAAATAGTTTAGATCTAAGTGTTGGAAAAAAAGAAGCTAAAAATAAGAAAAAGGTACGCTAAAAACCAAAAGAAGCAGAACGGCAGCTAAAAGCTAAAAGTAGCTCAAGAAGGCAAAACCGGAGCCAGCAGCTGAAGCAGATTTCAAAGAGAACAAAGTTTCTGAAGAAACTGACAAAAGCGCTCAATGTAAAGAATAAATAAATAAATAAAATACAATTTAAAAAGAGGAAAATAGTTGTTAATAAAGTAAAAAATAGTATCTATTTCCCGAATGAGCTGGATGGTTTATTGTAAGAATGGCTAAGATTACAAACAACTTACAAGAAAACAAGTGTGAATGCTGACTCAGCACACTTTAAACACCTTGTGGTGATCCACTGATATCCCGACAGTTATTATCTTGGTGTGTAAACAGTTATAATGACTCTTTGGATGGAGCTTATCCCTCTGTCTGTCTGCAGGGAGCAACCGTTCGTAATGAAATGGACAGTGTTGTGATCAGCCGCATCGTTCGAGGAGGAGCAGCTGAACGCAGCGGACTTTTATCAGAAGGAGACGAAATCCTGGAGATCAACAACATCGAGATCAGGGGGAAAGACGTCAACCAAGTCTTTGACATTTTAGTCAGTATTTGAATTCAATTCAGTTTATTTATATAGCACCAAGTCACAACTGAAGTTTAATTCAAAGTTTAATTTCCCTTTGGGATTAATCAAGTATTTTTGAATAGAATTGAATTGAAGTCGTCTCAGAGCACTGAACAGAAACATTCACACACATTATAAAAGCCATTTAGTAAAGTTATCTATCTAAGGAAGCAGCAGATTGCATTGAATCTTCACTTGGTCTCAGTCTCCCATCCTGTGCAAGCACAAAGGCAACAGTGGAAAGGAAAACTCCCTTTTAACATGAAGAAACCTCCAGCAGATACAGGCTCAGGACGAGCAGCCATCTGCTTCAACCGGCTGGGTTTGAGAGGACAGGAAGGAGAAACAGACACAGAATGACAGATCCAGATGTGCTTTCTATAGGAGGAAAGACAAAAACACGTTAAGCATAAAAGTAAATACAAACAAGTAGAGTAGAGCAAGTAAAGATAACAGAGTGAGGGAATGTGGTCAGTTTGTCCTCCAGCAGTCTAAGCCTATAACAGCGTAACTAAGGGATAGCTCAGGAAACCCAAGCTGACCCTTACTATAGGATTTATCAAAAAGGACTTTGAATTCAATTCTGAATTTGACAGGGAGCCAATGGAGAGAAGCTAAACCTGGAGAAATATGATCTCTCCTACTAACTCTAGTTAAGACTCTGGCAGCAGCATTTTAGATCATCTGAAGACTTTTTAAAGTATTTTTGGACGCCCAGATAATAAACCATTGCAGTAGTCCAGTCTAGACATGACAAATGCACGGACCAGTTTTTCTGCATCATTTTCGCACACTCGGGTCTAAATTCAGAAGAACAATGCTGAAGAGTTTAGTGATTCGTTTGGATCAAACATGGTGAAGATGCAGAGTAATTTCTTTGTTTTGATGGAGTTGTGTAGGTGTTAAATGAATCGGCTTCAAAACAACGTGGATTTAAAATGTAACTAACCACCCATTGTTCTGTGACGGTGCTTTTGTAACATTGTGTGTTTGTGTGTAACAGGCGGACCTGCATGGCCTCCTGACCTTTGTGGTAATTCCCAGCACTCAAAGCAAACCCCCTCCTGTCAAAGAGTCGGTGGTAAGTCCTGCTGCCAAGGGCAGAAAATGTTCATGGCTCAAATACAGTTTTTGTGTGATGTTTCTCTACTAAAGCTCATTTGCTCGTTTTTTTCCAAATGTTCTTTTTAGCTACTGTCCTGCTAATTTTAGTTTACAGCTATGGTTTTACTACTTGTAGCTTTAAGCTACGGTTTTGCAAAATTTAGTTTTTAGCTACAGTTTTGCTGCATTTAGCCTTTCGCTATAATTTTGCTGATTTTAGCTTTAGGTTAAAATTTTGCTAATTTTGTCTTTTAGCTGCAGTATGTTAGTTTATAGCTACAGTTTATGTACTTTTAGCCCTTACCTATAGTTAAAATATATTGTTTTTATTTAGTTTTGTACATTTAGCTTTTAGATATGGTTTACTATATTTAGCTTTTAGCTACGATTTACTTGTTTACAGCTATGGTTTTGTACTTGTAGCTTTTATCTACGATGTTGCTAATTTTAGCTTTTTGCTACAGTTTTGTTGCAATTAGCCTTTAGCTATAATTTTTCTGTTTTTAGCTTTAAACTACAATTTTTCTAATTTTGGCTTTTAGCTGCAGTTTGGTAGTTTACAGCTGCAATTTCTGTACTTGTAGCTTTTACCTATAGTTAAAAAATAGCTTTTAGTTAGTTTTTTACATTTATGGTAGCTTTTAGATACAATTTTACTAATTTTAGCTTTGAGCTACAGTTTTGTTAATTTTAGCTTTTGGCTATAAGTTTATTGATTTTAGCTTTTGGCTAAAAGTTTTCTTGTTTACTACAGTTTTGCTACTTCTAGCTTTTAGATGGAGTTTTTAACATTTTAGCTTTTAGCTACAGTTTTGGTAGTTATGGGTATGCTGATTTTAGCTTGAAGCTATTTTTCTTGACTTTAGCTTCTGTTTTACTTTAACTAACAAATCCGTAATTTTTTTTTCTTAATGACATCATTCAGCGCTCACTGCATATTCACTGAAAATTCATTTTGCTATTTGATTTTTGACCCTCCAGCTGCTCTTTGGTCAAAAACCCTTGAGCCCTTAGTGTTCAAACCGAGCCTTTTAAATACAAACTCACCGTTTCTGACAGCAGTGATGATTTGAAGAACTCCAGAGGTTCAGGTTTAACTCGGTCTGTCTTCTGTTTATTGTCTCCGTCCCTTCAGGTTCACGTGAAGGCCCACTTTGACTACGACCCCTCTGATGACCCGTATGTGCCGTGCAGAGAGCTGGGCTTATCTTTCCAGAAAGGAGACATTCTCCACATCATCAGTCAGTCGGATCCGAACTGGTGGCAGGCGTACAGGGACGGAGACGAAGACAACCAGCCGTTAGCCGGGCTGGTCCCAGGTACCGCTCCGTGATTTGGATCTTTGAATCAGCCTCCGTTGCTGAGCGGTGAAAGGACTTTCGCTCATTTCATGCCGCTGTTCTTAACAGGGAAGAGTTTCCAGCAGCAGAGAGAAGCCATGAAACAAACTATAGAAGAAGAAAAGGAGCCTGAAAAGTCTGGTCAGTCACAAATGAAACTGCTGATGTTCTGGTCCGGCTTACGATAAAAACATATCACATATTTACAGCCAAGATAAAATAGTACATATACATGTTGGTGTATCAAGAAATTATTAAACAAACAAACAAAAAATTAGATTCTTAACAAGTTGTGAAATTCTTTAAATAATGACAGCCCAATATTTCAAACTATAAGACACGATAAAAAAAAAAAAAAATTGTTCTGATAAATTTAAAATCCAAGTGAGGGATCCTACATTTTTATGATCTGCAGCATCACAATAAGACTTTTTGCATAACGTTCTGTTTTTTGTCCAAAGGGAAACTTTGGTGCGCAAAGAAGAACAAGAGGAAGAGGAAGAAGCTGCTGTACAACTCTAACAGGGGTGACGGTACGTCTGACATTTCCATCAGTTTATTTTATATTTGAAGTTGGAGTTACTTCATCAAACAGGTATGTAAAGAAAAAACATCTTGTAAAAAAATTGCCTTTTTAATTTGCTGATTTATTAACACAACAAAGACAACTAGAGAATTTGCATTTCCTGTGAAAGTGCAAGTGTGAATGCCTTCAAGAAAATAGTTGAAAAGTAGCTTAAAATAGCAGAAAGAAGCTTCAAATATCAGAAGGAAGCAGAACAATCGTTCCTAATGTAATGGACTGCCAGGCTGCTGCCGATATAAACCGTTGATCTGACAGTACTATGTGTTTGGGTTTACTCTCAGCTACCACTATACCAAATGTCAGCTGAATAGCTCTAAAAAGGCCTTTTTCCTTTTTAGCTAAGGCAGCCATCTTGGATTTTTGATTTGGATGCAGTATGTGATTGGGAACGTTATCAGCTATCACCTCAACAAATGTCAGCTCTGTATGTGTAAAAATAGCTGAGTTAAATCTATTCAAAGTAGTGTTTGTGGCCATCTTGGATTTTTTATTTTCATCTAGCATTTGATGGGAAACATTGTCAACTATTATCACACCACCTTTCAGCGCAATACGACTAAAATTGGCTGATTTATAGTATTTTTCCTTTTTTGCTAAGACGGCCATGTTGGATTTTTGATTTTCAGTCACTCTATTAGGGATCATTGTCAGCTACCAATACGCCACATTTCAGTTGAGTAGCTCTAAAAATGTCAGAGTTATCCTAGTTTTTCTATAAAACAGCTGAATAGTAGCTAAAGAAATGTAGAAAGAAGCTTAAATTTCCAAAAGGAAGTGGAGGGAGCTTATTTGTGCCCACTAAGGCTTAAGTAGGCATAATTTAGCACAATAAAGTTGAAAATATCTGAGAAAAGAGTAAATTTGCTAAAAACAGCTGAATAGTAGCTATAACAAGCAGAAAGAAAAATCACTAGAAGGAAGTCGGTGGAGCATGTTTTTCCTGGATTAGGCTGAAAAAAGTTTAAAATGATTGCAAAAATTGTGGAATTAGCTGATAAAGATGAAATTAGCATAAAAGCAGCTAAATACTAGCTGAAATAGCAGAAATAGCTGAAAGGAGCAGAAAAAGCTGAAATTAGTAGAAATAAGTTTGAAGAAGCACAAAAATGTTGAAGTTAGGTGAATTAAGATGAAAGGAGCACAAAAAGCTGAAGTTAGCTGAGTTTTTCCAGAAATTTGCACAAGGAAGCTAAAAGAAGCTTAACTGGATCTAAATGTAAAAGGTTGTAAACAGATCAAAAGTTACAAAAGATGTAAAATTAGCTCGATTAATTTTCAATGGGGAAGAAAATGGCGGAAAAGGCTAAATATCGCACAAAAACGAAAAATCGAAGAAAAAAAAAGACGAGGTAGATACCGAAAAAGTACAGAAGAAAAAGTGTCTCTCAGTACAGGCATTCACACAACAAGAAAGGGTTTATTGCTTTAACAACAAAACAGTTTTCTTGACTAATATCCTCACACTTGAAAGCAATTTTAAATAAAAAATAGTTTCATAATTTTGTTTTTATATCCTCAGTTCATCCCTGATTTTATGTTGAGTTTGGAATGTTTTTCTCCTGTCAAACATGACAAACTGAACCATTAAACTTTAATTTACTTAAATCAAATTGTGTGTCTGTGCAGATAAAAACTAACATGTCTTTTGATTTGGTCCAGATCTCGATGAAGAAATTCTCACCTACGAGGAGATGGCTTTGTATCACCAACCAGCCAATAGGAAGCGTCCGATCGCTCTGATTGGTCCATCTGGCTGCGGGCAGGCAGAGCTTAGACAGAGACTCCTCAACAACCAACCAGAGCGCTTCGCAGGCGCTGTACCTCGTAAGAAGTTCTCATCTTAACGCACGAAAGACTCCACTATTGAGGACAGGAACTGTATACATAAAAAGCAGAAAACCTTAAATAAATACTTGTTTTTTTGCTCTGTAGACACCACGCGGAGTCGTCGAGAAGGTGAAGTTAGTGGTCGAGATTATCATTTTGTTTCCCGTCAGACTTTCGAGGCGGAGCTGGCATCTGGTAAGACTTGGTTTCTCCGAGACGTCCACATCGATCCCTCGAAGTCACACGTTTTGAATTTTTGTTGCTGAAGACACTTCCAGAACTTCCTTTAGTGTTTAAAAGAACAAGAACTTTATAACGTGGGGAAAACTTTACAGAAACGGGTTGTTTTGGAACATGTTGCAGCCTCTGAACGCCCACGGGTCTCAGAGGGTTAACAAACACTGAGGTGGTAAAATGTCTGCGTCCCTAACGAGCTGCTGTCGGCTCTGCCTTGTATCTCCAGTGATGCATTCGCTCACTGCAAGGGAAATCGGATGAATGGCTGTGAAGAACAAACAAAGAACAGACAGCCTTGTGCAGACACAGACTTGTCTATGTTTTGGTTGAATCACTGAAATCTCTCATTTATAGAAATATTCAGCCTGGATTTGGACCGTTCATCTCAGGCTTCCTGTTGATTTAGTTTTCCTTCAGGCTGGAAAACCAGCTTCTGTGGTTTGGAAAGTTAATGTCTCGGCCACTCAGCATTCTAAAAGATGCTTCGCTGTAGTTTTGTTTGACCAAGATTCATAAATTATCTTGCTTGTTTTTTGATCCCCACCTCCTAGATATAATTATAGACTTGTTAAAGAAACAGTTTATATATATATATATGTATATATATATATATATATATATATATATATATGTGTGGCACTTATTTTGTACTTGCAAAATACTTAATTACGGTTGTGCAGAAACTTTGAAAGTATGTAAGGAACCAAAGTATGTCCACTGGTATGGAAACAAGTTACGTACCAGTTAAAACATCTTGCACATACCCAGTAAGTTCCAAGTACACACCAGTTAAGTGCCCAGTAATTACCAGTTTTGTACCAGGCTGTAATATGTGTTGCTGTTGTCATTCTGTTTTTATAAATGACATCCAGTTGTGCAAAGTTTTGCTAGCAGCATCCTTTGTTCCGTCTTCCTCTCAGGGAAGCTGATCGAGTCTGGAGAGTTTGAGAAGAACCTTTATGGAACCAGTACAGACTCTGTTAGGCAGATCATCAACACTGGGAAAATCTGCGTGCTCTGTCTGCACACGCAGGTAGGTGGCGCTCACAACCAGCTTCAAAAGTCACTGAACGGTTTCAAACGAATTGTTTCCTTTGTTCAGGCTCTGAAGGTGCTGAGGAGCTCCGACCTTAAGCCTTACATCATCTTCATCGCGCCTCCTTCCCAAGAACGACTTCGAGCTCTGCTGGCGAAAGACAACAAGAACCCGAAGGTTTCCATCTGTCTATTTTTACACTCAAACTTATGATCCCCTGCCGGGTTTTTGACGTGCTTGTCTTCTGCAGCCCGAGGAGCTACGGGACATCATCGAGAAGGCCCGGGAGATGGAGCAGAGCTGCGGCCACCTGTTCGACGCCATCATCGTCAACACGGACCTGGACAAAGCTCACAGCGAGCTGCTACGACTCATCAACAAACTGGACACTGAGCCACAGTGGGTGCCCTGCTCCTGGCTGCGCTGAAACACAAATACACAATTCACCGGGGAAACGCAAAACACGCGGAGCGCATATTTCTGCAGACCTGACGAACTGGATGGTAAACACGCTGATGAGGCTCGTGTCTCATATTAGGGCTGATGATCTGACGGAGATCTGTAGAGTTTATATTATGAAGGTGTGTCATCATGATGTGACACTAAACTAAGAAATATTGCACTAGAAGTCCTAAAATCCCAACGTCACGTTGTCATTTTACAAGAAAGCCCAGGAAACAAACCTTTCAGATGTATTATAGTATCTTGAGGGGAGAAAATGTTATTTGTAGCTTTACAAATTAATCATAAATCACATGATATAAAATTTAAATTTTACACAAATCAAAATATTACAAAAAAAATATATGAAATATTAGATTTCTCAGGTAAAAATAATGAACAAGCCTGTCTAAAGGTTCAAATTAACGTTTTCTTTAATATTTGGGGAGATTGAAGAAACAAAGCTATCAAAACAAAACCTGTGTAGAGGTTTTTGTCCTTCTCACTACAATTTTCTGACTAACTGTTTTTGTTTTCTGATTCTGCCGCTGCCTTAAAACGTTTCTGCCACTTTGAGTCACGTTCCATTTGATTTAAGCGTCTTAAATCTGTCGTCATTCAAACGATTATTAAAGTTGACAAACTGCTTGAACCCAATTAACAATATATAACAAACTGTATTCATTAATCTGTTTGGACTCAAAACTCCACTAAAAGAAGAGTTCACTACATAATTATTTAAAAGCGACTTCCAAAATACGTTTCCTAAGAATTGCATTGAACTTTTGTTTCCAGCTTAAAAAGAACTTCAGATTAAAACTTGTGCTTTTGACTTAGAGTAGTCATTTTATTTAAAAATATCTTTGTTTTAGGATTGTACAGTCGTAACTTCTTTTTTTTTTTTTTTGTCAAAGTGAAAGCATCTCGCAAACGTGAACTTTTGTTCACAAAATTACATTTCACCTCCTTCATCCTCAAAGTTGAACTATTACATTTGTTTTTAATTCTAAAAGATCATAATCACTAAATTTATTAAAAACAAATGCTTTTAATTACAAAATAAAAAAGCTTTTTTGTAGATTTTTTTTTCCAGACTGATCAGATATTTGTAGCAACAACTGTTATGGAAACAAGAAAATCGAATCAGTGTTTTTGTTAGCTGTCGTCATCTCAAACCCCTTTTCGACCAACCCAGACCAGGTTCTCTCTAACCGTCTGCTCCAACAGCGGTGGCCGTATTCTGTTTCTGTCGAGGAGTTGTTCCTGAGGCTTCTGGTTTGAACAGCGAAGTCAAACCAATGTTTAAAAACGTTAGGTTTAGTTTATCACCTGGGGATTTATATCAAGACATTTGTGAATGCCACTTGATCCACTTGGAACAGCAGGGTAACACAATATTTACATACAATACAGAACGTTCGGTGTCATCGGAAATGAAATTTCTGTTGTGTTTTAAATCTTTTATTAAGAAGAAGCCATGAATTTGTGATGTTGAGCAGGAAAATGATTGAAATGCCTTATTTAAAATACCAATAGAGGTGGAGATCAAAGGGAGAAATCGTGATATCTGATGAGTGATAATATCACAATACAGGAATTCTGTGATAACTAGTGGTAACTTTTTTTATTTTGCAACCATATATCAACTATTTAGCTTCCCTAAAAGGAACCAGAAGGTAGTGACACTGTGTGTGGGAAAAATTGTTTAAAGTGCCTTATTTAATTACAATATCAAAAGAAGTAGTGGAAGTCAAAGGGTTACCCACAATGTTTGATACATCATTACGATAAAGAAATTCTGTGATAATTATGGTCAATTTCTTTCCCATTGCCTTGTTTTATATCATGTTTTTAGATCTCCCACAAGAAGTCATAAAGTAGTAATGCTACTACCTGGGAAAATAATTTTAAATGCCTTAATTTATTCGTTTGAGTATCGATAAATGATTGAAATTCTTGATAGTTGATATGTGATATCCCGATACAGTAATTCTGTGGGAATTCCAGTGGTAGCTTTTTTCACTTCTATGTTCAATGTTTTCTATTCTGTCTAGCTTCTCTACAAAGAGCTGACAAGTAGTGGTAATTTGAGCCAAATAATCTATTATGAGATATCAATATATATCAATATAGGTGATGAAAATCAGGGGTCAATCCCTAATATTTGATACACGATATCACGATACAGGAATTCTGCGATATTTGTGGTAGTCAGGTCTTTTCCCTGCCAGGTTTTATCCTGTCTTTAGATGATTCAAGTAGATTTTAAAGCCTATTAACATAGTTTGAATAATGATAAAAGTGGTGGAAATCAGAGGATAATCCACTATATTTGATACTCAATTATATCACAATACAGAAATTCTTTGATATTTGAAGCAATACTTTTCCCCTTTTCTGTGTTTAGTTCCCCTATATGGACCCAGGAAGTAGTGATGCTATGAACATGAAAAACAATTCAAAATGCTTTATTTTATCAAAGTATCAATATAAGTGTTAACAATCTGAGGTCAATCTCTGATATTTTATACACATTAATATCACTGTAAAGGAATTTTGTGATAACTGAAGTAACGATTTTTCCTCCCCTGTTTAATGTCTTGTATTTCATCTAGTAGTAGTGATGTTATGAGCAGAACAAAACATTAATATATTAGGATATTGATAGATGTGATCGAAATCAGAAGGCAACCAACAATATTTGGCATGTAATTTTATCATGATACTGGAATTCTGCTATTTTTGTGGTGGTAATCTTTTTTTACTGCCACATTTGTTGTTTCATATTATGTTTTTAGCTCCACCACATAGAGCCAGAAAGTTTTGATTCTATGGGCAGAAAAATAGAATTTTAAATGCCTGATTTTATTTGCCAGATTATGAAGAATAAACTGTTGATTTTTTTGTCACATTGAAGGAAGATAACATTTTGCGGTCAATTTTGCCCCCTTCATAATCACAAATACTGACCGTTTGTATTGAAACAATAAATAATTAGTAAAAGAGAGGAACACAGCTGATGTAAACTCACTACGTTCTTGTTACAGTTCATTTTTGATTCTCTCGAGTTTGAGCCATTATTTTTCGGAGAGCCTTTAGTGAAAACTGCTTCGGTAAATCAGTTCTGATATCTGAAACGGACATAAAACGGTAACAGTTTAAACTATAACCTGACGTAATCTCTCAACTTTAGTTTTCTTTTCTGGTAAATATTGAGGCCAATTCTACCGCCGCCTTTAGCGCCACCTGCTGGCCTGAGCACCAACTTCACTCAAAACCTTCTTGTAAACCCAGATTTTGATTCTTCTCAATGCCTTGTTCTGCAGAGAGCTGGTGCTGGTTCAGAGAGTCTAAAAATTTGTTTCGTCATCGATGGGCCAAGCACTGGTTTGGGGACTATCTCTGAAACCAAAACTGGAGGTCGGAAAGGGGTGACGGTCACAAAACGTACCGAGAGGGATGTATATAATTTTTTAATTACTTTCTTTTGGTTTAAATTTGTTGACTAAATTTAAATTGTGATGCAGAGAGAACTGGTGTTGACATCTGATTCAAAATCAGGAAAATGGGATGAGGAGTGGATGTAAAAATGCAAACACACAAACCCTTCGTTGAGCCTCTGCTTCATTCTGGTCAGACCGGTGACCGACCGGCTGTTAGGAAAACACTAAAACTAAACACACAGCACTTCATGTCCTTTTGAACACACATGTAGACCTCAGAGCCCTGCAGGCTGAAGAAAAGAACATAACTTTTTTGTTGTGTGTGTATGCATGTATGTATGTATGTGTGTATGCGTGTGTGTGTGTGCAGGTGTGTAAATGTGTGTGTGTGTTTACCTGTCGTTGAAGACAGAAGTATTATTCTGACCTGAAGTAGACCTGACACCATATCGCTGTCACCACTGTGTAGAGCCTTTATATATTTGTAATATTGATTATAGATTTATAAAGTTTGGAAAGCACCAATAGAACTGCAGCTTTCACGCCTTACCTCCCTGCTATTGGTCCAGGAGGATGGGGGAGGCGGGGCTAAGCGGAATTCACTGTATTGAATGTAAAATCCTTTTTCTGATGCCACTTCTGTTTGTTTTGATATTCACGATGAAGAAATAAATAGATGATTGATAGAAAACAATGACTGGCTGCTTCTTTCTGTTCGCAGCAGCTTAGGCGTCGCATCATCCCCAGGTAAGATGATGACACCTGAGCTGGTTTGACTTTTTACGAGTCTGACGTACAGCTGGAAGCCCAGCAGGGGCTACGTTTCTTTTATAAAAACAAAGTTAAAGCATTTCTAACATCTTTAGGTTCTGTTCCCTGAAAGTGTCCTGCCTGTTGTTTTTTCAAAATATTTATTTTAAAATTATTATTTTCAAATATTAAAAATAAGATATCTATCTGCTGTTTAACTGCTGCTTTTTTTGTTGTTGTTACTTTTAGCTAGCATTTTGCTGCTTTTTACCTGCATTCTGCTCGTTTGCTACTTTAAACTTTCAGCTACTATTTGCCTGATTTTACTTTTGAGCAGTCACTTTGATACGAATAGCTTTTAGCTACCATTTTGCTATATTGGCCTTTTGGTACTTCAGCTACAATTTTATTATTTTAAGATAAGCTTGGTTACTTTTAGGTTTTGTGGGCTTTTGAAATTCTAGTTAACATTTTCCTACTTTTGGCTTATGTTCAGCTGCTTTCTTGGCCCTGTCAATTCAGTTTTAGCTCCTTATTGCTCTGTGTTCTCATGACTGTTTTGCAGGAAATGCCTGTTTTTGTAGAAACACATTACAGATTCAGACAATGTAAATGAAACTACAACGCTTGTTGACAGAATAAGATGAAAATTAGGTCTGGTTAATTTTCAGTACTTTTTTTTTTTTTTTTTTTTTTTTTTGCTGTGTACAGTGTGTAATCATCAAAGATTAAAATGTTTATGTGGGTGGAAAAAGACGAGAAGCGGCTAATGTGATACATTGAAATTTATTTCAAAGAATGGTTGGTTCAATTTAGATAGAGTGAATGAAAACAGTTGTGATATAAGATACAAATGCATTGTTAAAATTGTTTAAAATAGTTTTTCTGGTTAAAATAACTCAGGGTTTTCCTGTTTAGAGTTCTAAAGACAAGCCTTCTAACACTTTTAACAGTTTATATTTTAGTCCAAAACTGTTTTCATTCACCCTTTATCTAAACAGAGCCAACTATTCTTTGAAATAAGTTTCAATGTATCACACTAAAATGAACAATTGACCCGATAAATTCAGATTTGTTTTTTTGTAGTTTACAGATTTAAATATGTAATAACGTAGTCCTACCACAAGGTGGTGGTCTTTAACAAGAGATCACATTTTATTCATTCTATTCTTATTTCTTTCTATTCCAAACTCGACGCTGCGTCCAAGCAGTTTCATAAGTTATTTATTTATTTTACAGTTTTTGACAATTGTAAGCGCGATCATCAGTAGCTGCTAATTTGAGTTTAACCTTTGACCCGAGCTGATCTTTGGTTTCCTTTTCAAACCCTTTGAAGAAAACGGAGATTGTAAGAACAAGATAATTCCCTGCGGACAGAGGCTTTGTTGGCCGAAAAGGGTTAAAGTTGCGTATAAAACCAAAAACACTGCAAAAGCAATAGCTGTGAAGCTATTGGGATGAAGGGATGATAGGGCTGAAGAATATTACAATTAAACTTTTGATGAACTTTTGATGATTTTGCCTCTTCAGAGTAAAAAAGTTTAACTTTTTGAAAAGTAGTTTGAGATCTTTGTGTAGGCCGAGCTGGAGCTGGTCCTGCGCCTGAGACTAGAAGTTATCTTGCAGCTGCTAGTTCACTTTCTTACCTACAGATTTGGTTTGTTTAGTTTGAGGACGGAACCAGAATTCCGAATTCTAAGTAGAAAAAGAATCAGAGAAAAGTTAGATCTCATTATCTTGCTATGAATAAACTCTTCGATAGCTTTGCTCTGCTTGGGAGATGTTGACGTCACCCATTGAGTGAACGCCCAGACAAATCTGTCTTGTGATTGGATGGTTCATGAAAAAAAAGGCGGTCCCGCTCTTGCTGATTGGTCGAAACACCTGTCAGTCTACCGCTTCACTGCGCCTCTGGTCTCGCAGGTTGATGGAAAGAGTTGGTGCAGATGCAGCAGGGGACGCGATCTAACTTATTTCACCGTCTAATCGTGGACATTTGAACGTTTTCGTGAACTTTTTAAACGTTTAGTAACTTCGCGGCAGTTTTCGCGCTTTACGGTTCGGGTTGCGTCTCCTTGGTAACAGAGAGTCAACTGTCTCTGCGAAGTTCGGATCAAGTGTTTGTCCGCGAGCCGTAAAATTAAAAAAAAATAACGCTTCATTTTGACCCTTAAGCTAACGGAACCGCCTTCAGGGTGCCAGAGGACGAGTGTGGACAACTTCCCAACTGTTTTCACGTATTTTTTCAAAACGTTTTCCTCCACGTTCCGCTCCAACTTTCTGCGGAAACTCGGAGCAGCGCGAGACAATAGTGAGAGAGCTGGGGGAGCTCGTGGAGGAGGAGGAGGACCGATGCCTCGCGGGGGCTTTGTTCTCCCGCGGATATCCACGGATCAATCGGTGAATTGATCGCGGGGAACATCATGGACGTGACCCTGTCGGAGCTGCTGGCCTCCTTCATGGAGTCTCCGCTGGTGGTGTGGGTGAGTGAGGAGGCGGAGGAGGAGGTGGTGCTCACCTCCTCAGGTGCATCTGACTAAATCAGTCAAAACACAACTTTTGTAACGTTTACTTTAGGTGTGTCTGTTAGCAAAATATGTAATGAACCCTTTGAGTGAAACATGAAATATTAACTGGATGTACATGTACAGCTGACAAACTGATTCAAGATGGCCGCCACAGCCAACTGACTAAACACAAAAATGGACAAAACTCCAATCAGCTTTAAATATATTGAGCTGGAATTTGGTGTGGTAGTAGCTGAGAGTCGTTCACAACACATACTCTGAAGTCAACACTATTTGTTAACAAAAATAAATAAAAAATAAAAAGTTGACCCTTATTGTTTGATTGTGAAGTTTTACACTAAGGTCCTACTTTATATGTTTGTGCTCAGAGTTTGTGTTGGGTATCAGTGTCATCCACTACCACACCAAGTTTGAACTCTGTGTATCAATATGAGTGAAGTTTGATTAGCTGTAGCAGGTTCATCTGAGATGTGCCTACCTGAAAGTCTGGGGTTCATGAGATATTTTGCTGACAGATAAAAATGAAGAGTTTTAACGTTGTGTATTAAATATAGTTGGCCGGAGCAGGGAAATGTGATTTTGAAACATAGTTTGTTGCACATCAAGGTTTTTTTTTTTTTTCTTTCAAACTGAAACAAACTTTGTTTTTATTTACATGATGCACTCCTCTTCATCACCTTCATTTCCTGTTTTTTTTTTTTTGGTTCATCTCTGTTTTCCAGAAACAAGCACGCAGTTATAAAGCAACTATAATATTGTTTTTTTTTTACAAATGATGTTTTTGTTGTTGTTAGCTCAGCTTCAATGAATGTGGCTCACGCCACCAGCGACTCACATTGAGGACACTTTCAAAATTCGAGTCATTTGTTTTTTTATTCTTCATCTGAAAAGGTTAGAAATGATGTGTAGTTTGTTGAAAGTTGGCGATTTATCACCTGGAAGTTTAGTTTAAGAGCGTGCCTGTATGAAAACTGATTTTTTTGTTGGTCTGGAGTGATGTCATCGAGAATTATATTTAAAAAGGAATCCTAAAGCGACACAATGATGCCAAACATTATACGTAGGGATTTCCTGGCAGGGGAAATGGTCATTTTCAAATGTATTGGAATTGCTCGATGATGTCTTCAGGTGATGGTGTTTCTGCTGTTTGTTGGTCTGTTTCTGATGAACAACTAGACGGACTTTAATAAAACGTGTAATTATTGAATGTACTTCTAGTACTGAGGAACTGTTGGGAGTCGTGAATGTGTAATTTTACTGATATTCTGATGCAGTTTAGTGTGGTAGTAGCTGACGGTCTTCCCCAACAGATACTCTGAGGACTAACCCATCTCGTGCAAAACGCCATTTATGAGATTTGATCAAAACGGCCACAGCTCCATTCTTCAGCGGATGATATGCATTCCTGCAAAGAGTACTTTTTACTTCTGTTTTTGTATTTTTCTGTACATTTTGACAGTTTTGGTGAATATTTTAGTTCCGTTTTGTGGTTTGCGTGAGTCTGTGAGGATTTACTGCCGACTGAATCGTGAACAGATCAATGTCCGCCAAGAAGTTATTAACCTCGTGGAACTTCCTGTCTCTCAGTGACCTCACTTCCTGTTGACCCGACCGGGTCAAGCAGCCTTTGGTAAACACGGACAAAGCACAGAAGAAGCACAACTTTCTCCTGACTGTTTCTCGTGCGTTTTGTGAAATGACATCAGTTTTATTCCCAGATATAAACGTAAAGGACGTGTGTTTGTGTGAGGGAAATGAAGCAGGGCGTTCCTCCTGAGCGCTCAGGAAAACCTCTGAGGAAAGTAAAGGTTCACAGTATTTAACGCGCTGCTGTGACATTTTCAATCTGTTATTTCACCCTCTGTAATTTGGTCTGAGTCGCAGAGAGTCAGCAGCTTTCTGCTTCAGTTACACTTTTAGACCTTTTTGAGGTTTTGTGCTCTCGAGTTATTCAAGCAGTCTTGAGTCCAGAGTCATTGACTTTAAATAAGAGCTAAGAGCTGCACCTCGTCTGTGTTTATGTCTGATTTGGGTAAAAATACTACACTTGCTTTTTAGAAATGAAAAAAATTATCTATAAGGAAATTACAAAACAAATTTTTTTCCATTGATTTCTACTGAAGCAACAGGCCGTGTTTGGATTCATCTTTACATTATAAACGGTGCAAAGTTAAAATCTTTATGAATTCTATTTACTTTAAAATTCAAGATGGCTGTCACAGCTTAGCAACCTTCCCCAACACAGAAGTGGCTCTAACTCAGTTAATTATAGATATTGAGTTACATTTGTGGTAGTTGCTGAGAGTCGGTCAGATCACACACAGCAGTGTTTTTAAGAACTGATGAAAACTGCTAACATGAACTATTCAACTTGATCTTTAGTTGAACACTTGCACGTGAAAGGTGGCAAGTCTTTATTTTATTTAGGTCTCGTCTTTCAGGCTTTGAAACGTTTTTGAATATTAGCAGAATTAATGACATTTCACGAATCACTTTGTTGGTGAAACATCCTGTTTATGTCTGTTAAAGTGATTAATCTTTGGTACTTCTGAGTCGCCTCACGCCTTTAGGTGCTTTCTTTATGTTTGGAACGGTTCTGATAGTTTGTCTTTTTATTGAGGCTGTTGATGAGATCAGGTTTGAAGTTATCTGTAGGATCGTTTCAACCAACGTGTCTTACATTTAGTCCAATCGGCAGCAAGAGCATTTCCTAACTGCTCCGCTCGTTGACGAGCAGCAGAAAGACTTGATGGAAACGAGCGAGCTGCCTTAACTTATAATGTCTCTTTTGGTTTATTTTTTTATATTTACTACTTGAACAATTAGGATCTTTAGAAAGTCTGGAGGACTTTCCCTCAAGATGATATATGGATCAAGATTTTTGCACATCTCTGTGAGGTTTTTGCACGTCATAAAGTTTTGTTATTAGCTCGTCTCAGATTAGAACTTCCTGTAAACCACCTTTAGTTCAAACTGACTGAGAAGAAGCCACCGAGAAACATTTTTATTTCAGCGTTTCCTGTTTCTGTCTCCAGGTGAAGACGCTGGGCCCGCTGGGTTCACCTGACGACGTGGGCTCAGAGGAGCGGGTGAGCATGTACATGGAGCTGGTGGACGGCGTCTTCCTGCACAAGATCATGACACACATGTAAGTCTCAGAGTCTCGTTTGATCTGTGCGAGTCAGTGAAAACGCTACTGGTGTGTGTTTATGAGTTCATCCTGTGTGTGTGTGTGTGTGTGTGTGTCTGCTGGAGTGTGACTGTGTGACCACATCCTGACTTGCGACTTTCAGGTCGGAGATGTCAGAGCCAGATGTGCTGCATGAGGCTGCAGAAAGAAAAGCTGTAAAACAATCCTCGTTTTTCCTCAAAACTTAGACTAATTGTAAAAAACCACGGTAATTCATGTTGAGCTTCATGAGACGGAGCAACAGAAAGATGGAAAATTATTAGTTCTGGTAATAAGATCAGAAATATGATTGGAATAAAAAAACACAAGGAGCCAAAACCTCTTTTGGCAAACAGTCATCCAGCACCTCGTAAATGTATCATTTTGTGACGCAGGTTACCGTGAAGGTTTTAGAATCTGGAGCTCTCAGTTGTTTTTGGGAGTCACACCATGTGAGCCGAGTGTTTAAGTAGGTTCTGCTTCTGTTGTAGAAATCACTACTGAAACTCTGAAACAGAAATCCTCATCTGTAAATCCACATAAAGCCTTCATCTTCCCTTTCTGCAGGCCCAATTTAATAAAAACAGACCGAGACAGTGGAAAAACGGTTCTGTGGTCAAAGAAATCTAAATTTGAAGTTCTTTATGAAAACGTAATTAAAAAAAAATAATAATAATAATATCCGCCTCGATGTCAACGGATCGTCAAAGCGGCTGCTTGAAATTTCTATCCGACGCAAACACAACACTGCACCATGCTACCATTTTAAATTATATTCTATATATTTTTAAACGGGTAAAATAAAAGCGTCTGAGACGATTGCGAGGTAAAAGCGGCGGGTTTCATTCTTGTGAAGGAGGCGCTCCTGATCGACGTCTCTCTGGCCAATCAGTGGCCTGCAGTCTGCTGACATGAAATCTTCAGCTGGTTTTGTTTGTTCCAAACAAGCCCAAGAACCGAGCTGAAAGACGGTGGGACCACCAAAAGGAAAGAGTCTGAACCCGTGCCGAGTCAAGCCCATGGAAAAGAGCCCCAAGTCTCCTAAACTCGGCTGCTAAGACCATATCAGGGCTGTATACACGGGGACGGCCCTGTAGGACCAAATCCTGTTGGATTTTCAACAAATATTGATGAAGACTCATTGATCTGTATAGAGTTGATTATAACACGCACCTGACAGCAATCACAAAGTCTGACTTTTTGAGAACATTGTCATTAATGCCGTCACTGTGTGGTTTGAAAACACCACCAAGGCAAATGAAGACGCCTCAGAGTCCTCAAACTTGTTCTCACTGGGCCGAGGCTAGTTCAGACTCAATATTACAAAAAAAATCCAAACCTGCAGTTACAATCTCACTGAATTCTGTCCGCAACCAGCAAGCCGTGCTTCCGCATTTTGAGCAGGCAGTCTTTTACAATCTGTTATTTTTTGTGTGCACGGCTTGCAAAACTGTATTCTCTTATTTAATCTACTGGAGGACATGAAGATGGGTGGATTTAGACCAGTTTTTAGATCATATTTTTAGACCTGGACCTGTCATTGATCTATTGTGAGAGAAGATTTGTCACACACTTTTTTTTTTTAACATGTTTAAATTTTAATCGACAAGACTGCAAGTCTGCAACACAAGCGAGGAAACTGAAAACTCCAAATGTCACAAGCTTTAGAGACTTCCTTGCAAATGCTGCTCATGAGCACGTCTGCAGCTGTCGCAGCCCAGTGAGATACCACCTTAAAGTCTGCAGGGATCGACTGAGAGAAACAAAAACTGCATCTTCAAGACACACGGCAGCAACTCTGGAATAAAACCATCTCAACCTGAAACTGACTGGACCACGTCATTACACACAAAACACAACTTCTCCACCAACTGGAGCCATAAATAAGTAAAATACAACAAAAACTAGAGAATATGCGTTTCCTGCAAAAATGCAGTGTGAATACTTATTGATGAAGAACCCGCTGAAAAACAGAAATGTAGAAAGAAGCTTAAATTTCCAAAAGGAAGTGGAGTGATCACTTGTGCCCACTAAGGCTGAAAGAGGCAGAAATTAGCACAGTAAAATTGACGTTATCTGAGAAAAGCTGAAATTTGCTGAATTAGGTTGAAAAAAAGTTGAAATGATTGCAAAAAGTGTGGAATTAGCTGAAAAAGCTGAAATTAGCATAAAAACAGCAAAGTACTAGCAGAAATGGCGGAATTTAACAGAAATAAGCTGAAAGGATCAGAACAAGATGGAACTAGCCGAAATAAGTTACAAGATGCACAAAAATGTTGTAGCTGAATAAAGATGAAAGGAGCACAAAACTGTTGAAAAAACTGCTGAAAGTAGCTGAATTATAAAAAAAAAAATGCAGAAAGAAGCGTGACCAGATCTAAATGTGAAAGTAGTAGGAAAATATAAACAGATCAAAAGTTAAGAAGGATGTAAAATGAGCTCAGTTCATTTTCAATGGGGAAGAGAATGGTGGAAAAGGCTAAATATCTCAAAACCCTAAAGTTGCACCAACACCAAAAGCAGCATTGTCCTGAAAGAGCTGAACATTTTCATATAAGAATTGTTGAAATACAATTTGAATTGTGGAAGGAGTTGGATGTCGAAAAACATACAGAAGAAAAATGGATCTCAATAGTGTGAATGCTTCACAATAAAATACTCTGAGGTTTCTCATCTGTTGTACAGAGACGGACAGCTCCTAAGTAAATGCTTCACTATAATCAATAAATATTTTGAGAGATTTAAAATATCCTTTTCTCACAAAACACAGTCGATCTTTAATAGTGAAACTAAATGTGGAACCTGAATGTCCTTCCATCCAGACGGACATGTGACCCCGATGAGTTGTTGTCTGCGGAAACAATGATAATCAGACTATTGTTAAATGTAGTCCAGGCTGACTCTGGGGCTGATTAGGACCTGATCAGGGGTTTGAGCAGGGTGAAAGTGGGTCACAGAGGAGGGGTCGTTCAGGACGGAAGAGGAATATTAAAGGAAATCCTCTCAGAGGCTGTTTGTGAATCAGTCAGTCAAAGAACCAGTCAACTGTTAAATCAGTCCTCCGTTTTAAACTCCTTGTAAAAATGGAGCTGAAGCAGAAACAGGAGAACAGCTTCACTGTTAATTGACCTGGAGACGGGAACAGTTCAGAACATTTTACTGCTGAATAAAGTGATAATGAGGTGATGAACGAAGTTACAATTGGGGTAAAACAACTTAACAGAAAGAAAAACTCGCAGCGAGGTGGATTTTAGTGAAAGTAACGCATTAATTACAAAAACACGTGCAGGGCTAAACTCAAACTCTTCAAAGAGTCGGGCACATATTTAATAAAAAGAGGAAGCTGTGGCTGAGACAAAGCAGCAGGTGAGGGGAAAATATACCGTTTCTAAGAAGTATGGATGTGAAAGTTTTAAAATTACACCTGTTAAATATTTCATCTATAGATGACCTGTTGGTTAAAGGAAAAGAAGTGAAAGTACAGCTCAAAAACGTATTTTAATTGTAGTTTGTAGGAGGCAACCCTTTCAGATGCAGCTCGTGTTCTCATCCCATCGTCACTTTGGAGAAACGTGAAGTTCTTTAAGAATCTGAAAATTAAACTACTAATTTACAGTAAAAGCTGGAGGTTTGAACACTAAAATGTGCTCCTGTTTATTTTATTTACAGTTTTCAACCTGACTTTAGCTGTTTGTATATCAAAACGTTCGGCTCATTCAGGAGATTGGCGCTACAACTTTTAGTTTCTGTAACACTTTTCTAAACGTTTAACTTTATTCACCCCAGAGATTCAGATCTCATCAAATACTTAAAAAATATGGTTCTCTTTGAAATCTGCTTCAGCTACTTTCTCTGTTTTTGCCACTTTATGCTATTTTTAGCTCCTATTAGCATTTTGATACTTTTACCTTTCAGCTACTCCACTACCATTAGCTTTTAGCTAGCCTTTTGATGCTTTTGGCTAACATTTAGCTGTTTTCTTTCTACCCTTTTCAGCTTTTAGATTTTCCTTGTGGTACTTTGAGCCAATGTTTTGATTCTTTTAGCTTTAAAATGTCAGCTTCTTCAGAAAACTTCAGCAGTTTTAGCTTCTAAAGATGCCAAAAAATAAAACAAGTGAACAGTTTTTAGGTAAAAAATAAAAATCCGTCTTTAAACAAATCTTTATTCCTTTAAGGCTTCAAGCTGTCACGGTGTGTACATTTTTCTCTTCAGGCCTCTCAGGTCTTTGCAGGGTAAAATATGCCACATTTAAATTCTCATCCCGACTCTTTCAGCCTTTCTTTCATTCAGCAGAGTAACTCTCGTTGTTTGGGTCAAAACTTAATGACTGGAGAACAAAACCCCGAGTTTAGTTTCATTAAAAGAAGTTTGATCACGTTCATTCAGAGTCAGCGTCGTGCAGTTCTCAGATGTTAAACAACTCGAGGGTTGAACTGACGTCATGATGGCTGCAGTCGATCATGCAGACGAAGACCCCCCTGCTTCCACCCCCTTCACATGTAAATGAGTCCCAGGCTGACATGTGGGGATATAAATCCCCTGCAGCACAATGGTCACCCCAGAACATTGGTGTGTGTGTGTGTGTGTGTGTGGGTGTGTGTGTGTGTGTAAACAACCGTCTTTGTCCTAAATAAACCCAAACGTCAGTCTGAGTGCTCCTGTGGCGTTTGTTTATGTCTCCATAGCGACCCGAACCCCACCAATCAGAGGCTGAGCAAGAACACGAACAACGACGTGTCGCTGCGCCTTCACAACCTCACCGTTCTGACCCGGCACATCAGGACTTACTACCAGGTACGAGTCGACTCCGTGTGCACAAACACACGCACCCTGCAGCAAAGAAGCATAAATTATTAAAGATGGAGGACCGACGCATTGATCTGTGAGCAGGAAGTGACAAACCATTCGCATCACTGTAAACTCGTGCAAACGTCAGTTTTGAGTTTACACGCTCATGTCTTAAAACACCACAATCTATTTAGAGGCACTATTTTTGGAAACTAACGTTGCTCATGTTTACAAAGTAGAGCGTGTGTCCAGGTGTTTAAGCCCATCCAAACTAAGAATTAAAACATCTAATGTCGCATTCAATATTCTGAGAGTGCAGGTGTCTGACATTACCTCTGGAAATACATGGGCAGATGTGAAAATTCTACATGTTGCTCATTTTGGAGAACTTAACTAAAACTAGATGGATTTCTACACGTTTTATTTAATAAATGTACTCAAATTTGGCTTTGACTCGTGAGTTTTACATCCAGCTGTGTTTCTTTTCAGGTCCTGCATGTCAATTTTAGGATCTGATTACGCTGCTGGAGCTGAAATGATAATCAGTCTCTCCAGGATGTTGCAGCTAATAACGCAAATTCAACAAGTCCGTACAAATTCTGATCAGTCTGTAAAATGCTCAAGACTATATGGCTGCATTCCTTTCAGTCAGCCAGGCTATGACCCGGCTGGAAGTTGTGATGATGAAAGGAGGAAATCCGTTCTTAAATGGAGGAAGTATTACAGGTCTGTCTTGAAGACGAGTCCTCGTGACTCACTGAGACTAACCTGTATAAATAAAGCTTGAACGGATGCATCGCCTTTAATCAGAGACGATGCACCAGAGTGGTCCAAGTCTATTATCTTACCAACAGAGGCCTAAAAAATATCCACAATCACCTGCTGGATCACACAAAGCTTTCTTTACATTAACACCTTGATAAATTTAGTAAACTTGTTTGTTCTTGACATTTTAAAGAAAATAAAAGCTACAGAACATCAACTTTGATTTAAAAAAAAAAAAAGCTGCCGTAAATTCTGATATTTGAGGCTGCGGCTATCGTGGAATAAGTCATCAAAATCCTGGAGGAACTGAATAATGACCAGATTAAAACTTAATCTGCCTTTTGACACACACAGTCGTACACTCGTGCAATAATGTAGACGCACTGATCAGTTTAGAGCTAAATATTATAATAGTCATAAACAGTCCTGCCGTTTTTCTCCATGTTCTTCTGCTCTTTGTCTTTTGTCCGACATGTCAGTGATCACATCTGTTCCTGACTGCGTGCGTGCGTGTGTGTTTGTGTGTGTGCGCGCTCTCTAGAAAGTGTGTCATTCTGGGCAGGGTGCAGATAATCTGTCCTCCATGGTTAATCTTTGTGTGTGTGTGTGTGTGTGAACACCTCATTTTTATAACCTTAATTTAATGAGTTATAGAGTGTGTGTTAGTTTTGGATCAGCTGTAGGGACAAAACACACACACACTCTTCTGATTGTTCAAATGGGGCGTTGTGCTCTCCTAATTAGATGGAGTCCCAGCAGACACTCAGACTGGTCTGGTCCCAGTTTCCCCAGTGACTGAGCACAACTCTGTGTGTGTGTGTATAGGGGCGTGGTGGTGGTGGTGGGGGGTGTAACCTGATACCATCAGCTCACAACAGTTTACTGTGTTCACACTTGCTGTGTTTCTGTCTATACATTAGATGAATTATTGATTAACCGAGTTTATTAATGAAACGGTTTATTGCTGACAGAAAAAGCCGCAGCTCTTTTCTTCTTTTAATTTAAAGCTGAGGAAAAAACTCCGCCGGATACAAATCTGATTCTGCACAACTTTATCTGAGCGTGTGAAACTCTGGGAAACACATTTTTATTGTTGTTCAGTAACTTAAGCAGAACTCCTCCTTTCCTCACCCCTTTTCTCCTCTCCTTTCACCCCTCCTTGGTTACCATGGGAACGCCAGAACAAAGCCCCGAGCCTTTATGGGATGTTTTGAACTCGGTATCCTCTGTCCTACTTCGTGCTCTCACAAACACGCAGGCCGGCCTGTAGGTGCACAAGTGTTTGTGTGTGTGTGCAAGTGTAAGATTTTCACGTGTAAAGCTGAACGACCGGTGGAGGAAGTAATAATTCTCAACCTCACGATGTAGTTTTTCTGTTTTCCAACTGGTCTCACACAAACTGGTTTTTGTCAGTGACAAGTCACAAAAATTTGGAGGTAAAACATTTTACAGCGGCTTTAGAAGCGAACCATCCAAACCACAACTTTTATTGATTCTGAAGAGTTTTAGCTCTTTGCTTCGCTGTGCACCCCACACCAACAGTCTTTGGCAGCAACAAGATAAATGTATTTATTTACACTTTTCATTTTATTGGGGACTGCGTAGAAATGCAGCCACCTATTATTATCCACCTGACAAGGGTTTCTTAACTTTATATCTTAACTTTTCCGTCAACTTCAATGCAGCTCGAACCACAACATGCACCCCCACAAATATTATCTCAAAACTATGTGTGCTATTACTTTTATTGTAATTTCAAGTTACTATGGCAACATAGTTTGCAAACAAAGATGTCATTTTTCTCATTGAAATGGAACTCTAAACTGGCCGCCACTCATGTCCTCGTCAAAGTTTCTCCAGGAACTTTCTAGTTGACAATGTTCTTTGCATTACCAGTCCTGCACCAAGTACACGAGCATACTGATGAATATGGTTGAATATTTGGTAATTAAACAATAATAATATTCCCTTCAGGATATTGTAGATGCTGATTGGTTGGTTGATTGATTTTTTTTTTTTATATAACCAATATGTGCAGGGATGTCCAATTCTGGTCCTCAGGGGCTACTATCCTGCATGTTTTAGATGTTCCTCTGCTCCAACACACCTGATCTGACTCAGTGGGTGATTACCAGCAGGGTAGTGGCCCCCCAGGTCCAGGACTGGACACCCCTGCGTCAGTATTTTAACTTTTTTCCCACTTCTTTTAATTTTTGGTCATCTTTTGCTCAAATGGGCATGTGATCTAGTTCTTCTGGATTGCAACATGTAACTGATTTTAAAAAAATAATTCATATACTTTTCTACAGCTTTATGTGTTGTAGGCCCATTCAATCTTACTATAACAAGAAATTTTAATAAAATATAAAATCTTCAGATGTTGTACTTTTAAGACAAGTCTAGTTTTCTTCAGCCACTGCACAAAAAGGATTAGAGAGAAAAGATTAGTCCGGTTGAAGTGAGAAAGTTCTGGAAACACCAAATTGTGAAGCTTAGCTGAAGTCAGATCTTTCTGCTGCCACCCCTTTATTGATTTTGGATTAGAAATGTAAGCCCACTGTATTGGTAGGCCATGGATTTAGGCCTCGTGCGTCTAAATGGGTCAGTGTAGTCGTCTCTATTGATCACTTGTCAGATTGAAGTGTTCGATCCTGCTGGTGATGATGCTTCAGGAGATTATCCATTGACACGAGCTGGCACCAACATACCCACACACAACGAAAAGTTCCTGAAACCTGGAAGCTGAAACTGAAGAAAGAACAGTGGTCCCTGTAGGCTGGCTCCAACACCAGTTTTAAACCCCGCCCCCTTGATGTAAACAAATAGCAAAACAAATAAATTTCACCCCAGATATTTGTTTAAACGTTGAATTTACACCTTGTTGCTTAATGCTCAAATATTTATTTTCATAGCACATTTAGCTATAATTATTTTGTGCTTAAAGGAAAAGTCATGTGACATTGTGATTGTTTGAGGGAGAGTGGGCGGGACTTGAGCCCCAACTCTATTGTGCAGACTCTGGTTCCACAAATACAACATGGCAGTGCCCATAAACAGGATATTGTGGATTACATTTTGAGCTGTTTTTTGACCCGTGTAACAAGAACGTTAAAAGTTTTAACCTGGTCGTTGGTGACTAATCAGCTGTAGCTTGCAGGATGGTTTTTAGTTTGTAAATAGTTTGTGTAGGTTTTTTTGCGATGACAAGTGAAAGCTTGTTGGCGAAGCTTCCAGACTGATGGTGCGTTTCAGCAACCTTACTCTGCTTTGAAGGCATCTGGTAGGCAGCTCACATATTTTATTCACGCTCTCTGTATGTGTGTGTTTGTGCATGTGCATGTGTGTGTGTGTGGCTATCGCATTGCTGCTTTGTGTTTGGACCGTGGTAACTGTATCTGGTAAAGTCACTGATGTAAAGCTGTTGTAGCTGCAGTAAGGCGATGCTTCGGCAGACGAGCCTCTTCAGCTCATTATGAGACCAGCATATAATCTGCTGTTGGTCTAATCAGGAGCTTTTTGTTTATTCCACTGTGTGTGGTGCAGGTGTGTGTGTGTTTTACTGTGTTTTTGCAGCCAGCCCTTTCCTGCTGATTGTCGCTTTCCTATTCCCAAAACACCCAGGACCCCCCCCCCCCCCCCCCCACACACACACACACACAGCTACACTGCTCCTCTGACAGTCACATCAACCTGCCTCCCGTCTGCACTAAACATGTTCCTATGTGACCTTACTCCCCTGCCTCGTTGTCTCGCCTCCAAACATCATGTGTTGTTTTGCTCTGCTGATTCTTGACATGTGTCAGCTGCTAAAATCCTCTTTGATTTAAAGTATTTTTTATTCATTTTAAAGTTTGTGCACAAAAGCTGTGTGGGGAAACGGGAGAGGATATTCTGGAATGGAAAGCTTTCCCTCCTAGCAGGCCGTTTCTTTCCTGACGCACTGTCGACAGCAGTAGGGTGTTTCCTGTTGGCCGCTTGTCTACACACAATATCACACACGCTCACACTGTCTGGGTCAGTCGATGCATTTCAACAAAAGGTAGTCTGATCAAAGTTGACTTGCAGGAGACTGTTGGTTCCACTTTCACACCCACTTGTTAAGGTTGCCATCATAAACGAGAGAAGCCGCTCGTTCACTCTTTAGAGCTCAGATCTTTTTTAACCCTTAAAGCCTCGTCTTGATGAAAAGTTCCAGTACAGCCCTAATGTATTTATATTTTCTATTACGATGAAAAAAAAAACACAGATTACTCTGAATAACCTCTAACTGTTGTTTATATGAAATATCGAACAAACTATTGACCAAATCAAATAGAAAGTTGTTTTATTACGGGGGAAAATAATTAAACAATTCCTAATCTGAGTCAGATTCTCCAGCCAGAATATGAACACTAAAGAGTTATAGAATGGAATTCTATAATTCTCCTGGAATATCCTGGAATATTTTGCAAAAAGACCTTGAAGCTCTCGACCTTGACCTCTCTAAGTGGCTTTAAGAATCTGCTGGACTCCTGGCAAGGACCAATGCAGACATGTTCCTGTTTTTAGTTTTCTACATTCACTTTATAATCTAGCTGTTTTTTTGTTACTTTTTTTTGCATCTTATTTGTATAAAAAAAATCTGTATGCCTCTTTTATGATTGTCTGTTGTTGTCGTTGTTGTCCATTGTTTTCATCATTCTTTGTTGAAATCAGGTCTCTCTTGTAAATGAGTCCTCGAGGCTCAATGGGATTAACGTGTCTAAATAAAGGTTGAATGAATGAATAGGTGCTGATTGGAATTAAGCATTAATAGCAAATCAAGAACAAAAAAAAAAATAAAGATGGAGAGAAAGAAGGAAAGGCCCAACGATTCTTAAAAGTTTCAGGGGTTGTTCATTTTCTGAGTTTTAATTTAGAATGACTCACACAACCAAATGTTTTTCTCAAAAGTGATGGTTTCAAATGTCATTTAAATAGTCTTTGTGTTCTTGCAGTGTTTTCACAAACGGAATAAAACGCTCATTTATCATCGTAGCGTTGAGACTTTGTTTACTCTCTTAGTTCTTTTCACCCTGCTAACCCCGAACGTCTGTCCTGCAGGAAACTCTGCAGCAGTTGATTGTCATGCCCCTTCCCAACATTCTCCACATCGCCAAGGATCCAATATCAGGTAACACACTTACCTGCAGAGCACACACAAGAGCAAATGTTTTTCTGTCACAAACACTTGATTGTAACTTCAGAATCAGTAGGTATTTCTCTATCAGATTTATCCTTTTAAATCAAATATATTTCAATGTCTTATTGCAAACATGAACTATTTGTGTGATGCTAAGAATATTTAATTGAGGAAGTCTTTATTCCTTAAAAGTTATTTCCAGACAGCCAGACGTTCTTCGTTTTTTATTTTAAGTGGATCTTCATCAATGGTTCCTCGGACTTTGAGAGTTTTTCTTGGCACTTTGGCTGCTTCATTGCTTCAGTTCTTGTACCTGATTATTTTCAGAGGAATGTTTCTCCTTGCCTGAGGTGTGCTGCAGCCCCCACAAACTATCTGGAGACGTTTGAACTTTTCCCCTGTTGATACTTTTTATGTTCTGCTTTGAATAGACTGTCGTGGTTGATATTCATCATTATCCTGTCCTTTGTCCGTCCTCAGCGAAAAGCATGGAAGAACTGAAAAGACTTTTGTTGCTGATCCTCGGTTGTGCTGTGCAGGTAACGCACACACACACACACAGCTTATCCCAGGAAATGTGTGCGTCTTTTTAGTTTTGCATGTCTGTGCACAAGTCTCGATTGTGGCCAGCGACAAGGCGCAGGGTGGGACTGGGTGTGGGTTGGGCTTCAAGATTTAAATAAACGAATCGGTGATTTGCTGCAGGAATCAGCCGTCAGGATTGTCAGATGAAGCGTCCTTCTCAAAGACGCTGAAAGAGGTTAATGTATGAATCTGTTGAAGTTGGTTCTGAGTGACTGAAGGTAATAAAAGCAAAGTGTGGCATGTCGGAGATGAACGAGGTTATATTCAGGTGGGAGGGGGCGACGCTGGTGGTTTTTGTTTGTTTTCAGTCATTTCCACCTCTCCTGTTGCAGCAGAGCTTTTTTCATCTTATCTTTTCTTCCTTCCTTCCTTTCCAAGTTCCTAATTTGTCTCCCATTCTGCCTTCTCTTTGTCTTTCCGCACTGGTTCGACTGGTTTCAGGAAAGAGGAAGGCCAAAAGGGGAGCAATGAATGGGACGGCCGAGGGAGGGGGGAAAACACACATGAAAATTGTGTTTATTTTGTACAAAACAACTCTTTGTTCAGACCAATAAGCATGTTCCCAACAATCTTCAATTTTGCATCCAACCACATTTCCTCCTGTTTCTCTGATGCACACAAAAAAATAAATAAATAAAACACCACCAGCGTTCAGTTTGTAATGTTTTCTCTTCTGTGTGTTTGCTCAGTGTGAGCGAAAAGAGGAGATGATCGAGAAGATCAAACTGCTGGACATTGAGACCCAGGCTGCCATCGTGTCTCACATCCAGGAGGTCGGTTCAGAAGAAACACTGATCGGTGCTTCTTCAAACTTACAGAGAATAACCCTGACTTTTTTTTTGTTTTTCATCAAACACTCCACAAACTGTTAATCGCACACAAGCGTCCACGCTTCCATCATGCAAAGTGTAAACAAGAAAACGATGATCAAGTAATGTAAAGAACAGTTTTTAATGGAATGCATCACAACCAGAGACGCATTTATTCAGGTCATGGTTGAGTATTTAAAGTTTCACAGACACAAAATTCAATAAAATGAATTGGATTAAGTTTATTGACTTTAAAACGTTCATCAACTAAGACACCACAAAAAAAAAACAGATTTTACGTCGGCTCCAGCTTAAATTTAAAGTAACTGAAGCTGGTTGGATGAAAATAGTCGAGGGTCATTACCTGACGTTTCCACCTTTTTGTTTGGTTGAATATATTAGGTTGTTTATTATTGGTATGTTTGTGTGTCCCTTTTTGTTTGCAGGTAACTCACAACCAGCTGAATGTTCTCGACCTGTCCTGGCTGGAGGAAGGAGCGGAGCTCGGTCCGGAAGAGATGGAGCCCCTGTCCCGTAATATGGCGGTGTCGCTACGGCAACTCATCGACCAGCGAGACAAAGCTACCGAGGTACGGAGAGATGATCACAACGACCTCCGTCAGGCTTACGCCGCTGTTCAGATGTTTTATTATCTCTGAGAACACTTTGTGTACAATTGTAAATTGTACACAATTATAAATAAGTTTATAATTATAAACTGCAAGTGAAGATCAGATACTTTTCTTTGGCTCTGATGTTGTGAAGAAAATGACTGATGAAGCAAATTATCAATAATAATTTGGTGTAAGAATGTTCATGTAAGAATGTTTATTTTTATCTTTAAATCCCATACCATACATACCACTTTATTTATAGAGCACTTAAAACAGCGACAAGGCCAACCAAAGTGCTAAATAACACATAATTCCTCTGAAGAAGCAGCCAGATTAATTTTAGATTTAAGTGGCACAGGTTATGTCTGACTGGGTCAGGTTCTGTATCCAGTCAACGCACTTGACTTCTTCTAAAACTTCATTTATTTTGATTGATCAGAGTCAAAAACGGTGTGAAATATTTTAGATTTACCAAATATTGGAATATTTGTTTCTCCATGCTTTTATTCTCAAACATAAAATCTGACGATGCAGTTCTCATAATAGCTGTCCCAGATTAAGATATGCTTCCTACACCAAAGCGTCTCTGCAGCCTGCAGTCTCTTGGCTCATGTTCGATGCTGCTCGGCATCTTGTTCCAACTTAAGAAGTCGTGTGCAGTGAGCTGTAACTCAGGGAAACTGACGTTCTCAGATTGTTCTACGCCTTTGACCAATGCAAATCAGACTAATTTTATATATCTGTTACCTAATTTGATCTTTGATCCTCTTTCATCTGATGCATCAACTCAAACCGTTTGACTCAGATTAACTAATATCTTTAAGTTATCCAGTTATTTTTAGTCCAGCTGCTGTAAGATAATGCATTTGTGCCTCATATTAAAGTGTATTTAGTTTTGTTGTGCAGTAAATAATGGTTTATAATGTTCCAACTATTTTATACTGTATATGGCATCTTATTATCCTAAGTTTTCATAGATTTTCATCTGGCAGTAGAACATGAACATGTAATTTTCATTTATATAAAGAATACAGCCACCCTGCCTTCCAGGTGATTGTGGATCTGACCCAAGAGCGGGACTATTTATCCAGTC
Source organism: Nematolebias whitei (assembly GCF_014905685.2). NCBI lineage: Eukaryota > Metazoa > Chordata > Actinopteri > Cyprinodontiformes > Rivulidae > Nematolebias > Nematolebias whitei. Next base: position 26,531,736 of record NC_056518.1, on the reverse strand, counting down.
AGCAGCCCCAGGAAGTCTGCAGGAACCTGGGGGGGAGCAGCTCAGAGCGCAGGAAGAGCTCTGAAGGCGTGGGAGTGAACAACGGAGAACCGCCATCGTCACGACTGACCAAGGAAGAGAAGCAGCATCTGTCTGTGGAACTTGCTGATGCCAAGGCCAAACTCCGCAGATACAGACAAGAGCTGTGAGTCCATCAGTCACAGAAAACTAAAAAGACAAAACATTATGAGAAGGTTCAAACTACAGAGACAAGACCCTCTAAGACGTGTTCGATGTTATATTTGAGATTCACAGCTAAAGGAATCTTCCAGAGAGAATAAAGCAGCAGTTCTCACACACTTCAAGTCCTTGGATTCCAGGAAGTTTGAGTGAATGTTGTTAGTTTCATAGCTGCAGTTTGGTGATAAACAGCAGCTGGAAGTCATTATACAGTCGGCTCACCTTATTCTGCTGTCTGGTGCTGATAAATGTGCAGTTTAATCACATCAAGGATCCACGTCCCTGAAGGATTACTGAAAACTTTCACACGGCTGTACATTTTCTAGACAATTTAACCAAATACCATAAAATATTCATGAAAAAAAATCTGTTTACTTTGTGTATTTGTTGCCAAATCAGATGTCGAGATTGATTTTATTATACAAACTGATTAATGTGGAAATCTATAAATTCAATAAATGTGTGTGTTTGCAGTGAAGAGAAAACTGAGCAGCTTATGGATTCAAAGCATGAAGTGGAGCGTCTGGATCAGGAGTTACAAAAAGTAAAACAAGAGGTAAGTTCATATTTTAGACTGTAGTTTCACATCTGGATAAAGAGACTGTGTTGCTAAAAACTTGAAAATAAAAAAAAACTAACAAATGTACAGCGTTGTGTAAACTAAGTGTAAAAGTTTAGATGTTTCTCTACAGCGGCTTCGGTTTAAGATTAATAAAACATGCTGTTTATCAGAAACTAGTTTTATTAGAATAATAAATCAAAACACACAAAATAATTTCCACACATTTAACGCTCAAGTATGTTTCAGCAATGTTTTAAACTATCTTAGCACATTTATTTATTATTATAACAAAGAAATAAAGCCAGTGATGCATGATGATGTGTGTGGTTCAGAACCAGTCGCTGTCCTGTGAGGCCCGGTCGGTCCGAGTGTACCGGGACGAGGTGGACTCTCTGAGGGAGCGAGCGTCTCGAGTCGATCGGCTGGAGGCAGAGCTCGTCAGATGTAAAGAGAAGCTCAACGACGTGCACTTCTACAAGACCAGAGTGGAGGTACCGACGGATCTTCAGTGTGATGTTACCGAACTTAACAGATTGTGTATGAAACCGTATCTACACACAAAAAATGAACACACTTCATACAACATCACACCATCTGTCAGCACAACCTGTCAACCAACAATCTGACTCCAGGGGTCATCTGTGCAGCTGCTTTTAGGAGACCTGATACTGTTTCAGTTTTGATTGTTGTATAGTAAGTTACTCCAGTATCTAATAAAAACAGCAGCTTTTACAAGCCCTGATGATGTGACCGATGTCTGACCGACAAAACGGCAACGCTAAATAAATCCTGACTCACAGAGCAGCTGCTTCTGACAGTCCAGTCGATGAATCTTTGTTTCTGTGGTCATTCAGGAGCTTCGCGAGGACAACATGACTCTGCTGGAGACGAAGGTGTTGTTGGAGGAGCAGCTGTCCGCCTCCAGAGGGCGCTGTGATAAACTGCACACACTGGAGAAAGACAACCTGTTGCTGCGATCTAAGATCAACGACCTGGAGATGGTACAGCACCAACTGAGCATTTTCTAGAAGTTTAAAAAAAATCAGACTTAAAAACACTTTAATGAATTCAAACAGAAGTCTGAAAAATGTATCGGTGCACCGTAAATAAATATCAATTACCACCAGATGTAACGATGATTACAAAATTTACCTAACGTCACCTTTCAGCCTTAATTTAAACCAAGACTACAAATCAGACCTTTTTTGTGCAGTTACAGCTTTCTGCTTCCTATAAACTGCTTTTAAATGTCTGCATTCATTTGTATTCAGGTGAATCTGAAATGTTTGTGTCTGAATGTTTCAGGTCATTGAACGTTGGATTTTTCATAAACTGTCCATTTTTAGATGTCCCATTATCCTGTCAAACAGGATGTATGTGTATTTGCAAATAGAAAACTGAAGATTCAGTTGGACCAGTAGTTAAATATTCACATGGAGCTTATTTTATTTCTGAGGTGTGAACTTAAAGCTGCTCAGTTGTGTGATTGTTGTTACAAACACAAACAGGGTCTGCGTGTTTGTGTTGTTCAGGAGCGAGACAACGAGCGCCGGAGGCTGGAGGAGCTGGTGGAGGAGAACATGCTGCTGGAGATCGGACAGAAACAGAGCATGAACGAGTCTGCTCATCTGGGCTGGGAGCTGGAGCAGCTCGCGAAGAACCATGACAACACCAACACAGAGAGTACGACCCCCCAACACCCTCTCTGTTACTGGAAGTTACCATCAGTTTCTAACCGCAACCTTTCTGTTCCACAGCTCGCAAGTCTTTGGTCCACGAGCTCAACGAGTGCGTTTCCAGTCGAGTTCTGAAGCTGGAGAAGGAGAACCGGGAGCTGCAGGCCTCCATAGAGAGACTGAAAGAGGAGAGTCACATTCTGCAGGAGCATCAGCTCCACACTCAAGAGCTGGACAGGGAGAACCAGAGTCTCAGCAACAAGGTAAGGACAAACATCACCAAGATTAAATATATATGTGCAGGATCTGGAGATGAAAATGCATCTGAAAAGTTCTATCCATCTTTGCATGTGCTTGTTAGCTGGAGCGTCTGCAGGGATTACTGGACCAGGAGCGACTGACCAACCAGGACATGGAGTCTCTGGGGGAGGAGTTACTGAAGGAGAAACAGAGTCTGGAGCGAGAGATGCACATTCTGCGGGCCGCGAAGGATCGGCAGGTACTTCAAACACGACAGTTAGGTATACAGGACATCAGAGTACATCCACTGTGACACCCCATTCTCCTCACCAGATCTCAGAGCTGGAGAGTGAGAAGCAGCACTTGTCAGAGGAGGTGGCGTCCCTGCAGGAGCGCGCTCAGTCCAACAGCGAGGCGAGAGTACGCGAGGTGGAAGTGAAGAACCGGCTGCTGCACCAGAGCATCACAGACACCAGCTCCCGCTTGGCCAGCTTGGAGACGCAACTCAAAGTCGTTAGTGAGGAGGCAGAAAGGCTGAGGGACAGAGCGGGGCGCTGTGAGGAGGCGGAGAGGGAGGTGGCCCGGCTGGAGAGGAGCAGGGACGCTCTGAACAGAGAGGTGACCGACAGAACAACGAGTCACAACTTTCATGAGCTTTTTATTAGAATGGATCTGATTCTTTTTTTGTTTTTTATTTGCTTCCAGGTAGCGTCTCTGCGTGCATGCAGTGAGCACTCAGAGGTTCTGGAAAAGCAGGTGACCTCCTTCGAGCAGGAGGTGCACAAGCTCAAGAGGGATAATGAGGAGGCTCAGCGGGAACTGCAGCGTCTGGCCAAACGCGAGGCAGAAAATGACCTGCTGTCGAAGGAAAACCTGGAGCTCCGCTGCTCCATGGAAAACCTTCGCTCCTCATCTGCTCGCCTGCCAACACTACAGGAGGAGCTTAAGGAGGTGCAGAGGGAGACTCAGGAACTGCACAGGAGGCTGGAAGAGGCCAAGGAGGAAGTGTTGGGAGAGAAGAAGAGAGCTGAGAGGCTGGAAGTGAATCTGTCCGCTCTGAACCAGGAGAAGCATCATTTAGAGGAGGCACTGGAGAGGAGTAAAGAGGAGCGTGGGGACATGGAGGGAAAGATTAGGGAGACACAAAGCCGAGAGGAGGAACTGAGGAGGGAAGTAAAGGAACTAAAGGATGAGCGAAGAAGAAGAGAGGAGGGAGAGGAGGAGAAGAAGAAGCTCCAGCTGGATCTGGAGCAATCTGAGAAGAGCAGGAAGCAGCTGGAGAAGGAGAGCTGGAGGATCCGAACACTGCTGGAGACCAAAGAGTCGGAGCTGGAGGACAAATTCAGCAGATTGACTACAGCCGTGAAGGAGCGGGAGTCTCTGAGGAAGGAGGTAGAAAGGTTGAAGGAGGTGTCTGTCAAGTCAAAAGAGCTGGAGCGCGAGAACAAAGAGCTGCAGAAACAAGCGACTATTGACAAGAGAACTCTGGCAACGCTGAGAGAAGTGAGACGATGGAGCTGAATCTGTGTTCGATTTCAAATTAACTTGCATTCTTCATAAAAAGTCTTGGTGTAGACCGGTGTGTCACGGTGGTTTTCGTCTGTCTGTTCAGGAGCTGGTGTCTGAGAAGCTGAGCGTTCAGCAGCAAAGTGTTGACCTGGAAAGACTAAACGAAGAGCTGGAGAGAATCGGACTGAACCGAGAAAAACTGCTGCAGCAGGAGCACACGCTGGAGGACAGGTGACTTCCTGTGACCTGCTCAAAAATCTACATTCTAGGATTGTTGATTGTTAATCTCTTTATCATGGGCACATCAGCAGGTACAAACTGCTGGAGTCACGGCTTGAAGAAACGGTCCAACAGACGATGAAGATAAAGGAAGAGAAAATCAGCGGTTTGGAAAAGAAACTAGAAGAGAGCAACACGCTCAACGCTGCTCTGCAAAGCGAGCTGACCACGGTAGGAATAGACAAATATTTTTCAAAACCCTTTTCAGAGAAAGGGAGTAAATGTATGTTTTTGCGTTTGCAGGTTCGTCAGATGGTTTCTGCTCTGCGTCAGCAACAGGAGGCAGGAGGAGACGCTCTGCAGCGCTCTGGCAGCGAACGCAGTGCCACGGCTGAACTGCTGCGGATCAAAGATCATCTCATAGACGTAGAAAAGAACGTAAGGCCTATCCTGACTAAAACACTCCGTTCACATACTAACTTGAGCTAATTTCCTTGATTGTGTATATTTTGCAGAATGCTTCCCTGCACACAGAGAGCAGTTTGTTAAAAGAGCAGCTCAAACAGCTGGAGAACCAAAACACGTCTCTCAACAGCCAGATGGCAGCGCTGCAGCGGCACACGACCACGTTGCAGGAGCAGAATTCATCTTTACACACACAGACAGCAAAACTGCAGGTGCTGCTCAGTCCTTCTACTTTTTAAATTCAGGTTCTGGTTTTTTTTTGTTTTTTTAATCATCATACTGCGTCTCAGGTGGAGAACTCCACCATCTCCTCCCAGAGTGCCTCTCTCATGGCCCAGAATGCTGTGCTGCAAGGCCAGGTCACTGCCTTGGAGACGGAGGTCGAGTCGTGGCAGCGGCAGCGCGACGAGGCGTGGCGAGCCCGAGAGAGCACGCTCAGCGACCACGAGCGCCTCCTGAGCGTGCACGAGAGGCAAGCGCAGGAGTACGAGCAGCTCATCAGTCAGCACGCGGCACTGAAAGGCAAACAGAGGGCGCTGGAGAGCGAGCACCGAACGCTGCACAGCAAGTAAGGGAATCAAACCACAGCAGTGGTGCACGTTAAAGTTGACCGTCTCTGATGTCTTCAAACACCTTTAAAAGATCCCGATGTATTCAACATTTCCTCCAAACGACTCCGCTTTTCTTCAAACCTGCTGAAGTGAAAATATTACACAGACACACCTGAGAGGTTTGTGCAGGCTTCAGTTACAGACGTTTCATGTCCTGCAGGTACTGCGCACTGCGGCAGTTAAAGGACAAGTGGGAGGAGCAAGAGGGGCGTGGTCAGAAAGAAAAGGAGGAGCTAAATCAGGAGGTCCAGAAGAATAGACTCTTACAGCAGGAGAATTTGGAGCTAAAATCAGAAGTGGGCAGGTACCGTATTAAAACAGTGTTCTGACCCAAATGTTAACGCTGATCCTGAAACTGATCTTTAAACACTTTAGAACCGATCAGTTTATAGTTCTGATCTAGTACTAGAGAAATATTTGTGTTTTTATCATGTTTGATATTTTGTGCCACTTCCTCAGGCTCACACAGAGCCAGTCGCAGCACTCTGAGCAGAACGAGGGGCTCCATCAGCGCATCAACGAACTGAAAAGCTCATTAGGTTCAGCTCAGCTGGATGCGAGTCAGTGGGTGGCACGGTACGATTCCCTAATGGAGCAGCACCAGAACCTGGACCTCACCATGACCAAACTGGACAACCACTGCGAGGTAAACGCGACCTCTATGCTTAAACATCTGGAGCACGGGAGAGTTTGACCTTAAAACGTGTGTTTGGGTGTGTTTAGCTGCTGAGTCGATTAAAAGGGAACCTGGAGGAGGAGAACCACCATCTCCTGAGTCAGATCAACCTGCTGAGTCAACAGAACCACACGTTGCTGGAGAGGAGCATGGAGAGCAAAGAGCTGTACCACCAGGAGCAGAAGTTATACATGTAACAACTCGCAGTTCAACACCTGATGTTGAAACAAAAACTAAACGGTTCTGTGATCTTAAGGTCTCCCGTTTTTGTCTCCGCCTCTGTTTAGCGATAAGCTGAATTCTCTTCGTCGACAAAAAGAGAAACTAGAAGAAAAAATCATGGACCAGTACAAGTTCTATGACCCCACGCCTAAAAAGTAAGACTGTTTTCTAAAGTGAAAGCTTCTTCTTACAGTTGAACACAAACAGCTGTTCATGTTTCAGCCTTTGTAAAAGTTGGGACGTTTCTGTTAGTGTTGCCTGCTAGAGGAGGAAACCAGTGACTCTGCAGGTCTGAACGTTTGATGTTTGGTTCCAGGAGGAGTCAGTGGTCCGGAGCCAAAGCTTTGGTCAAACTGATCAAACCCCGAAAGGAGAGCAGCCGAGAGCGAGGAGGCGACAAGGAGGCCGATAAAGGCAGAGAACGAACGAAGAGCGCTCCGGACATCCCACTGCCCGCCACGCCCACTCTGCTGCCGCCAGAGACTCCGCCCCCTGTTCCTCAGCGCACAGGAAGTGACTCTTACAGTAACCATAGCAACAACAGCACCAGCCCTAGCCTGGGACCACAGAGTCCAGCTCTGACCCCGATCAGAGGTAAATGCACGCGGCAGCACAGAAACGGACCACAGCACGTCTGCAGGAGGCTCGTTTACATGTCTATTGTTTAATGCAGAAACAAAAATGTAAAAAGAACTTTTAATTCTTTGAACCAAATAAATGGTTGGTATTTATTGAGATGCAGCTTCAAGACAATCCTGTAGAGTGCGCCGTTGATCTTCAGATATGAGCCAAAATACAGTAAAAACATGTTTAAATTCAAGTATTTATTAGTAAACTATAAATCTACCATTACCTAATTTAGATATTTTACTAACTCAGATTTTCTGGTTTAAAAGATTTCTAATTTTGCACACAAAATGTAAAAAAAAGAAGTTCAGTGATTCTCAACAAACTCCGTTAAATATCACACGCACGCACGCACACACACACACACACACACACCAGCCTAAAACATAAAATGTATTTTTACAAAATACAAATATAGAAAACATTAAAAAGTTAAACCATCTCAGAAAACACCAACAGAATTGTCGTTGGTCAAAATGCTGCTGCTGTTTATTCTTTGAATGTTGTGATGTTTTTATTTCATTTTGTTCATAACTTCACTTTTTCAGTCATTTAACTCTGAACTCTAAATCTATACGTCGTTTGACGCCATGTTTGGAGTTTCTGAGTTTGAGAATCATCTACAAGCCTTGTCGTTGTGTAAAGAATGTGTGTAGTGATGAGTTTTATTAGTAAAAACAATCTGAGTTAGAGCAAATTTCCTGTTTTATAACCAGTTATCCTACATTTCACTGGTCGGCATCCAACTCGTCAGGGCTGCAGCGATGAAGCTGTTTGTCTTTGACTCTGTGTACATTTTAATATCGTGGCCTCTGGCTTGAAAGTGTTTAGAAAGAAAACTGTCTGAAAAGTGGAAATCCTCTTCCAGCTGCACTGTCTGTTCAAATGTTGTGATCCAGCTCTGATTATTATTATTTTTTTAATATATTTTCCTTCCAAGCAGCCGGACTTTCTCGTAATATTTTAAAGTCATCTTAACGATCTTTGAAAAATCAAAGTCTACTCTGTTTTAGTCTGATCTAAACGTTAACCACCACAAGAGCTCATGCTTCATTTTCTGTGTTCATTTTCTATTTTTAGTTTGTCTTGAGGCTCAGCTCAACTCACACTCAGCCTAACAGCTAAAACAAATCTTCAGAACTTCCAACCTGATGAACGAAGACTAGTTTTTAACTGTGAGGTCCTCAAAGACAGACGAGCTGAAACTAAGGACTGCATGTTTGGTTCAAAAATAAACTGGACATTCTTTCAAAGCCAAAATATGAAGCTGTTAAATAAGAGTTTTGAGTCTTTTCTGTGAGTAAAACTTTATAAACGGGCTGCATCAGTGATGAGTCCAGATTTTCTGCCAGCAGTTGTACATCAGAATTTATTTTACCACCTCCTCCATCTGTATAGATTGGCTTTAAAACCCCTGAAAACTAAACGAACATTTATTTACTGCTGTGTGAGTTGAGGTCAGCTAAGAGTTTTGGTTTGTGTTTCTGTCTAAATGATTCTCCTGCATGTCATCTGTTGGGAGTCACTCATCGATAACTTCTAATCAATAACTTCTAATCATTAACTTGTTGTTTTATTGTACTTATTTTCTGTCATTTTTCTTCCTCTCATTCCTTTCCATCTCTCAGCTCCTCCTGCTCCCAAACGCTTACGTTTTCTCCGCAGTAAAAGTCAAGACAAGCTCCTCCCCTCCTCTTCCTCCACTTCCTCCTCTTCCCGTCCCTCCCTCTCTCTCACCAGACGCCTGCGGTTTTGGTCTTCTTCTGACATCGCAGCTGAAGTCCTCAGCAGCTCGTCAGTCTCTGCCAATGGAGTTTTCTAAAATCCCCTATCCTCTTCATCATCACCACCATCACATCAAACCCTCATCACAAAACACACACACACACACACAAGCAGCTGCATGTTTCTGGACAGTTTTAATAGTAAGTGGTGTGTGCTTTCTGTGTGAACGTCCTCGTCCTACCTTCACGCTCCCTCAGTGTTTTGAACTCAGCGGCGCCTGAAGAAAAGCTTAGACTGCAGAAAACACGACCCGTTTGCTACACGAAGCTTCGCCGCAGCTTCCTCTGGTCGCCACAGTAACCTCACTGCCGTTTCAAACCCGTTTGCTGCTGCAGCACCCTCCTCCTCATGATGCTTCATCACGTCAAACAAAACCTGCTGTTTTTAACAGATCAACAATTTAACTTAGCGTTTTTATTTAAATAAAGAATGCAAAAGGAACACGCCTGAGGAAACAACCTGTTTACACCTGATCAGATCTTTGTTCCAGTCTCAGATTCACTCACTGCCCATCAGTTTCATTTTATACTAAAATTTTAGTTTCACATTCTACAACTTATTTATGTATTAACCAATTTTTAACAATCAAATCCCATTGAGATCACTTTAGAAAAGAGGCCCCGGGCCTGCAGGCAGCCTAACATGCATGTTTTTGGACTGTGGGAGAAAACCCTCGCAAACAAAGAGAACATGCAAACTCCACGCAGAAAGACCCCAGGTCCAACCCAGGGATTGAACCCAGGACCTTCTTGCTGTGAGGCAACAGTGCTAACCACTAAGCCATCATGCTGCCCACTTCATCTCACTCCAAAAATGTAAAATGTTTCTGAATCCTTCATCTAAAATCAGCAGCCATCTCCCACAGTTCAGTGCAGAGCTGATGACCACATCATGCTGTAAACCACTTCTCAAACTACTACATGCACGTTTGGTGTTTAAGATGCAGCCTGACTCAATAAGTCAGACAACGTTCAGTTTCTGCCGGTTTGGTTTTCAGAGGAAATTGTAAATAGAACAATGTCATAAAAACAAATACTTTAAGAACAACAGCAGATTTCTTAACGCTCTGCTTTGCTTCCGTGGTAACTAATGCCAGTCCCAGTGTTTCTGGACCGTCACCCTCTGTGCTTCCCTTCACTGCTTGCACCGCGGTCACATCGTGACACAGCGTTCCTTTAAAGCTTTCTGATTGGTCCACAGGACTGACAGACCGGGGCCGGGGCGTTAATCGAGGCAGCAATGAGAGCATCAACGGAGAAGACGGACAAGGTGATTAATATTTTATACCCTGAGTTACAGGATGTTCAAATGTTATTTAATTTGTTGGTATAAAGAAGCTAAAACTGGATTGTAATAAAAATAAAATTAGCAAAACTGTAGCTGAAAGCTAATTGGAGCAAATCCAAGCACACTGTTCCTGACTGAGCTGAACGTTTTGATATGAGTGGGGAAAAAAGCACAAAATATGCAAAGTAGTTCACAGAAACTTTACAGGAGATGCTGAACAGGAAAACATTTTAAATGACTGAATACACAGCTGATAAAATATTTTAATTACTTTTTTTTGTTTTTTGCTCCAGCTCTGACTCAAAGGAACCGCCTGAACTCCACGCCGAACCATCAGCCATCTTCACTGGGTCAGACCAACAGCTCCAGGCTGGGACAGAACCGCAGGCCCAGAGGTAGATCAACCTTTTCATACGGTTCCATCTCAAACTAAAGCAGAACGTGACCGCTTTCATGACGGAGCAATAAACTTCCAGGACTGTTTGATGAAGACCCTCGCCACGTCTCCTCAGACTCAGTTTTTGGTTCCCATGGCAACACAGGAGGCCGGCCCGGCTCGGCGGACTACAGCCACAACACCTCGAGCTCCAACTCACCCGTCACCTGCAGAGGTGTGTATGTGATTAAAGATGAAGACTGGTACTGATCACAGATCGATCAGACAGGGATCAATAACTAAACCAGTTTCTGTTGTTCAGACGCATCGAACCGTCAGCCTCGATCTGCCAGCCTCTCCAGTGATGACGTCATGGGTCCCAGCCAATCACTGTCGCGTAGCTCTACGCTTCCGTATGACCACGCCCCCCAGAGAGCCCAACCTCAGAGAGGAGGCGGAGTCAGGACTAGAACGCGACCATCTTCTCCTGGGAGTGAGATGGTGACACTGGAGGAGTTTCTACAGGAGAGCAACCTGCAGTCTCCTCCTGTGGTGAGAAAGATCTCCAGATATAAATATTTTAAATTATTTCAACTGTAAATAGCATGGGGTAATCTGGTGAGATAGAGCAAACTGTAACTGGAGTTTATTGAATTAAAAATTTACAAAAACATTATTAGGTTTATTACAGATTAAATTTTTATGAAAAACTTTATTCTGGTTTTCTCTGCAGCTCTCGACAGAAAGCACCAACGACTTGTTGACTGACTATTTCACTCGAAGCCCCGCCCCCTCGGCTTTAACTGGTAGAGATCAAATTACCCCAACCAGCTACGTCACCCCCACGGTCCAGTCGTCGAATCAGAGGCCGGGTCAAAGCGTGAAGCCTTCCCCTCGCCAGCCCGTTGGCCAGTCACCCGCCTCGAGCCAGCCTGACGCTCAGAGAACCGGCCAGTCACTGAGCAGGGCCTTCAGCCTGGCCTCCGCTGATTTGCTGCGTTCAAATGGACCAGACAGTTACCGTGGAAACGAGGGATCTCCCTCTCAAGATGCGGTGGTTCGGCGACAAGGGGGAGGGGCCAACACCCGCGAGCGACCACTGTCTGCTAGATATGGAGCTTCAGACGGCAACTTCCTGAACGCACCCATCCATCAGTCGACGTCCCTGAACCTGCAGACAGAGAGGTACGCTGAGAGGGTCAGGGCCGCCGCCTCCCGGAATGGCCACCGTGGAGAGGTCGCCATGGTTACCCCCGTCAGGGCCGCACGACCTGAAAAAGCCTCGGATCATAGAGAGGGGGAGGGGCTGTCAGGAGACCCCTCCCAGTCTAACAAAGACGGAGACAGAGTCCGGGGCAGCTCGGTGGAGCGACCCAAGAGCACGCCGGCTTCACCCGACCCAAACAACGACCCGCAAACGGTGTGGTACGAGTACGGCTGCGTCTAAACGCTGGGGCTCACGTCTGAGTGGGCTGTGTCTAAAGACTGGAACAAAGATGCTGCTGCTTCAAGACTTTCTCTCAAAACAAATCTAAAGAGGGTGCAGTCTGTGGTTTGGCTTGGTCTAAATCCTGGAGAGCAACAGCAGCTGCTAAAACAGGAGCTGTCAGTCACACCGACGTGACACGCCTGCAGTTTGTCCACAGACATCTCCACCTGAACATGACGGGCGCTCTGCAGGTTCTCTGATCCAGCACGACTTCATGCAAAAATCACTGAAGAATCTTTAAAGACTCGTTTCAAATTTAGCTGTAAATTAAAACTTTTATTAGATTTTAATCCGCAGTTGGAGGACTCAAGGTTAATACGTGAGGAACATCAAAGAAAGTGCACGTTTTTGTGCACGAGAACACTAAAGCTTGTCCGGTCTATGACCCGGAACCTCAGTGTTTACCAGCGGTTCTGCACACACACAAGACAGCAGTGGCTGAATGTATCATGTTTCTTTTATTTTTACTGTCAGGAACAAACACTGGAAAAGCCGCCAGGAGGAGAGAACCAGGAGCGCGAGGAGGAGGTGGTGAGTGGACTGAGGAGGAGGGGGGCACCTCCTGCTTAATTACAGTTCTCTCTCCGTGTTTAGCCTCTGTCCCAGCATGCAACACTCTGACACTTTACGGGAAACGTTGCTCCAGCCGAGCCAACATTAGTTTCACACATGCACACTGGACCTGGGCCCTGGTCCCTCAGGGGGGGAAGGGGGGGCAGGTTCACAAACCATCGAGCTGGACTTCATTCACAAACACGACAAGGGGAACCACGGCGTTCGGGTCGGGAGCTGCTGCGCACCAACTGATCCAGAAACACGACCGAGAGGAGAGCCTCAAACACTCGAGTGTGTGGAGTTGGTTCTGATGGACCTCCATTCAGTTTATCCGTTTCAGAACTTCCTGATGCATGCTCAGTAATCCAGGTAGAAAAATCTAGTTTTGGGGCCGGGGTAAGAAAACCGAACAATCCCAACTTCAACCTGTTAGTTCTTCTGTCTAAACATCAACTAGTGTTAGAAAATGTTCGATTATTGGTGCTCCTCTTTTTCCTTTTTAACACAAACATCCACCAAAGAAAACTCAAGAGTGACTGTTTTTGGTTCTGATGATCGGATGTTGAGGCTCGTCATGTGATCCCTTGTTCTGCTTCAAGTCCAATATCTTAAAAACGTATTTACAGAAGCACTGATGACAGATTAGAAAACTTCTGATTTACAAACGCAGACTTAACATAAATGCTGTATTTTCCGCCCTATAAGTCGCGGGTTTTTGTATAATTTACACGCCCTGCCACTTAAATGCCGAAGCAACGTATTTAAGTTTTTTCTTCCACGTTTATAAACCAATTTTTGGCTGCGATATGATCGTTTTCATTCATTCTGACTGAAAATATTAAACTCTACCATTACAGCCGCTAGATGGCTCTCGAGTGGTATAGCATGCCGTTGTGTCATGTAATAAGTAAAAGTGGCTATTAATGACGCAGTCGGCTTGCCATACCTGCCACCTTCGTTCTGCTCTCTTGGAGCAATTGTCAAACCAGTTTCATTTCGCTGCGCCGCCCTGGTGAAATGCAGCTAATTTGACCATTGAAGTTCATTTATGAAGTAAAAGTTCAACTGAGACACCTTTACTATAAAGTCGAGCAAACAAATAATTGTTTTTAACTGTCAACCTTGTTAAAGTCCTCCCGTGCATGCTCCCGCAGCCGCCATTTGGCAGCCAATCGATTTGTGGCACAACACCGGCCCACATTTCTGGGTTGTCAGAGGTGACGCATAATAGATGCGACGTATACGGTGAAGTGGTGTATTTATGGATTTTTCCACTTTATTAGACATATTTGGACTGATGCGACTTATAGGATGGTGCGACGTGTACGGCGGAAAATACGGTAGCCATAAACATTGGCTAAAACAACAACTTGCTAAATTAAAGTTGTAAACGACTTGCGACTGCATGCCTGCGTTTGTTTATCTTGGAAAATGGACTGGAAATGAATCGACAACGGTGACGTCCGTTGAAGAGTCATTTAGCATCGAGAAGCTAACAACGTTAGTGTATTTGTACATATTGATGCTCAGGTTTGAGTAAAGTATGCAGATTAAAGTGCTTTGTTTACACTGAGTGCGTACCTGTATTTCAGATGAGAATCTGGAAAACTACTGGAGTAAAATATTTCAAGCTGCACCGTTTCTTAAAGTTCAAGTTGACCTTTTTATTTATTCGATTTCATAGTTTATTAATGGTCAGATTCGCTCAAACGCGTTGAATAAATAAATAAAAATCTGATTTCTTTGCATAAGACTGGAAGACAGAACAGCAGCACAAAGGTTTACAACCGTCTGAACGTTTGCTCCGTCACCTTTCAGTCGAGTCTGACGGCAGCTCAACTTCGGCTACAGACAATAAAAGCTGCTAAATAATGCAGCAGCTGCGTCGGGTTTCATAGGTCAGCGGTTCAGATCCTGTTCGGGTCTGAAGCCTCTCGACTACAAGAACCTTCTGTAGCCAACGAGCGTCCGAGTAATCAAAAATATCAAAGCTGTACTATTACCCACAAAGATCCAAAGCAACAGATCAGAGTCCTGACATTTCAACAAATCCAGAAGCTTCACTTTTCATCGGTTCTCTAATTTACAGAAGACGAGACGTTTTACCACTGGAAGAAAAAATAAATGATGAAAACGCAAGCGGTTGTTTTTTGTTTGTTTGTTTGTTTTTAATAAAACATCCCACCAACATGTAAACGCTGACGATGATGCAACACTGGACGGCTGAAGACGACAGCCGACTGATTATTTCTGCACATTTTGAACAAAATGTCATGAATATGCAACAAATAAGTTATTTCCTGTAACTTTTGTACATTTTTAGATTTTTTTTTTTTTTTAAATAACTTTTTGAATGTTAGGACTTTTTATATAAAATGTTGAACTTGAAAATGGAAAGAAAAAAAAAATCCTGTCAGCTGGTCCAAACTGGTTTCAGTTGTGTTTTTAGTTTATTTTATTTTGAGAAGGCTTTAAGTAGTCATGAAGGTTAGCAGGTGAAGTCTGTCGGGTTTCTGTTTGTGGAAGAAAATCCTGCGTATTTCTCCACTCGTTTCTGCTCACCTGACCACTCGAACCTTTTCTGTGTGAAAACACGAACTCTGCTGCGACGCCAGAAGACGGACGTCGCTCGTGTTTCTGCTGGAACTGAAGCTGCTGCTGATTTGATGTGAAAACTGCTGAAAAACTGACAAAGTTATGAGTTTGATTCTGCAGAGATTCAAAATAAAACCTCTAAACCTAAACAGCCTCTTCGAGTCTTTAAGTTTAGACATAATTTAACGCGTTCAGACGATGTTCTGGTCTGATCTTAACATTTGAGATACAAGTTGTGGACGACTCTCAGCTACTGCCACCAAATTTTTCTCATTAAGAGATAAAACCGTTTTTTGTGTTAAAGTTGATTTAACTGGTGTGCATCGAATCGACTAAAAAATTAATCCGTTGTAGACGTATAACTTTATGAGAGTTTCAATCTCCCCAGTGTTTGAGACATTTTGCTAACAGACAATAAAAATGCTGCTTTGACTTTCGACAATGGGTAATTATATATATATATATATATACGTTCTTTTAAAAAAAAAAACTGAAGTTATTGATGCAACGTGACGCTTTGTTTAGGTCAAACTAAAACCATCCTTTCTGTGCAAACAGGAAGTAAAGGTTTTAGTTCAAGCCAAATGTGATGCCAGGGTGGAAAGACATCAGCAATGACCTGATGAATTCAGAAGGGGTCAAAGGTTATTTCCAAAATATTTACTGTCAATCTCGCCCACAGAGTTGTAGCCGTGTGGTCAGATGACTCAGCTACAACCCCAAAAATGACGACCCGAGTTTAAAAACTGCATAATTTGGGACAAAATATAAATGTACAAAATTGTTTACATCAATTTTAAAAAAAATAGGCTGTAGTATTACTGTGAAGTTTAAAACTAAATCAACTATTAGTGTGAAAATAATGATTAGGTCAAAATGTAATTGTGACTCGTTTTTAATAATGAAATAAATCAAGCCTTAATTTTTTATCACGTTGCCATATTTTTTTAGAACATCTTGCGTAGTTTTCAGTTCGATATATTGACCTGCAACATGTTGAAATTTGTCCTAAAATGTGTTAAATGTTAAATTTTCTGTCTAATTTATCTGGAACTGGTGGCTAGCAGCACAAAGAGATGAATAGTTCCTTTACTTTGTTGTTTGGGTTTTCTAAGACATTTTATTTGTATGAACATGGACAGAAAAACTAAAACAAGTCTTGTGTTTATGAATCTTATTCTTCTTCGTAAAGTTTTTGATCGAAGCAGGCCCGAGAGCCAGTTGCTTAATGAAATTAATTAATCCAACAAAAACTGTGTCAGAAAGATGAAACTAAAGATTCTGCAGAATAAAGATTTGTCAGAAATAGCAGCAGTTGTAAAAGGAGTGCCCTGAGGGGTCCGGTACCGGACTGCATCCTTCAGGACCAGCTGGGTCCAAGTCTGCAGGTTCTGTTCTGTGAGAGTAAAGAGTTCACATCTGAATAAAGAAGAAACAACTAAAACACTTCTTGCTTCAGTTCACTTTTAAAGATGGCCCCCACGGCTAATTTGAGCCAACACACTTTAACTGAGTCAACTTTACAGACACAGAGCGGGAGTTTGAGGTGGTAGTAGCTGAGAGTCCTCCTCATTCTGGGAGTGAGCTACTTCTAATACTCGAAAACTGGGGCGTGAGAGGCGGCGGGCGACAAGCATTCCTCCAAGAGTGCCAGGCCTTTAATGGCCGCGTTGGACCGGTTCGGGCTGAGATGCGCGCGCGGGCAGGACCGCCTCCCCGGATGTGCGCGAGGCGCGGAGACGCAGAGGAGGCGCTCACTTTGACGCAGCTTGTCGGAGCGGAAAGAGCCGGCAAGTCTTCACCCGAACTCAGTCCTCTGTGGACCCGGGAGGTTCTGGACGGGTACCGAGCTCTGGGATTCTCCTGCTCCGAGGCAGCAGCTGGAGTTCTGATCAGGTTTGGGTATTGATCCGAGTGGACTTTGCTGCAGGTGCAGGTGCAGGTGAGGGGTCTGCACCAGCATCAGGCTGCAGAGGAGGACTGTTGTCATGGTGATCTGCAGTGGGAGCACATGATGGAGGAGTCGAGCAGACTGAGGTTTCTGTCAGGGTGAGTGGACCAGGAGCTGGTGCTGGTTCCGTTTTCAGATCAGGTGAGGACTGAAGGGTCCGTTTAGCTCCATGACTCTGACTTTTGTCTTTCAGGGAATAAAAACTTTCTGGTGGTTCCCAGAATAAAAAATAAAAAAAACTTAATGGAAACTCTGAGAAATGAGTTCAGGTGAAGGTCCAGCTTGTAGGACCTCCAGTGGTTGTGGAGGCATTTTTGGCCCACTCTTCTGTGCATCGCTCCGTTCATTGAGGTTTCTGTTCACCTCAATTTGGACTGACCCATCAAGATGGCCGCCACAGCCAACTGGCCATGTCAAACACAGAAATGGGTAAAATGCTACTGGTTTTACAGATTTTGAGCTAACTTTGGTGTGGTAGTAGCTGAGCACAACCTCTTTTTTTAAAACCTTGGCATCAATGTTTGAGTCGACATTGTTAGTAAAATATTAAGTCCTGCTCATTTTTGAGCCATCCTTTGGTTGATTTGCTGCCATTTGTCTCTAGAACCCAACAGAGGAATTCACGGTCCTCTCAGTGACTGAAACATGCCCACATCATGAACCCTCCACCTCCGTGCTCACGCTGTTTTCCAAATGTGCTGCCGTGCATTGTGGGTAAACCTCTTCTTTGGTCTGGTCCTGAACTTTGTTTTGTTGAAACAACTTTTTTCCAGCTGCAGCTGAAAACTTTTACAAAAGTCAGTTTCATTAATACTATTTAGTTTTAGAGTAAAAATATTTGTACAGAAGATTTTTGTGTAAAAAAATTTTTATCCACTCATTTTGGCGTTTGATCCGACAGTTCTGGATTGGTTCTCAACACACTTTAAGGTGTAAAAACCAAAGCTAGCGTTTAAATTTAAAGTAAAATTAAACAAAATCCAGAAACGCTGCTAACCTCCTTAATTCTATTTAATAACTCTATTTTCTCATCTTTCCTTCTTGTTTATGATTATTAGTTAATGTCATAGTTATTAATTAAAACTTGGTCATAATTGAAGATAATGTTCTTTTTGGATAAACTCAAAAGGGAGGGATAGAGGGATAGATGATAAAAAGTTTAAAAAGCCGTATCATTGAGTAAAGATTAATATCCAGGGGTGTTCCTAAACAGAACACTATGGGGGCACCAGCCCTCCTTATGATACCTCTTCCTTGGTAACAGGTTAAATTTAGCTCGTTAGGTCGGGGCGTCCATGTAATAATAAAAAAATGGTTCTGCTGCCACTAGAGGAGTGGAAATTAAACGATTACAACGAATTTAACATTAAAATTAAATATATTACAAAATTTCCAAAATAATTTAAATATTTAACATTTTTAATAAGTTTGTTGCCCTGGACTGGAAAAAATCAGAAAGAAATTTATTTTAAAACAAGAACACTGTTGCCAAAATCAGTTTATTTAGAAAATGAGGCAGAACATGAGTAAACATTTATTTTTATGATCGCATCTATAAAACTTCATGTCACTGGGCTCTGACTGTTGGCAACAAGTTGCTAACGTCATTAACGCGAGGGTTTCCAACGTGTCTCAAAAACTTTGCGAGGGTTCTCAAACTTATTACAAATTCATTCTTAAAATAAATAAATAAATAAAACTTACACGACAAAATATCCCAACATACAGTGTTTGTGGGTTTCTGGAACCCGTCTCAAGTTACCATGAGACAGAAATTTAAATAATCTGTAATAAATAAGCAAAATCTGCAGTAATGTTTTGTTACCAACTGAAAAATGTAATTTTAAACAGCTATTGCAGCTTTGAACTTATAACTTATTATAAGTATATATAACTTATTATTTTTAACTTATTTAGCCATTTGTTCATTTTGCTTACTGATATGCTGGTGCTTGGTATATATCTTGGATCTTTATTTACTGTTTCTTTTTACACTTTATATTTTTGCTATTGTTGGATGTAACTGGGACCCCGTGTACACAATTTTGTTCCATCTCATGTACCACGTGATGCGAATGACAGTAAAGAACCTTGATATATGATTTATACATAGGAGTCACCAGCAGTTTAATTTAAAATGAAGGTCAAAGCACCTCAGAGTGTCAAAATAAATCCGAGACTTGACGTTCTACTGAAGGAAATGTTCAAATCGTTCAAACCAGTTCTCTAGCTGAAGCATATCTGACAACTCACAGAGTATTTGTCTCATGCTTGGCCCAGATCCTTTGAGCACCCTTTTTTAATCTGAGTACAGTCTTTCTTTGGGTCCTGGCCCAGACTCTGGGCCCCAGTTGGACGGAGTGCTGTGGCCCTTTGTGGTCCATGAAAGGGCCACCTCAGCTCTCTGTAGATGTTTGCAGGAAGGCAGACCAGCCAACCCAAGAGTGCAGCGTCAGAAACGATTCGTGCAAAGTTTAGCTTAGCAAGTTGTGACGAGCATAAAGAAAGTATCGTCAGGGTTCCTGGAGAGTTGTTCTTTGGCAGAGATCTGCAGTTTTTCAGAACATTTAGAGAGTCACTGCTCTAGAGTCTGAGCCATAGCTGCTCCTCCATCAGGCTCACAAAGACATAGTGTTCATTAAGACTTTTTGGACCACCTAGAAATGTCCTGTTGGACCGCAGCGCCGAATCTCTTGAACAACTTGCTCATGTGCTCCTTAAAGTAGTGATGACACCGAGGGTTCAAGAAAACAGAGGGACTTATGGTGGCTCTGTCTGATGAGTCGTCCCAGGAGGCCTTCACGTATTCTTGAATCTGATTCAGTTTTTGTGTGGACAACAGCATTTGAACCAGTGGTGGAGATTAAGTAAAAGTACAAATAAACAGACAAAAATGTACTCTAGTAAAAGTAGAAGTACCACATTAACGGTTTTACTTAAGTAAAAGTAAGTCGGTACTTACTTTTAAAAATACTTAAAGTATTAAAAGTAAAAGTACTTGCTGAATGGAGTACCTAATACAGTGGTCTACAATATCATTAAGTGTACCTACCGTATGTATATTTTCTGTAATACATTAATAGTGTTGAGCCATTTTAATGAACAATGCTGCAGATAATACATGTTTTTATTGTGTTTACTCTGTGACACACTTGGACTTGGGATTCTGTGAATTTCAGGGATGACATGCAGAGTTAAATGCCATTAAGCAAAATAAGAAAGAGGAATGATTATACCTTTAAAAGTTTTTATTTAACACAAAGCAAAACCAATGTGTCATTTTAACAGCAGTAAACACATTTAAGTAAAAGTTGTCTGACAGAAAAAAGGAGCATCAGACCTGACAAAAGAACAGACTCTGATCATTTCAACTCCAGTTTGTCATCAACTCTAGTTAAAATACTGTCTAGTCGACCTTGTAATGGGTCAATAGTGAACAATATTTTAACTTCCTGACACCATTTTTCAAAACTTGGAACCAGAGTGTCGAGACATTTGGAGACATCTCTTGTCTCCTAACATCATGAACTGACACGTTTTAATATTGCAGCAAGAATTTCTTGTTCAAGTTCAGAAGAAGTTGGTTTTCAAAGATTGGTGAGTCCAATCTGGCTCTTTTGGGAAAGAGAATCTGTCCTGATGTACTGAATAGTCTTTCAATTATATTTCAATAATCTTTCAATAATCTTTCAATAAGGCCATGGGTGGCTTGTATCTTCGGGCTGACTCTTCGCGGTGGAATCAATTCTATGTGTGTTAGCGGTGCTGTCCAGCTCTTCTTGAAGGTGGATCTAACGTTACCTGACCACTTTACAGTGATTCAATGAACCAACTCCTCTCTCTCCATTGGTTACTTTCAAACAAATAAAAACAAAACAACAAATAACAAATAAACAAACAAATAAACAAATAAAACAAATAAACAACAAATAAACAACAAATTAAAAAAAAAAAAAAAAATGCAACGTGAATGTAACTTGTAACGCAACGCATTATAGAAATGTAGTGTAGTAGATAGTACACTTAATGTAAAATGCAGTGGAGTAAAATTCAAAAGTACCCACGTTTAACTCTACTTAAGTAAAGTGCAGATACATGAAAAATGTACTTAAGTACAGTAATGAAGTACTTGTACTTAGTTACATCCCACCTGATTTTAACAGCTAACTTCTGTCCTCATCTTGTAAATTAGGCGTCTCTACTGGTAAAACACCAATCATATTATATTTTTTATATATATATATTTAAATCAGCTCTAAAAATAGTATTAAAAGGAAACCCACTCTACAGGAAATATAACCACACAGTTTCGTTCTCTGATGGGTTTTTTCTTTATGTTGCAGTGATGAAAGATCATGCTTGCATAAACAGACTTGTTGCACTCTTCCCTTCAGAACTTCCTTTTTTGTGGCCCATGGTCCTGGTTCAGTGCACGACAGGTTACAACATCAGAAGTGCAAGACCCACCAAACAGACACTCAATACTGACAGGCACCACTGTTTGCAAATCAAAAACAAACAAACAAACTCGAGGCCTAAAGTTCCTGATTGAAGTCTTTCCAGTCCCAAATGTACTTGGGTTCTTTGAAACAGTGAATTTTCTTGTAGGACTAGTTTGGGTTCCTGGTTAAGGTTTTTGGGCTTCAATAGGAATCCTGGAAAACCACTGATAAGGAACTGAATCTCACAAGGGTCTGTTGGTTGCTGCAAGTTTCAGAAGCAATGAGATGATAAAGAAACCTTAAAAAAGTAGTTTACCTCTGTACCAATAATCCCTGCAATTTCACTGAAGCCCCCGAGACTTGGAGCTCCAGTAGGATTCGTTATTGAAGGACGATGCACAGGTGCAAGTTGGCGACACGTTGAACTTAAGAGAACATTGATGCTGGTTCTGCGAACATTTGAAGAGAAGTGGTTTATGGCATGAAAAAAAGTGGTTAGCACCTCTAACATTGAGCTTAAATGTTTGTTCCATTCTACAGCATTTTAAACAAAAAATAAGTGCTTAACGTGAAGCGGACCGCCAATTAACAAACGCTGGGCTTCGTTTTCTGCATCAAACTGAGCTATGAGGTGAAGCTCAATCAGGGAAACGTGCAAACTGCAGATAACTGAGAACTTTCATCTCAGCGGTACAATTTGTCAGGTATTACGACCAAGACGCATCATTCCAGAGGAGTAACCAGTCAGTAAGTCAGCCAGAAAGATTTTATCGACTGTAGAAGAAGTGATACGGAGGAAGCTCGATGCTGCAGAAGTTACAAACCTGATGTAGCTGACAGAAATGTAAAGTTCATATTGAAAGGTGTGGAAGAATGACTCAACTTTACAAAATTCAAGAACATTTTTGCAAATTAACAAGAAAATGTAAATTATATTAACATATATGTTATTAATAACAGTTTTATTAGGAAACTATTAGTAGTCAACAACTCTAACTTAATGGGAATGTCTGCATAGTTAAAGTACATTCCTGGCTACATTACATTATATAACTAATTATTCCTTCCTGCCTAAGATTTAAACAGAAATCACACACGATCAGGGCTTGATTTGAGCTGGATTCTGCCGGAACAGGATCCAGGAACTCTCTTATTTTGACAGGGTGCGTTCCGGTAACTATTAAAGTTATAAACAAATTTGACTGCCTTGAAAGAATAAAACCTATATTGGATATGCATTCTGAAAATAATTACATAAACACTAATTTTAAACATAACAGCCACTTACGAGCTTCCTAATATCAAATAAAAGCTGCTCCTTCAAGTAAGCATTTCCGCTTCTACCTTTAAAAAACCCTATGCCCCTAAAAGTACAGTCATGGGCAATTTAATTAAAAACACAAAAATATAGTTAAACAGCACAACTAAACTGCAAATCAGTTTTACAGTTTAATTGGGTCATTAATAAAATGTTGATTATTTATTAAAAATACAAGAGACATGTTTGATGGGTAATCATGTTACGCACATCACGAATCAAAACAACAGCACCAATTAATGGAAATAACAGTGATCAAAATGTTGAAAAGACAGTCCAATGTACTTTCATAAAAATAAAAAATAAAGTCTTCTAATTGTGCAACTAAACAACCGAGGATTGAAGCACATGAAGGCAGTGGTAAAGGAGATGCTGGAGCAGGTGCGATGATGCTTGAGAGAAGCGGAGCGTGCTCTATTCACACAAGGAGAGCTGTTGGTCAGGCTACTTCTTGTCGCTCTCTAAAATAGTTATTGAATCAAGTGTTTACAAATGTAGGTAAACGTAGATGTTTAACAACCTGGTAAAATACACCAGAATGCAGGAAATGGAATCTACTTTATCCTAAATTTTCTGGGGGACACCCAGAACCCCCACTATTTGCGTTCCAGCATTGTTTGGTTTACAAATTCATCACTGCACGCGATCCGATTAGAGTATGAGTTGTGGCTATTGTGTCAAATTTTATCTCAACATCTGTAAAAATAACTGAGCTAAAGCCATTTTTGTGTTTCCTGAGATCTGTTAACCGTGGCGGCCACCTTGAACCAGGATGACTAAGAGTTAATCATGCGTAGACGTGCATCTGATGAATACATTGAGCGTTTCTGTAAAATTTACCTAGTGATTCATGACATATTTTGCTAACACGTCAGACGGATGAACACTCGCTTGTATGTTCACAGACATTAAATAATTATTTGGAGCTGACCAATCCTGTGATGCTCTCATCTGTTTTAACTTGTTAGAGGAATAAGGATCCCAGACGAGCCCTCCCAACCTTCCGTGTTCAATTGTTTTAAGAATTTGTGATGCTAAATCAAGTCCTTTGTGGAGGAGTAGACAAATCATTAATCAGGGGAGGGGGTGAATTATTCATCATAATTAGACATTCTTTAGCTCTTTCGCCTCATTTCCCAAACATTACGTCTAATTTGATCACCGACTGGTTCGTTCACATCAGTAATTATGAGATGAGTTGTTGATTTGTTCAGGTAATAAACGTCCACACGTGGCAGACAGACGCGCACGGCTTCCATTGTCGTTAAAATCACGAGTCGAACGTGACGCGCCGATGTGAAGTTAGTGCCGTGTCTGTAGCTCTGATCATCGGTACGCACAGAAGATGGATCACATCTGCTGAGGAGCGCATTCTGCACTGCAGCAAACCATAAATCCAAAGCAAACCTGAGATGGAAACAGATTTATAACCTGCAGGAAAAACAATATTTCTCAAGAGGACGGGATCAGAGTTGGGAAGCAATTTTCATAATTTAGTTGGGCTTTTCTAAGTGACGTTCATGAAGTAATGACAAGGCCGTTAAGTTAAAAAGGCCAAATTGATAAAAGATAATTACTCATAATCTGTGTGGTTCATCCAAAACATGGTTTGCAGTGAACGGCATTCGTCGCAGGAATCTTTTCTCTGAATTAGGGAGTTTTCTGGGATTGGGTCCAAAGAAAGCACAAAGACTATTTAGGTTTTCTACAACATCTGCATACGAATATCAAATATGTCTGACTTCAACTTGAAGACGACGCCTTTAAAGGAGACTCCCATCAAAGTTAAACTGGATTAATAGATCACTTCAAGGGGATTGGGAATATTTGATCTAAAAAGGTATCGGTATATAAAAAAAAGATAACTTTTCTAAAATATGAAATTTGTAAATCTTTAACAGATTAAAAACTAGGTTAAAAAGTTCTTGATTATTTTACAAATTCAGGGAGAAAATCAACAAAATGTTCTCATAATAGATTTATATTTAGGATTTTATAATAAACAAGATCCATCCCCCCCAAAAAAAAAAGTCTACAACTGACAAATGCATCTAAAAAAATTGAATTTGAAATGATTCATAAAAAAAAAAAAAAAATCAGAATAAGGGTCTTAAAAGGTTTAAACGTTTTAATTAATCTTTGTTTCCTCCAAATGCAAAAAATAATCTCGTGTCTTCAAAATGTGCAAATAAAGCAAATATTTAGTCTCGTGCGTCTCATGAGTTGACTTATTTTCTATCGAATCTCAGGTGACATTACGAAACCAGTTTAAAATAGTTCATAAGAGCTACTTGCATAGTTTTTAAAAATCTGGCAAGTGAAATTAAACGACAATGTTTCAAAACATAAAAGGGAAATTAATTCATATCGATAAAAAAGTCATTTCTGGACATGTAATCAACACCATAGTAACATCAAGTGTGGACAACTTGATTCAAGATGGCTGCTACGATAAGCTTTTAATGAAAAAAATGCTGTTTTAGAAATATTGTGCTGAAATTTGGTGCGTTAGTAGCCAAAACTCATACCTAAAATTATCTGAAAGCTACCTGATCGCTCCGAACTGGTTTTAAATACCTTGCCCTTGACTAATCAAGTCAGCCCTGCCCGATTGTTAGCAAAATATCTTGATTTGAACTACAGGTTGGGTTTTAATAATAAAGTCATTTCAATAAGACCACCACAGCTCATCAACTTTAGCCAACACAACAACGGCTACACTTTTGTCAAATATACCAATACTGAGATAAAAATCAAAGTGGTAGTAACTGAGAGTCATCCTCAACAAGTACTTTGAGCATTTACAACTTTTGGCCAGAATGTCTCTTCTAACAAGATGATCTTAGTTTAAAATTATGGTAAAAATAAATAAATGAAAAAGGTTATGTGCATTTCTTCAAGTATTCAGAGGCCTTTAATGTTTATCAGACGTTTGTGTTTTTAAATCAAATTTGACACGAGGTCTTTGCAAACCAGAACACCTTCCTTGCAAGTAGGACGCAGCATCTGAAGATGAGGCTTCGGCGTCGGCTCTCTCCGCGCACGCTAACTCGTGCGCTCCTCCCGCAGGCTGGCTGCTCGTCATCAGGGCGTGAGCTGGAACTGCACTAAACTTAACATGAATCATAGCAGGATCAGGACAGATGACCTCATGAAGTCATCGTGATGTTGGGCTCGCCGCAGACAAACCACATCACATCTAAGGCTGAAGAAAAAACAACAGCGGGGACGTTGTACAACTTCCCATTCCGACAGCGTAATGACTAACACTGCGTGGGAATAGTTAAACATCCCGTTTCCAATGATAATTTACTGATATACCTTTAATATCCTCAATTATATAAGCCACAGAGATTATGGCTGAGATGTGACTGATTAATATCAGACCAAGGTGCTGAATCAAACGAAGACTTCTTAATTTGCAATTTGCTGCTGTTGCCATGGTTACTGCTGCCAGATCAGCGATCAAGCAAAAGCAACGGCATTCCAGCTGCCCCAGGGAAATTTAGTATTGACCATCAGGTCATTTGTTAACTAGCAGGGGTCTGTGGCCACGTTTAAAGCATGTCTTTGGCCATTAGTGGTCAGGATCATGTTACACAGTGTAATTAATCATTTTCCTCCCAATTTAAAGTCCAGTTCAAGGCTATTTTGTAAATAAAGCAAATAGGCTTCATCAGTCAAGGAAACACACAACAAAACTGTGTTTCCTCGACTGATGAAGCCTTCCGGATCGAAGGCGAAACGTTTCAGCACAAAAAAAGAAACTGTCCAGATGACCTGACTGAAAAATGTTGTATTTAGGTTTTAGTTTCACATCAACAGTTTTTAAATTTTATTTATTTAGTGGGTAAAAACCTCAAATTATCTGCTACTCATTTTAACATCGTGAACGAATTAATAAGTTTCAGTCCATATTTAAAAATCTTGATTAAACAAACAAAAATGTAATTACCACGCGCTGCATAAAGGCAAAGGCTAGTGATAATGTTTTTGTCCATCTGTTTGTCTGCAGTGTTAGCAAAATATACCATACTTCGTAAACCGCTGGACAGAATTGACTGAAACTCTTAGTAAATAAACAATAGATAAAACAGATAAACATGACTGACTTTGGAGTCAACCCTTTTCAAGATGGTCGCCACAGCTGAGCAACCTTAACTAACAAAAAGATGTCAGTCAATTTTACAGATTAAGCGGTAGCTGAGAGTCATTCCAAACAGGCACTTAGAGCACTACATTGTGCTGTATTTTTATTCAAAACTTTGTAATTGTTTGTCAACTCTGTTCTTCTGTTAGCAAAATATCTTGCGAACCACTGGATGAATTTTGATTAAATGTTTCCTGTTTTTCACAGAAGAAACTGGACTTCTAGAAGATGGAGGGCAAGTTTTGGACCAGATGAGACTCATCACGAAGAGCTGCGTCAAAGGATCTGAGTGTTTTTCATAGATTCGTGGGCTCAGGATGAAGTAGCCCGATGGCGTCCAACATGTCTGAGGAGGACATGATAAACTGCACCATCAGCCACGAAATCCACCAGTACGTCTTTTCGTTTGTCTACATCCTGGTCCTGTTGGTAAGTGTGCGTGGCTCTTTAAAGTCTGAGAACTGTAAAATCGTGTAAACCACTGAGGTCAGAGTGAGAAAGCCCAGCGTCATTCTGCATCAATGCAGCCATGACGCTTCAAGTAAAGCTCTGTGCAGAGAGCAGCATGCAAATCTGCGATCGAGTTTACAACTTCTTCAGTAATCATTATCGCCTGCCAAGGAATGGTGGGCTTTTATTGTTTGAGCACCTCAAGGGACAATGTTTGCATCAAACAGGTTTTATATTCTGTATTGTTAAGACGTTGTTACTGGTTGCTGCAGGTTATGCAGAAGTCATTTGAGCCTGTTTCCCCTGCAGACTAAGCAGCTGGATGGTGAGGCTGATAACCCATTAGTTGGACCTAAAACTCAGCCAGACCGAATCACTCTTCCAAAGAAACAAATTTAGAGTTTATGTTGGACAACTCCAGATTCTCCAGTGCTTCACTGTGGGTTTTATCCAATTAGGTTACAACAAACCTCTAACTGGGATTTAAAAGGTGGTTTAGTTCATTTGACTGCTTTAGGGCGGCTGTGACTGAGTGGTTAGAGCAGTGGTCCTTCAGTGTGAGGGTTGGGGGTTCGATTCCACCAGCAGTCACATGCCGAAGTGTCCTTGGGCAAGACACTGAACCCTTCATTGCCTCCAATGTGTGTCCCATTGGTGTATGAATGATCTAAAGCTCTGATTAATCTTAGAGATCTAGTAGAGAGCTGTATGAATGGGTAAACGAGGGCACAGATTGTGTTGTAAAGAGTTTTGAGTATCTTGATATGATAGAAAGGCGCTATACAAGTACAGTCCATTTACCATCTTCTTTGACAGAGCCTTTTCTGATCTGAGACTTTCTATAAATAAAAATCCCCTGCGTCAATCCTGGTTTTCCATTTCCTATTAGACAGAGTGTGGTGAGTTTCACTGCAGAGCTCGGTGCTCTGCAACCATCATAGCGGTCATGATATCGTGTTTCTGGGGGTTTTTCACCACATCAGACTGCAGAGATCTGTAGGAAACCTGAAGCCCGGTCAGGTTTATAGCAGATGAACGATGCCTGCAGGAGTCGATCAAATCTACTGAATCAACCTGAGTGACGCCCGAACGCTGTTTTATTAGAAATCAGACGAGACGCTTCAGTTGCATGTTGGAACCTGAAAGTGTTTCCTCAAACTTTACAATTATTTAAAAGTTTTCACTAAAGAATGGCTGATTTTTAGCTGTTCCTTTTAATTTTACAGTATTAATAAATGTATATAAAAAGTAAGTAAAAAATACTGGAATATTGTCTAAAATGGAAACAAATTTCTGCCCTAAATAAGTCAGATATGAAGCTTACTGTCGCTGTAAAGTCCTGCTCTTTGAACATTCTTGTTGGGGATGTGCATATTTAAATTGCTCCTCTTTGATTAAAGGTCGGCGTTCCCTCCAACCTGTACTCACTGTACCACGCCGCTCTGCAGCTGAAGCAGAAGAACGAGCTGGGAGTTTATCTGATGAACCTCACAGTGTCAGATCTCTTGTACCAGGCTTCCTTACCGCTCTGGCTGCAGTACATCTTCCAGGTAACAAGTCACTTTTATAATCAAAAACAAATTATCACAGTTTGTGGCACATATTCTCATATGGTAAAAGCTGGTTTGATGAGAAAAAATGCCCATCAAAATTTAAAATACAATCAAAATGGATTAGTTTTGTATTGGTGGTCATTAGAACTTGGTGTCCAATCCTGATCCTGCATGTTTTAGATGTCTGCTCTTCAGCAGGTCTTCAAATTCTGTAGAAGCCACTCATTTATTGAAATCAGGTGAAAGCAACGAAGACTGTGGCCCATGAGGACCAGGATTGGACGCCACTTGTCTTGGTCAAAGAAACTTGACCTCTCTTCATATGACAGAGATGAAACCAGCTCTGTTGGATGGTTTGGAGACGGTGGCATTGACCAAACAGACGAGAAAGAACTGGAAGAGGCAGAGCTGAAGATGTGAAGGTTCTCCCTGGGAGCGACAAAGATAACGACAAAGGCTAAAGAAGCGATGCATGTTTTGGATGCAGTTAGAGAGGACATGGAGGTAGTTGGAGTGAGTGAGATGGAGAATGACTTGCAGCATCCCCAGAAGAAGGAACTGCCGGAGAAGGAAGAGGAAGAAGAAGGTTGTCAGTGCGTGTATCAGTGAATCACACACTTGCTGTCTGACTTCACGGACGTTTCTCGTTTCAGGACGACGATTGGCGACACAGGGAATGGTTGTGTCAGCTGTGTGGTTTCCTGCTCTACGAGAACATTTACATCAGCATCGGCTTTCTGTGCTGCATCAGTCTGGATCGCTACCTGGCTGTGGTCCATCCTCTGAGGTACATATCAGACTTTGGACTGACTCTGACAAATCAGTACAGAAGGACATGTGTAGTCCTCTCAATGAGGACAATATTTTTTAAGGCCTAATTCAACAACTTATAATAAACCTTATCATAGTTTTTATCAAAAATTTTCCCGATTTTCTGAAGACGTAGTTTTATTTTTATTTTTTTCCCACTCAGTTTCCGTCTTTTTACCTGGACATTTTCAGAGGAAAGTTTTCAACTCTGACCTTTGAATCATTTAGACATTAAAAGGCTCCAAACTCAAGGAATGAAGCAGGGTTGTAAACACAACAAAGAACCAGTTTCAATTGGATCTTCAAGCTTTTTGTTACCCAGCACAAAAACACAATTTGTTTCCATTTCTTCAGCTGGATCAATGAAAACTCCGTAGAGTGTGACTCAGATACACAACGTTTGTGCACATGAAGTCAGGGCTTTTCTTTTCCTGTGTCCAGGTTTGCGGCTCTGCGCTCGATGACGGCAGCCTGGCTCGTCAGCGCCATTATCTGGCTGAAGGAGATAGCAGTGGGCGCAGTTTTCTTTCACCACAAGGAGCTGAGCAGAGACAAGACGAACCAGTCTGTGTGCTTTGAGCACTACCCCATGCGCTCGTGGGAATATTCAATCAACTACTATCGATTCGTTGTTGGCTTCTTGTTCCCGCTGGCCATCCTGTCGGTATGTCCGTTTTACAACCATCTTTGGCTCAGACAGTAAAAACCTAAAGATATGTCACTTGATTTTAGGATAAGTACCCCCAGCATGATTTTAGAAGACACAACTTTGTGTTTTGTTTAAACATAGTGTGAACTTTCTTCGTTCAATTCTTCATCCACATTTGGAGACGTCAGGCGGGCAAAGCAAAGCTCAGTTCTTGACGTCTTCTTCTGGGGCGATCAAGAACAATGACGTCGAGCCAACATGACGTTGTGTTTGTAGGTTAAATCTGAGTTTTGATTTGAAAAGGGGTGGATCAGTTGAACCTTTCTGTTTTCTGCTGGAGCAGATCAGCTACCTGTGCGTCCTTCGCGCGGTGGGTCGGAGCGCCGGAACTCAGCCGGATCAGAAGACGAGGATCAGACAGCTCGTCAGCAGCACCATACTCATCTTCCTCGTCTGTTTCTCGCCGTACCACATCTTCCTGCTGGTCCGCACGCTGCTGGAGCGGGACTGTGCTTTTATAGAAGGTACCATTTGACTTCAAGGATGTCACGACTGAAAATGGAAGATGGCTACAGCTGAACAACTCGGGTTATTGTTTTCCAGGAATATTTAACTACTATCACCTGTCGCTGATGCTGACCACCCTGAACTGTGTGGCCGACCCGGCGCTCTACTGCTTTGTCAGTGAGAGCGCCCGCCGCGGCCTCTACAGAGCCATCGTCCGGCCCATCACCAGGATACTCTGCTGCTGCTGTCGCCGTGGGAACGCCAGCCCTATAAACCCAGCCAATGACTCCCACGAGGTGGCCACCACCGACGAGAACAACGGCCACCCGACCGTGACGCTGCTCACCCACACCAGCACACAGAACAACGTGAAAACAGACTCCAAAAACACGACCTTAACCACACTGGCCGACGAGAAAACCATGATACCGTTAACGGTTCGAAACAACACGAACGCACATGACAAACATGGGGACGTCAACGGGAAGTTGGGGTGCGTGATCGCTGTCGAGGAGCAGAAACAAATGACAGAGAGGACAGAAGAAAATAATAAACACATCTCCTGAAGGTACAGGACCAATCAGGCTGAGGCTGCAGAGCGACAGAACAAAGACGACCAACGAATGACCTGGTCTGTTTACATCAACATGATGCATGTTTAATCCTGCTGCTGCCCTTGGGTCAAAATGACCCATGAGGCCTCCGTGTTAAAACTGAAACCTCGGCTCGTTTTGACCCCAGGGCAGCAGGAGGGTTAAATCTACGAGGTGAACTCTGATCGGATGAGTTAAAGGTCTGTTTACATTTTCTCTGTCCAAACGTCACATTTCAACAGGAAGTGGTAATTAAAAACATCTGATGTGGTAACTTTAGTATAAAGGTAGAAAATAAAGGGTTAAATGTTGTGAGCAGAGAAGAAAAACAGCAAAATGTTCAACATTAAAATTTAGAAACAATTTTTTTAAAATAATTAAATTATGTTTTCTTATTCTGTTTTGTTATATTTTTACTAAAACTTTTTTTATGTATTCTAATTTATTTTGTATTTCTGTTGTATTCTTTGTGTTCTGCTTAGTCATGTATTTTTTTTGTTTCCTTGGTGTTTGTCACCTCAGGGCCACCATACTTTACACTCAGATACAAACTCTCAAAAACAGGATATTTTCCATCCCTGTAAAAGTACTCAACAATAACTTGAGAACAATCAACAAAAAGTGCATTTACAAAAAGTGCATTTAAAAAAATAAAAACCAAAGTTGAACGAGATCTCAACTTAAGAAGAGAGCCAGCTGCTTCATTTTTAGTCTGAAAAGAATAAAACTTTTTAAAAACGCTCAATTTGAGCTTTGTTTTAGTTGTGCTGTGATTTAAAATTGACTGATGTTTTTTTTTCTGCTGCTTTAATGAATTGGTGCCATTTACATGAAAGGAGTGCGCTTAAAAATTATTGAATTAATTAAGTTACAGAGTTTAATTCTTTTAAGGTGAGTTCTTTGGAATAAGTATAACAGTTAATATCTTACCTGTCGTAGACCGCTCGTTGAGCATCGTCAGTTTGGATAAATAGTTAAATTCTGATCAAATTGATAAACTAATGGCTTGTGTGATTGAGGTTATTTATAAACCAATAATCACACTCAGTTTAGCAGTATGTTGTTTTTAATTTACAAATGATAAAAATCATAAAATGGTTCAACAGTTTTTTCATTATTTGCTTAAAACTTTTAAAAATCTAACTTGTAGAGTTCCTAAAATAAACAATATTTAATTTGAGTTTTGGGTCATTTAACCTGGTCTGAATTAACCAAACCTGACTGTTAGCTCAACCTTGAGTAATTTAATCTGACATTTTAGTCTGGATTAACTAAATCTGGATGTTAGGCTGGTCTGAATGACCTAAACCTGACTTTTGGGCTGGTCTGGATTGCCTTACAAAAATAAACTGAAAGGCAAGCAGCTAGCTGCAGCACCTCCTGTCCATCCTGAGGCAGGTCGTATATCAAAATATATTTCTGTCAGATTAACCATCTTATATTGAACTGACAGGAGTTTAACGTTTACAAATTTTGTGAACAAATCTGAAACTTTGGAGATCGGATAAGTTTTAAAATCGCAGAACACTTAAGTTGTGATCCTGCTTGGACCAGCCTTTCAAGTATCCCTTTAAAAAAGTTGAATTTTATACAACCCAGCCCGAAGAACCAACAGTAGATGGTAAAAAGTTGGTCAATTAGCCACTTACTGTCTAAAAGCAGCAGAAAAATCTGAATATTTATTTAAGAAAAAACAACACTTTAAACATTTTATTTGCTAGGTACAAAGTTGTTGCTTGTTTTAACTGAATATTCATCAAATATTTTATCTACAAGACGTTTCCCCCCTGCAGGTGATGCTGCTTATTAACAAACTACTCTTCGTGACTGAACCAATGTATATAAATTTATTGTCAAATACATATATTATGCAAGTAAAACTATAGTCTATTTGTATTTTTCTATTTTTAACAAAAAGAAGATGCATTACAGTCGTATAAATCTGTAAATTGGTTTATTTTCCTAAAAGATTAAAAAATATACGGTATATATTTTTATCATTTCTTTTGGCCTGCCACATTATAAATGGATTGGATTTGGTCATATATGAAATCATCTCAGGGTCAACTTCCAGTGGTACTGAACAAAGTAAAAAAAAAAAAAAAAACTTAATTTACTTTAATTTAAAGTTGCTAAAGTTGGTGTGATGAGTTCAGATGCTCTTATTGTGAAATTCTATGACATTTACTTTTGTTGGTCAGTGTCCACTTAAAAAAATTGTATTTAATAACCACAACTAATAACATTTATGCATTACAAATTTTAAATAATGTTTCTTTAAAAGAACCAGTACCGTATTTTTCAGACTATACGCTGCACCAGATTAAAAGGCACGTTAAGCGAAACAAAACAGTCAGAAAATTCAAACTTTATTCAACTCATTCACAATAACCACATAAAACTGGTTAGAGGTCAGTAAGCACAACTAAAACTAATACATAAGGTACACCGGATCATAAGGCTCACTGTCGATGTTTGAGAAAAATTAAAAGATTTTAAGTGCGCCTTATAGTCTGAAAAAAAGTATTTATATTTTAGTGTAACAGTTTGAATATTCACCACTTTGCTTCTTTCAAAATGTTGGTCTTAAACTGTAGTTTTACCAACTTCAATTTGTTTTTGGCAGTATTTATTCTAAACTAATTTGGAAACATTTCTGAACAACTGGTTATAATGTTGGTGGCACAGATTAATGCGTAGTACGCGCCAGGATAAAAGAAAAAGCCGTTCATTTTTCCACTTGGTCTGTATTTTCTCGTATATGTGGAAATTTTTTAAAAAGAACACGCTTTTGCACGCAAGTCTTTACAGTTCATGAACGCATCGCGTGACTAATCATGCAGGAACAAAACCTGCATAAAATAAGTTTTTGTTGGTTTTTTTTTTTGGCAAAACTGATTAAACCAAGTACTTTTATTTGCAAATATTTATCTTCTGTGTTTGTCTCTGTAAAATTTATAGAAGGTTTGTGACTATAAGTGCAAAAGTGAACCAATTATTCAGCCTTTACACGAGTTTGAGGTTGTTGCTAAAACAATCTGATCAGATTTGGTGTGAAACGCTGCAGGAATTAGACAGGTACTAGAAAAAAGGAATAAACTAGAACAAATTCAACTAAAATATCTCAGATGTTTCCTCACAAAATTAGCCTGACTGAAATCGATTTTGTTTCTTTTCAACGACACATAAACAGAAAACTGGTATCTCTGCTGGATGAATATATACTGTATTTAAAAAAACACTTCCTGTTTCTACATGTTGCTATCTGCATGAGAACGGTTCTGGGTTATCTGTGAGACCCTGTCTGTGTAAGGAACGTTTCGTTCAGTCTTCTTGCTTTGGTGCAAAATGAGAATTTTATTGTGAAAATTGTTACAGAAGTTTAACAAAATTACGTTAAAGGAAGTTTTTATTTATTTTTTTTATGAAGGATGAAGTTCATATGTCTATTGCATCTTGTTGAAGTGATGAATTTACAGCGATGAATGTCTTGCAGAGTATTTTTTTTTTATAAATCTTCAGAGTGTTATGCTCTAAAAGACGGGTTGTGTTTATCGTGACGGTGTGTGGAGGCAAGTGCTGATAAAACGCTGCGGTTTGTTTCTTAGCAAAAACAGCAGCTCGTCCTTCAATCATAGTTAAGTTCTTTCAGTGGGGATTTAAAATCCAGAACGTAGTACAGGAAAATGCACCACCTGTTAGCATTTGTCTAACACATATGAGTTGTTTAAGCACAAGTGTGTGTGTTTCTTACAGCTGGGGAAGGAAATGAGTTAGATTCTTCTTTAATTTTAAGGTTTTATATATCAGCACAAAAAATAATCAGATCAACACCATTGGGTCGTTACGTTTGGGAAACATGAGCAAAGTCCATTGTCACTGATGCCATTTGCCTCAAGAGGTTACAACCAGGTGACATTAACTTTAACTGCTGATGGACTATTTATTAATTGTTCATCACCAAAGTAAAAGCAGAAGTTTGGTCAGCTTGCTGCTGTGGAGCATTCAGGTGTGTGGTAACACAACGCCAAGTTGGGCAGACATCAGCAATAGCCTGAAGGGTTGTCAACATTGAAACATTTTCGACCATGCCAGTGTTTTTTATTTTAAATAGTTTCAGCCTTGTGTTCACAGTGAACAGCGTTTTAGGAGCGCCACAACTGTATTCTTTTCCAACAAAGTGCAGATTGAAAAACGTGTGTTTTCATGTAGATGGTCAAAACGTGGCTATTTTGAAACGGTGATGTCATTGTCCCAACTCTAATCTAATCTGTGGCTCGAGGCAGTTCCCCTTTTCTTGGTATAATTATAATTTGCACCAAGTGTGTAAGCTTTACACCCAGACTCCTCGTCTTGTTTTCTGTTTTTAATATATTTTCATGGACCATATGGCACCACGTACAGGCCTGGTGTAGTTAGAACAGCGTTTCGAATAGTTTGGGTGTTGTCGTGCGGGCCAAGACTTTCTACAAATGGTGCCATCTCTACAAGGTTATTTTAGAAACATCGAACGAAAAGATCGTTTGTGGAAAAACTTGTGAAATCTTTCTCAGGTGGACAAGCCCTTAAAAAAGTGCCTGCTGCTGCCCATCAGTGTGGGAAAGATAATTTGGAGTCCATCATTCTACAGAGGTAAACATGATTCACAGGTGGAAAACATTTAAGACTGCTGCCATTATTCTCAGGATTAAGCATCCCAGCAACTTCACCCTTAGGTCAGACTGTGCAATGCTCCACAAAATTATCCCAAAGAAGCTCTATTTCAATCCATAGGCCTCAATCAGCAGGTCAAAGGTTAAAGTTAATGATGTGGTGATTAGAAAGACTTAAGTATGGCTTGTTTAGAAGGGATGAAGGAAAAAACATTTTTATGTCATTAGACTTTTACTTGATAAATTATTGAAATGTTTATGATTTTAACCACAGTACAACATATTTACGGTGCCAATGCTACAGGTGCTTTTTCAGGGGAGGTGCCTTAATCAAAATCAACATTGCAGTTTTATTCAAATGAACGGGCTCAAATTACACTCAGTAATTTGTGACGTGCATTTATTACAATTTAAGAAAGCATACAGCACAAAGCCTTCAGCTGGTTAGCCAAAGAGGTGTTAAACTTTGAATAAATCCTGACTAATACTCCGTTTTATTTCTATGCATGACTTATTACAGTTCTTGGAGCATCAAGATATTGTATTCTTGGAACAAAAAGGCTTTGAGTAAACTACTTTTTTCCATTAAACGTATATTTTTCAAAGCGCTATCTTGAGATTTGTTTAAAGATTTGGGTCCCTGCTTATTTCTGTATGGCGGACGTTTCCTGTGTGTGCATTAGTTTCTTTACAAATTGCACAATGGAGGTGAAAGATTAACATTTATTGGTTTTAGCAGATTATTAAACTGAGCTATCAGGTGAATCTGAAGCAGAAAATGAAAATGTGTGCGAGGACAAGACCGTTTCGTCGCTGTATTTATTTGCATATCAGAATATTTCCCCCAGGAGGGATTTAAGATCTTATAAGTGTGTGTTTGTGGGTTTAAATGTGTCTGTGGGATGATGGATCACTGTGGGAGTGTGTATTGTGAGATCTGTGTGTGATCTCTGGGTGATTGTAACGAGTTTGGTTATTAATCTTGGCTGATTCTGCTAACAGGAAGTTGTGATAAACTGAGGCTAAAATGTCCCAACTGAAGAACAGTGACAATACGGCTGAAACTGAAGCCTTCTCCTCGTAATAAAACTTTTATTTTATTTATTTTCCCAGTAAAAAAATTCCTGTTGTTTTGAAGAAAACAAAGTGGTTATGTATTCATCGAGATGTTCCTGTTGTAAACAAAACAGTGAAGGAAATAAAACAGAAAGGATGACATTATGTTTGCTAAACATGAGGAGATGTGATGGATCTACAGAAGTGCTGACGTTTAAGGAGTTTTTTTTTTTTTTTTTTTGCCTTAAACCAATCGTTTGCATAGCTCACAGCAAAATAACATTTTAGAAACTGGAAATTCAATTCAGTTTATTTCTACAGCACCAAGTCACAACAGAAGTCATCTCAGGGCACTGAACAGAAACATTCATATACATTAAAAAGTAAGTTAACACTATTTATCTGAGGAGCAGACTGCTTTGAAGTTAACTCCATGACAGAACTCTCATCTTGAGCAAGCATGAAGGCAACAGTGGAAAGGAAAAACTCCCTCATGAGGAAGAAACCTTTAGCAGAACCAGGCTCAGGACAAGCGGCCATCTGCTTCGACCGGCTGGGTTTGAGAGGAACAGATACACAATGGCAGGTTGAGAATCATGTTAAGACAGAAATAGTATCAAATGAAAACTATTCAATTTTAACAATTCACTTCAAGAAACGAGGTCAGCTTGTCCTCCAGTAGTCTAAGTCTACAGCAGCATAACAAGACAACCCTAACTATAGGATTTATCAAAAAGGAAAGTCTTAAAACGGGACAATGTGTCAGCCTCACGGACAGAAAGTGGAAGTTGGTTCCACAAGAGAGGAGCCTGATAACTGAAAGATCTTCTCCCATTTTGGAAACTCTAGGAACCGCAAGTAAGCCTGCAGTCTGAGAATGAAGTGCTCTGTTAGGAAAATATGGAACAATAAGATCTCGAATATAAGGTAGAGCTAGGTTGTTGAGGGCTTTGTAGGTTGGAAGTAAGATTTTGAATTCAATTCTGGATTTGACAGGGAGCCAGTGGAGAGAAACTAAAACTGGAGAGAGATGATCTCTCCCACTAACTCCATTTAAGACTCTGGCAGCAGCATTTTGGATCAACTGAAGACTTTTTAAAGAAGTATTTGGACACCCAGATAATAAACCAGTGCAATAGTCCAGTCTGGACGTGACAAATGCATGAACCAGTTTTTCTGCATAATTTTTAGATCAGATGTTTCTAATGTTAGAGATATTACGCAGGTGGAAGAAGGTGGTTCTAGTAACGTTTTTAATGTGGGGGATAAAAGACATGTCCTGATCAAAAATAACACCAAGATTTTTAACATTAGAGCTGGAGGCCAGATTAATGCTATCCAAGAAGGGCGGAAGGCTGAAAAGTTAATTCATAAGATGCTCAGGTCCAAAAACTAAAACCTCAGTCTTGTCTGAGTTTAAAAGCAAAAAATTTAGGGTCATCCAGGTTTTTATGTCTTTAAGACATGCTTGTAGTCTAAGTAGCTGATTGGATTCATTGGGTTTCATGGACAAATATCAGCATAACAATGAAAATTTATCCCATGCTGTTTAATAACTTTACCTAATGAAAGCATGTATAAGGTAAAGAGTATTGGTCCAAGCACTGAACCCTGAGGAACTCCATGACTAACTTTGGTGTATGAAGAAGATTCATTATTTACATTATACTGGAATCTATCAGATAAATATGATTTAAACCTATTTAGAGCTGTTCACCGTCAGTCAACGTCCTTGCTCTGATTTCTTACAGAAAGTTGCTCCAAACAGCAAATAACCCGTTAAAATACTGTACAGGAAAAAAAAAAAACGAGTAACAAATAAATAGTTACAAACCTCACAGTTAAAGCTTCATTAACACTTCTCTGAGACTTTATGAATTCAACAGGAAGTCCCTTTTTTCCTGGAGAAAAACCGTCACAAATATAAACCCTGACAAATTATCTTTAGATACAGATGCAAGCTTTTGAGAACTGTGACTGAAGTTTTGGAGGGGGTTCTTCGGCTTGCAGAAACAAAATCAGATCAAAATAGATTGCTCTGAAAATCTCAAGCAGCGCAATATATATATAGCATTGTTTGTTTACAGCCTATTTCTTGATTTACCATAAGAGCAGGCTTCAACCTAAGAGTCTTTCTGGAAGTGACCGTAAATTTTGTCATAAATTCATGTGACTGCAGACAAGATCGAGAAGGATGAAAAAACGTTAAAGCCGTGAGTTTTCAGAAACCGAAGTGTAAACGCGAAGAACAACCACAAAAACTAGGACTTGAAAAGAAAGATTTTACAACCCAGCCCTGTGCAGGAGAGGACTGTGGTATTCTGCAGGCTGCCTGTGGTTCAGGAGAAATAACATCCTTTCACGTCCTCCAACACGTCACTAAATATACCCTCGGAAAGCCTTCAGATCAGTCTGATCAGTTCCTGTTACCGCAGCCACAGCAGCTGAAAACTGTTTTCAAACTCCGCCTGGGAAACCAACCACAGCTGTTTACGTTTCCTGCGTTTCCCGCTCCGAGCTTCGTCGTGACTTTGAGAAAATTACAAACAGAAACCTGTCGAGCTAAAACACAGAAGCAAGGTTTATTTTTCCAGCCTTCGAGCTACACACTTTGAGTTATTTCTTTTTTTTTTTTTTTTTTTTTTCCAAGATGCAAACAACTAATGAGAATGTTTGTCCAGTAAATTTCTTCTTTCCTCTTTAGAAACTTGTTTGGGTTTAAAGCTCAGCTGCTGCTCCGATGATCTAAAACTGAAGATGGTTTCGGTTCCAGAGAAAACATCTTCCTGCCAAATTTGTCCCCATCGGACGTCTTCTCAACACAACAGCACTTCACATGGTGACTTCCGACTACTTCATTTGTGTTTCTGTATTCCAATCCCATCAGGTTTTAGAACTTCGGCTTGTTTCCAGCATTCTGCAGAAAACAGTTTAGGTATTTTAGCTGATTCAAAAAGATTTTTCTTGCATTTTCCTTGCTGGTGCACTGCTCCAACTGCTGCAAGAAATTAAATATTTGTC
This sequence comes from Nematolebias whitei, assembly GCF_014905685.2. Taxonomy (NCBI): domain Eukaryota; kingdom Metazoa; phylum Chordata; class Actinopteri; order Cyprinodontiformes; family Rivulidae; genus Nematolebias; species Nematolebias whitei. Next base: position 26,491,471 of record NC_056518.1, on the reverse strand, counting down.
CAAGACGGTCATAAATGTATTCACTTTTACCCTGAAGAGAAATTTTTTTTAATCAAATTTAAATTGCATTAATATAAACAATAAGCTTGTTTTCTAATTTTAATAGCACAAACCCAATTAGATAAACTGCCTGATTTTACAGACAAAAACAAAACAGATTAGAGACAACGGGTCAGAATATTTTTCATTATTTTACTAGTGTAGCACAAGTCTGTTGTCGTACAGAGATTGTGCTCACCTGTGGTGGTTTCTCTTTAAATTCTGACATCTTAGAAGATTTTAGGGCAAAAGAAAAAAGGATACAAATTTATCTTGCCCTCTCTGAGTCATACAAGAAAGTAACAAGTAAGTTTAGACAAAGAATGGCACATAAAATATTAGTTTGCCATTATTTACTTGATCAAATAGCTTGTTGAACCTCCTTCAAATACAAGCTATTTATCAATTCCACATGGTTGTGGAGGAATTTGGCCCACTCCTTTTTACACAGCTTGTTTTTGCTCAGCTCTCTGAAGGTCTCACAGCAGCATTCAGTCGGGACGAGCTTCTGGATTAACTGGACCGTTGATTCTTTTTGAGCCAGTCTGTGGTGGCTACATTGTGCTTGGTGTCATTGTCCTGTTGGATCATGACCCACTTTGGTCCAAGCATCAGCCTACGGATCGATTGTCCCACATTTCACTTTAGAATCCTTTGGTCTACAGAGGAGTTCATGGTCCACTCTGATTGTGAGGTGTGTTTGTGCCGACATCCTGGACTTGGTTTTCTACAAACATGCGTTCATGCATTATGGGTGTGAAGGACATTGTCCTGGAAGTTCTGATATTTGTTTTGATAAACTTGACAAACCAGAGTCTGTATTCTTTTCAGAAGGAAGAGGCTTTCCTTTGCCCTTTTCCATCTTTTTCTACTTTTCCTGTCATGACCTGTAACCTTTAACCTGCACTTGATTTTATTTTTTTGCCATTTCTTTGAGCATTGCACAGTCTGACCTTTGGGGTGAACTTGCTGGGACCACTCCAGAGAAGCTGGGCAGCTGTCTTCAACTTGTGAGTTATTGTTTTCTCTCTATAATAATAAACTCCAGATAATTTGGAGATGAACTTTCACCCTTCCAAGATTGAGAAACAGTTGATTTTAAGAGATCATTGCTGATGTCCTTCCTGCTTGGCATTGTGTTTATACATGTATACTCAAAAGCAGCAAGTTGAGTAACAATACTCAGTTTTTCACTTGCTGATTCTGCATTTATTCTAAAAAAAAAAGGAGACTGTAATTTAATTTGTACTTTTCTCCGTCTGAGGTTGGATTTAAATAATTTAAAGACCTCGATTCAGTTCAGTTCAATTCAATTCAGTTTATTTATTTAGCGCCCAGTCACAACAGGAGTTGTCTCAGGGCACTGAACAGAAACATTCACAGACTAGGACCTGATAAGCATCAGATAGTTTTTTTTAATAATGAGTAAAAACTGAATTAAGTGTTTTAAATACCTGAATTTAAAATGCTACAATCACTCTTTAAGAGAAACATTGCATGTTTTTTACCCCTTGAGTGCTTTAGTCAGCAATTCAATGTATAAAAATATATTTAACATAAAACAAAATGATTACAGTAAAATTTAGACAAAAAGTTGAATTCCTTCACTTTGTTATAGAACAATAATAAAATCATTGAGTGTCATTGTAATATGTAAGATCTTCTTGATTTTGAGTGATTAAAATAGTTGCAGTTTTCCTAATTTTTCATCTCCGAGGCAGAAAAAAAAAGTGATTTTCCTTCAGTCGATTGTGTTTTTCTGAAAAAATAAAAATGGCAGCATTCTAACATCTCGAACACAAAGCTCTTTCTTCATCCTCTGCTGCTTTGTGACGACAGCTTAGTAACAGTCAGGAGGAGCTGGTTGTTGTGTCGCAGAGTCCAGTGTCGCCCCCACCAGTCTGTCGATCATGTCAGAGTGCGTGGGGTGAAAGGTCAAACCATCCACCTCCATGGCCAGGTTCCCAGTTTTCCCACTTCGTATTCCGAAACGCACCAGTGTGGACAGGAAGGACTCCTCCTGGTGCACACAAACACAAAGCGTGCCGAAGTTTCTGACAATGTTTGATGCTGAGCAGGTTGAGCTTTATTAAAAAAACAAACTTATAATTATGAATAAAGCTCCGATGAAATGGCTGAAAGTTGAGGTGACTTCAACGTGTGACTTTGTGTTTGTTAGCAAAATGTCTCTCAAATGGATTCATGTATTTAAAATAAACTTTCAGGTAAACATTACAATATTAAGCAGCCTTTTCACCATGACAGGTAAGCTCACTGATTTATTGTGGTCATGTGATGTGCCTCCATGGAAGGAGCGAAACATCTGCAGTTTTTTTTTAGCTCTTCAGGTGGAGGAGACGAATATTTAAAGCTGCGTGCACATTCCTGCTCCTCAGAGCTGTTTGTTTATTGCAACAGAACTGAAAGTAAAGAATCGGCTTTTTATCACACAGGTTCATCGACGAGCTGCGGGCAGTGTTTTAATATTTTTTTTTACATCTTCAAGAGAACTAGTCACAACAGCAGAGTTTGAAAGCTGCACTTTATGTCTTTTTAATGTGCTGACATCACAAAGCTCCTTTTTTTCAACTTCTACATTCACCACACTAAAACTTATTGACATGTTGGTCAGAAAACAACCAGTAATGTAAGTCATTTGAAAAATGTTCCTGTTTGTATCTTTCACAATGCTCAGGTAATTAAATGCAAGTCAGGATTTTATAGGAATGTTAGTAAATCTGAGTGTTTTGATGCTGTTGATGGGAACCAGGGAGGTTTTAGCTTGGGTTTTAAACTGTGTTGTTTTAGGTTTAATTTGTTATTTTTATATTTTTTTATTCAGGTTATCTTTAATAACTGTATGACAAGTCAGTTTGTGATTTATTCACTGTGTTCTTCAGTTTTTGTCGTGAACTTTTTGAATTATTTCTCACTGTGCTTAAATCTGACACAATGGAGGAGCAGGTGATTCTTTCTTCTTTTGAAGCAAAAATACTGATCTAGTTGGTTTCCCTAAATAAAACTAGACTTATTTAGGTGCGTTTGTGTGGAAAAAAAATAAAAAATTCAATATAAGTCTTAGGTTAGGGTGAATATTTGATGACGTTTGTTCATATAATATATGAACGAACCAACATAAAACAACTAAAAAGGAAAATTGACATCAGTCTTTTTTTTTTGTAAACATGTTTTGACAATTTCCTCTGAATTTTACCAACAAGAAAACAGCCCCCCAGCAGAAATATATCTATACATCTGAATTTCATACATCCCATTATGGTTTAAATTGAAATTAATTACATTTTGACTCATATAAAATTCTGATCACCATTAGGAATAATCTGAGGAAGCTTCTTCTAAGACAAGTTTTTTTTTAAATGTTTGTGTTACCTTCTGCACAGACGGCAGGTTGGTCCTCCAGTCCTGCTGCTGCTCGTTGGAGTCGACAAACTCCAGTCCGAGTCCTTTCTTCAGGTAACGCTGGTGGGTGGGGCAGGTGTGCAGCAGGTAGAGCCCACAGGCCACAGCGTATCCTCCCCAGTTGGACACTCCTGAACCAGGATGGGACAAGAAGGAAGACAGGGACAATGTTAATGTCAGTTTCATCTTAAAAAATAAAATAAATAAACTTGAAAAGATAATTAAAATGCCGCACAACAAAGATGCAACAGTTACAAGGGCAAAATAAAAAACATAATAAATTGATAAGAATAAACCAGTTTAAAAAAGGGGAAAGTTTTAAATGGTTAAAATCCATCCATCCATCCATTATCTTTACCCGTTTATTCCATTTTTGGGTCACGGGGGTCGCTGGTGCCCATGTCCAGCAATCACTGTGCGAGGGGCGGGGTACACCCTGGACGGGTCGCAAGTCCATCACAGGGACACATAGAGACAAACGAGACAAACAACCATTCACTCTCTCACTCACACCTAGGGACAATTTAGAGTTACCAATCAGCCTAACATGCATGTTTTTGGACTGTGGGAGGAAACCGGAGTACCCGGAGAAAACCCACGCATGCACGGAGAGAACATGCAAACTCCACCCAGAAAGGCCCCTGGACCGGGGTTTGAACCAGGGACCTGCTCGCTGAGAGGCAGCAGCTCTACCAGTTGCGCCACCGTGCTGCCATGGTTAAAATCAAGATTTGAAAATTTGTTCTTGTTTGAATCAAAGTATTTTTCTTTTTGTATTTAGAACGTTCTTACACTTTTAAAAGTAAAGATCCACTTTTCAAGAAATTTCAAGGTGAACGTCGTTTCCAGCACTTCACTGTGTCACAGGTACAGTTAAATTATTATTTTATTCTTCTCATCAAAACAAAAAATTAGACGTTCTGGACTGAAACAAACAAACAAAACAAACTAAAACGATCAATTAATCCTAAAACAAAAAAGAAGCCAAAGACGGAGGCAAACATTGCGCCTAAATGTAAAATGTGGTTATGAAGCTGAAGGCCACAAAAATAGGATCCTCCACAAAGTTTGATCTCTAAATAAGATCATCAGTCATTCGTTGAGGCAGAATTACTTTTACACATGGTTTAATTCCCTTCATTTCGTCCGTTTTATTGTTATAGTCAGTTTCAGCTTTGTCTTGCATCTCCACTTGTCTAGACAAAGCAGTCGTCACCCAGAACACCTGAAGGTGGAAGCCTACGACGAGAAACAGAGTTTTTCTCTGCTGCTTTGAAAACTTTCTCCGTTCAGTGAAACAGAGTGAACTCGTACCGGCGGTGATGGCGAAGTCGGCAGGAACATCACAGGCTACCAGATCTCCTTTGGGCATCAGGCTCTTCACCTTCTCCTTCACTTTACCCATCCCCAGCTCGTTACCACCATCGCCGATTCCTGTAGAGAGGAAGAGTAAAACATACCACTCCAATCTTTGTTTCAAAATTAACAGATTGAGTAAAATACGTAACTTTAGATGGTTTTACCTTAAAGAACTCATGCTTTGGGTCAAAAATGCCTTGTTTTGATTATTAGTATTAGAATTTTTAGTGGTTGATTCTGCCTGTGCTCAACTAAATCACATAAAAAGATAAAATGATGCTTATGGTGTGTAGTTTGCAACTTTGTGTACAAAAATCCAAGTTTAGGACTGAAACTTGGTGCTTTAAGTAATTCTGATCCATACAGGAAACACAAACTTCATTATGCATTTTTTCATCTCAAACAATCTCACTTTAAAGTCTCTGGGGTGAGTAATTCTTTAAAAATAAAAAGCTCTAGCGTTCCTTGAAGGTGTGTATATCACCTGCTGCCTTTAATGCTAGTGTTTTAGACTAAATAAGTTCAGAAATGACGGAGTATTCTAGCCCTTTGGTCAAGCTTTGACAATAAGTCATGCATGATCTGTGAGAAGTCACTCGGAGTGTATATTGAGGACGACTCTCAGCTACTACGGAGACCTAAAGACTTTTATTTTTAGTCTTAAACTCCTTAGATAGATCATTTTTACTATGTGGCATTTTGTAATGTGTGTGGATATTTTTGTAGTACCCTGAGATGACGTTTGCTGTGAATTGGTGCTTTGTAAATAACCTGAAATAAACAAACAAACAAAAAAACTACAATTCTAACCTAAAACAAAATTATTCCACACCTATTGTTGTAATCCCTCGTATTTTCTTTGCAGCAATAAACAAATCATCAATGGGATCCACCAGATGTTTGATGTTTATTCCTCTCATGTTGTAATAATTTCCATCTGAAGCCCGTCCGCTGCGCTCTATCGCCACCAGGTGGTCGAACCTGGTATGAACCAACAGAATCGCGTCAATTACACAGAAAGATGAGTTTTATAATCCCGGTCTGCGCACTGTCTTTGTTGATGAAAAAAAAAAATATATATATAATTTTAAAGTTCTGTACATCAAAAAAACTATAAGCAAAACTTTAACTTATTGAAGTAATACTGAGTGTTTAATTTAAAATCATTCTTAAGTCATTAAAAAACATAAATTTACAGTAATTTATGTTAAGGAGAATCACATATTTAGACCGTTCCCATAAAAACATTATCTTTCTTGCTAAAGATTGCTCAGATGTGACTGCACTTAATCTTTATTAGGTAGTATAGGATTCGCAAACCTGCAAATTAACTCAACAAACAGTTTATATATATATATATATATATATATATATATATATATATATATATAT
>NC_056518.1:26444284-26485251 GCF_014905685.2 Nematolebias whitei | reverse complement strand
TATATATATATATATATATATATATATATATATATATATATATATATATATATATATATAATCTGTCAGAATGACCCTTAAAGGTACACTTTTTGGTTACTTTGTAGGCTACAAAAATATGAAGCGTGCAAAGATCAGCTGCATATTTTCAATCATTGAGAAAATAAAGTGTTATGTGTTATCATCAATGTATGTTCCCATACAATGATGAAATTGGTTCTTATTGGGATGCACCCAGGTGGAGCAGTGGGCAGCTATGTAAGATCCCAGGACCTTATCTTAAAAAAAATAGTCCAGGAGTTGTAGTTTTTATCAGCTCCAGGAGAAAAACTCAAGACTAATGATTTGTCTGCATGAGCAGTAGAAGCACAAACACAAACTTTCTAGGATAAAATCTTGGTCATTTAATAACAGTAGAGGTCACGTTTGTTTAAAATGAGGAAAAGTTGCAAATTCATTTGACAGGTGTAAGGATTGTGCCCTCTGGTGGCTGGTTTCCATTCTTACACTCCCTGGTTTCCCAGTTCAGTCCATCTGTTTCAGCTGCGTGTCCTCACAGGTGTTGTGTCTTATGTCTCATTAGTCATTGTATATAAGTCTGTGTTATTTGTTGTCTGGGCATCATCTGGCGTTCCTCCTGAGTTACTGGTGGTTTTCTCATGTTCCTTATGAGCCAAGTAAGTGTTTGCTGCCAGGAGGACAGCTTGTTATTTTGTGTTTAATTAAAGTGCTTCTTATTTTTGCTCTCTGAGTCCTGCCTGTACCACTGGGTTCTGCTCCAAAAACCACCACCTCTGACAACAGGAACACCGTAGGGTTTTAAATGTGATTTAATAACTACTGAAGTGAAACTTTAAAGCCTTAGTTATTCTGTGAACCAAAAAACTACGCTACTTTTGCTGAATCTCAATGGGGAAAAAAAATCCTAATATTATTAGGAACTGTAACATAAGTTATTAACTATTATGTTTTAATTAGTCCAAACATTATGTAGAAAGTTTGTCTCCCAGGAGTGAGGTCTGAATTAATAATCAAAAATTGTATATATATTTTTTTATATAACAAGAGAAAAAAAATCTATTTTAAAGTATTTTAGCATAAGGGACTTTTGGTTTTCACTGTGTTCGTCGCTCTGTAGGAGCTGTCTGCGTGGATGTCAGAATGAGAAGTGCAAACCTTTGGGTCTAGCTGAGGCAGCGACGGAACGTCAGAGCGCTGACGTCGCCATGATTTGTAGTTCGGATGTTTTACTAAACGTTCAGTCGTCTAACCTGGGCTTGTTGGGGTCTCCGTGATGACACAGGAAGTGCAGCGCAGAGTCAGGGCCGCGATCTTCAAATGTGACCAACGGGACTGCAGCTTTCAGGACCCCTGATGGAGGACATTAGAGAAAAAACACACAAAAAATAAATTTAAGTAGCAAAATAAACTTAATTTAGGAGTTCAAACACCCCACCACCACCTGTCCGCACTGCTTCGTCCACGATGGCTCGATTCATCTCCAGTGCCCTGCTGTCGGTCAAAAGCGTCACCTGTTTCCCGAGAGACAGCAGCATGGTTGCCATGGCAATGGCTCCAGGTGGGCCATCTGTCTCGTCGGGGGGACTAAACAGGAAAACAAAAACAACGAACAAGAAGCGGGAGCAAAAATCCATCTCTGCTGCGTCTGACAGAGCTGTAACAGGATGTGATGCGAAAGGATTTATGAAGTGTTTCAACACACTCGTTATGTGTTGAATATGTTTGTGTGTACATACTGTACCTGTGCATGAAGTGTGTAGGAAATCCGGTTATTATAGCGACAGAGGAGGAGTGGGAGAGCGCCAGGCAGGAGCGAAGAAGTTCATCCTGAACAAATAAAGCTCTGATTCCTCGTTGACCTGGTGACAGAAACAGACGTCACAGTTAAGACCAACACAGGGCGGAGATGTTTTTTTAGTGTAAACATGCTGCTTTGTGTCATTAATTAAAGAAGTTATTGAATATACTCCATGAAGGAATGCAGGTCAACCACCACTTTTCATTGAGATCATCTTCAGATGAGGAATGACGAAGTTGTAGCTGTTTTGGTCAAATCTTGAAAAATAACTTTATGTGAAGATGTCACGCTCAGAGTATACGCCATGAATGACTCTCAGCTACTACCATGTTACATTTTAGCTTAACATCTGCAAAGCTGACTGAATTTAACAATTATTGTCTTTTCTAAGATCAGTTAGACTTGGCAGCCATCTGGAACTGAGTTAGCTCCTAAAGTTAATTAATTATAGACATGCATCCAATAATTTCCTGATAGTTTCATTTAAATCTGTCCAGTGGTTCAAGAGATATTTTTGCTAACAGAGTTGCTCCTAAAAGCTATTGCCAAAGTTTACAACACTTGTGCCATCAGTTATCACTTCCAGTATAGGCTCCTGCTCAGCAAACAAAACCTGTAGGTTTGTTTTTGCTCACAGTTCTGGTTTCTGTTCATTTGTGTCCACTTCAGAAAATACAACTTTTATATTTCCTGTAAGCTCACCTGGGTCTTCACCAATTATCTTCTCCAGCTGTCTGATCTTCTCAGTTGCTGCCTTAGACGCCAGGCTGTAATGGAGAGGATTGTGGGATATGCAGAAGCAGAGCGGGGTCAGCTCAGGGTCGGGTTTGGTGCGCAGAGAGTCGGAAGAAGGGGAGTCTGGGACGTCTGTGAGGAACATACAGCCCGGTGAGTGACTGAAGGCCAAGGAAGGCTCTGAAAAAAAAACAACTTATCAGATGACAATCATTCAACATTATTTATTATGATACAGTTTACGATAATCATATTGCTCACTGCTGCTGAGAATGGCCTCGATTGCAGTCACTCCACAAGCCCAGAAAACAGGGACATCACCAGCCTGAAGCTCCACTGACTCTCCATAGTCTGGTTTAGACAGATCCAGAATCCCCAGGAGATCTGCACAGATAAAAACACATATCTATATTATGGTTTAAAGAGCCAGTGAGTTTAGATTATTTTGTGTGTTTGCGTCATGCACCAGGCTCTCCGATGTGTATAGGGGCTCCATGAGCGAGCGGGTTGAGGTGAGTGACCTCCGCTGCTGCATCCAGTAAACCACCTGGAACTGGGCGCATAGTGACCACCAGAGGGCAGCTGAACGCTCCGCTAGGGACACAGCGAACTGTAGTCTACAAAAACACAAGTTCTGTGTGACTCTTCAAACCATTAAACACACTAAAACTACTGCTCCCTGAAGGAGAGGAATGAGGTACAACACATGACGTATGGGACATAAACGTCCCGCAGGGTCAAATACAGCACGAGAGTCCAGTACCTTGTACCCTACAGAAAGAACAGTAAGCCACAAAAGTGGCTGTCATATTCAAACAATGAAACCAAACTATTTAAGACCAGCTGGCTGCATCACTGATGTCACTCACTGACACACCTAGGGCACAGACCGTTGCTACATTTAAGTATTCAGTTACAATGTAATTGAATATAATAAGAACAATCAAACTCTCAGTCGATAAATCAAACCCTGTTCTCATGCATGCCAGAAATACTCATCTCTCGACTAATGAGGACCTGTCACAAGTGAATGCTTACTAGAAGATATTAATTCATGCCAGTTTCACTTCTTCAGTCCTCCAACACATTTGCTTTCAGCAGGTGCACATGCTGCCTTAAAGCAGGGATTAAACCACTCTTTAGACTGATGGAGGAGCTTAATTTTGAAGGCTCCCACAGACTCGAGTGGACTTCAGTCCACGGAGGTCCGTGCATACCAGATAAGCCTCGAAGCAGACGCCCGCAGGGTATGTCCGTGCAAAGATAAATTTTTATGACCGCATACGCGTACTTGGTGTCGTGCAATAAACTGCCTGGTGACGGACTGTTTAGTATGCGACACCAATGTATTAAATTCCCCTTCATCCCTGATCTGGTTTAATGGCCTTTTCTTTTGTTTTTTTGCCGAGAGGCAAGTGATCTCTTCCTCCTCGTCCGTTGACACCGTGACTGAAATGGTGAGAAATCAAGGAATTTGTCACGGCAGAATTAAAATCAGGTCCAGCGTGGCTGCGGGAGGGTCTGGAGATTTCCCGGTGGTCCGGTCTGTTGTGTGGGCTGCAGGGCCAGCGCTCCCAGTTTTGTTTTTTATGTTTTAGAACTTTTTAATTAGCAAAATATAAACACAGAAAACTGCTGCCGCTTGCTGCCAGCTTGTTGTTTTTTTTTTTTTTTTTTTTTTCAACTTTCAATCAATCCAGTAGGCCTGATGTTTTAGGAGGTTTTAGATTTATAAATAATTCCCCTCATACCCTGTACATGCTGATGTTTCTGCCTTGCTCCACATTCCTCACGGGGACGCCAACTTCCTTCAATTTGCCTTCAAATCCAAAGCTGCAGCCGAGATAGAAACTGACCATACCTGACAGTGATCCGACCTCTGACCCGGTCCTGCAAACACAAAAATAAATTCACATCTTTCCTGTACACAGGTGTTCAGTCTGCCTGTGTCTGTTGACTCACCTCTGCAGGCTGGAGACTGTCCTCACCAGACGACCCTCCTCGTACACGCAGTACTGAGAGATGTCAGTCCTGCAGACACAAAAATACAGATTTTATATAGCACAGAGTAAAAAAGTGAGATATGACAAATATGCACGAACACTGAATGTGTAAGGAAGCAGAAACTCTGACTTAAAACATCTCGCAAAACCATTTAAGGCGGGTGTTTTATTTTGTATGTTTTTATATTGGAAAACGTAAAAATGGAACCATAGTTTTGGAGAAAAGATCTAAGATCTAATTAACTGCCTAAAGATTATGACGTGAATATTTAAGAAATTTCATGTTTAGAAAGAATCTGAACCTCCAAAACCATTAAAAGAAAAAAGAAATGTGAACAGGCTACAAGGAAAAAGGTTTTTCAGATATATTTGACTTTATTCTTATGCTACTTTTAGCAAAACTTTTCTTCTTTTAGCTTCTGGCAAGCCTTTTCCTCTGTTTAGCTTTTAGCCAAACATTGGCTAATTTTAGCTTTTGGCTAGCCTTTTGCTATTTTTAGATAGGTTTTTCCTGCTTTTTCTTTAGCTCGTTTTAGCTTATGGCTACTATTCAGCTAATTTTAGTTTTTAAATAACATTTAGCAAATTTTTGCCTTTAGTCTTTTGCTACTTTTAGCTTTTAGCCAAACCTCTACCACTTTAAGCTTTAAGATAGTCTTTTGCTACTTTTAGCTAACTTTTTATTACTTACAGCTTCTAGCTAGCCTTTCATACATTTAGCCTTTAGGCAGGCTTTTGTTACTTCCAAGTTTTAGCTTTGTTCTGCTAGTTCTAGCTTTTAGCTTGTCTTTTGCTACTTTTACCTTTTTAAGGTTTTGCTTTTAACTTTTAGTCAGACTTTTGCAACTTGCATCTTTTAGCTGGCATTTAGCTAATTTTAGCCCCTAGCTAGCTTTTGCTACCTTTAGCATGCCATTTACATTATGTTAGCTTTTAGCTACTTTTGTTTTAGCTAGCAATTTGCTACTTTTTGCTTCAAGTTAGCTTTTTGATACTTGGAAATGCTTTTAAAACGTTTAGCTAGCGTTCTGCTTCTTTGGCTATAACAACTCATTTTTAGCTTTTACAACAAGTTCAAATAAACTGTTACCATTTTAGCAGCAAATTAATTTTCTGTTGTTGAAGTCTGAATTTTATCAATTGGAGATACCTGATGTCAGCATTTGCAGCCAGAGAGTCACAGGAAGTCTCTCCTGATTGGCTGCGGCAAAGGAGCGGTAAAGGAGCAGAGTTACTGCGGCAAAATGCTTCAAAGTCATTGGCTAGATGACTCGGCAGGATGACGACGTTCGCCTGCTGGTATCCTGAAAAAACACACAATTCATGCAAAGATGATAAAAATTAACCAAAAACCATTGATTTAAATGATATCTGTTTCTGCTCCTTTCAGCTACTTCACCTGCTTTTAAGAAAATTATGCCATTTAAAAAAAAAAAAACATTTGTCTTATAGTTGGGCTTGTTGTTTATTTAGGGCAACTACATTGTGCTGATTAGTTTATCCCAAACTAAAGAAAGGTACTTTCATCTAAATTATGATTTATTTATTACAGTAAAAAGAGTAAAGATCACAGGAGAATTAGTAACTGCCATATTTCAATAATCATTTTTAGCAAAACTGGTCAGTTGGTGAAATAAAACAAAATCAAAGTATGCAGACAACAATGAGCTCTTAAATTAAATTTGAATCAAAGCTGTTTACCAAAAAGCAGCAGTCCTGTTAAGTTTATGATTATTCCTTTATGTGATACTTTATTAAAGGAGGAATAAATCTGTGTTTTGCAGAAAAACGTCCAAAATTAGACAGAAGGCGCAGGAATAAATCAAGCCTTGACATTTAGTTTCTCCAGGGACAAAGGTTAGGTTCAAACACTTGCAGGAATAAAGTCCAACGGGTCGCAGACAGAACTCAAGGAGGCGAAACAGAACTTACCGTGTGCTAATCCGGTCGTAGTTGTGACTCTTGGATCGTTCTGTCTGATTCGCAGCCTCAGTTCAACTGGACTGAGCACGTTTAAATCACCTGCGTGCTGCATGTTCAAACACGCCTTTCTGCGTAAATATAATTAAGTAATTATATCAGCTGGTATTTTTAGCTTCAAGAACAGTCGGTTCACAAAGAGGTTGGTGCCAATTCCACTTATCTAGAGGAGCTACAGAAAATTGAAAGGAAGATGATAAAAATCGTTTCGCCTACTTCAAGATCGTCGTCTTTACGGAGGTAAAGCTGGTCTGCACTCCGTTTCAGCGCGGTTAATGTGGTTAATTTTTGAAAAACTGAACGGATCAAGATTGGGTAAAAAACTAAACATTAACAGAAAGAATTACTCTCCGTAAAACATGGACATACGGTTATAAACAATAGATTTAAAAAAACAATGGAACAAAGCTCCAATTTGAATGATCCTTTGTCAGTTTATTTTACAACTTTAAGCGTAGCGATACGCATTCCTTCGAGAAATGTTGGGCCTTTTAATTTAATGTCTCCTTGTTTATTTTTTGTAAATTTATTTTGACAAACTCAACTCCCACACTAAATTAAACCTTGATCACTGGTTGTCAGAGGGGTTTTGGGGGTTAATTCTTCACTTTGTTTAATTTTTAAGGTCACATAAAACACCAAATACAGTTAGAAAAGACCAGTAACGGTTAATTTAATCAACTCGAGACCAATGTTAAAAAAAAAAAAAACATGCAAAATTTATGTTTTTATTTGTAAAACAATACAAAATCTCTAAAAATAAATTATTTTTTATTTATTTAACACCTTTGGCTGAGATAAGTACCAAGTAAGATGTGATTTATTAATCAGATATCTAAATTACAGGTTGCTTGGCTATAATTTGGGTACAGATTTCAAAACTGGATCATTAGTGTTAGACTCTGGCGAGCCGAGACCCAACTTATAATCTAAACCTGGGTTCCTCTCTGATGGTTTGCCCTAAAGTTTGGTATTTCAGGTACATTTTGACAGACTGATTCCAACCCAAAGTCCTGAAAAGTGATGATAAATGGAAGACAGGCATAATTTTACATTTAACAACAAATGTTTTGTTTTGTTGACACAAGTTTTAAAACTGACAAGTGAAACTCAAGAACTTAAATAAAGTCCTCACATCATATGTAGTTTATGCAGAAATACACATTTTAACAATTTAAATCACACTATTCCTATATGTCTGAAGCAAAGTAGTATTGTATAAAATTATATAATATATATATAAAATTATAAAAATCTCTACAGTTGAAACAAAACAGGCAACCTTTTCTCTAAAACTGTTTTAATTCTACTTTATATATTTAATTATGGCAGCACGGTGGCACAGTTGGTAGAGCGATCCTGCGACCCAAAAAGGAAGAAGCGGGTAAAGACAACGGATGGATGGATATTTAATTGTTGAAAAACTGTCCAGTTTTTAACGTTACAGAAAAATTCAAGGAAAACCTCCCATTTTGTCCAAAGGAAAGTAATCTCCAAAAAGTTTGCTTCACATTTTGTTAAAAAAAAAAAAAGAATAAATAGAGGGGTAAAAAGTAGTCGATGTGAAGATTTGTGGTTTACCTTTGTGTCTGGAAGAACTGGAGATGCTCTTAAAAATCCCCAGAGAGCACCTGGCGACTCTCCCAGCTGACAGCATGCTTCATCCATGACAATAAAACAAGAATAAATCAACACATGTCCTTTGTATGTTTTACATCATGTGACATTAACTTCCTCTAAATCAGCAAATGTGTAAAATTAGCTTAAATCACACTATTTCCTCTCAGATATATTAAAATAATTGCAACATATTTAAGGAATTTAATAGGTATAATGAACATGTTATAAAAGACAAATAATGAAAGAAAACAATGTCAGGTAAAATGGAGACTGTACAGAAATGTGGGGCTTATTTACCTGAACAGTCAGAAGATTTTAGATATTTTCTTCTTTTAACATGCTCATTTAAAAAGACATCTTGGAAATCAAAATCAGCTGGAGGTTGAAACTGAAGAAGTGGACCTAAATAAAGCAATTCAGGGTGAAAAAGAAAAAACAAAGATGTACAGACAAAGTTATTATTGTAAAGGTGAATATTATTAGTTATTGTTGATTTACATTAATGCTGGGTTCATGCATACGATGTCAACAATTATCTTAAATGCAAATTTCATATGTCAACATAATTTTACAAATAAAATATGTTAATTTCAAAGTCTAAGACTAAAATTAATGGTTTGTTTTGTTTACAAAACACGACCAGAACCGTTAACAGGAAGGAAAATGTTAGCTAGAAACAAACTGAAGACGGTGTTTAATAACAGTATTTAACCTCTCACAGCTGTCTATTTGCTAACTAATACTTTTACGAGATAATTTTAATGTATTTACCGATTGTTTATGTTTGTAATTCCTCCAAAAGGGTTGCTTTTAATGTCCTTTGCCAATGTCGAGCAGCGATAGTACGAACTGGAAGTGTTGTACCAAAAAATGCACCCCGGAGCAACTGAAACGTCTGACTTCCGGTCAACCTTCAAAATTAAACACCATACCATACCATTTTATTTATAGAGCACTTAAAACAGCGACAAGGCCAAAAAAGTGCTGTACAGACAGAAAAACAGGCAACACACAAAGCAATATACAAAATGAAGTAAATCAGAATATAGACATAAAAACGTCGCAGACGTAACACACAAAAAAAATGTATCCAAACCACTAACTTTTGTAGTTCCCCTAAAGTCGCAGGTTCGTCTTTTTGCTAACTAGTAGCGTCCTATCACGATCTTAAAAAAAAAAAAAAAAAAAAAAAAAAGTTTTGCTGCTTTTTGTTCCTATCAAGTTGATTTAAATGTTGTGTGACCGTTAAAGCTGGTGTTGTGCCGGAGAACGCACCCCGAAGCGACTGGATCAAATCACTTCCGGTCAGCCTTCATAATTAAACTCGTTTAATTCAAACCGAGTCACAAAGTGCAACGGTGTCTAACACCCCCCCCCCCCCCCCCCACCCCCCACCCCAAAAAAGTTCAAATAAACATAATCACACTTGTAAATACATAAATGTTCTAAATTTAAACATACATTTTTAAAAGCTTCAGCTATATAGTTTTATTTACATTTTCATCTAATCAGTATAACTGTACTGCTTGTTTTATACTTTATTTTATGATTTATTTAATAGCCTTATATTTTTTATAACCATAGACACGAGAATTTTAAATTGTTACTTCATAACACAATTGTTATGCATTCTAATAAATATAAAAATCTATAGAGGGTCTTTAAATCCACATGATTTGAAAATGTTTGAGATTCTTCATATCTTTCATTTCAAGTTTCAGAACTAATTATACTGGGATTCGGTCCAAAGATTTGTCTCCTTTGGCCAAAACAAACGGTAAAAGCTGGTCTAGTTCCAGAAAGAAAAACAAATACAATTCAAAGAATGTATTTCCATACTTGTTTGTATAGTTATGATTGCGTTTTTTATGTCCCTGCAACAAGTTTGTTTAATGTGCACAAAAAGATGATTTCTGTGATGGCTGTAGAAAATCTCTTAAATATGCCTTTAATGATTCCCACGGTCTTTTGTCCAAACAAGAAAAAAAAATCAGTTTTTAATGGTATTGATCCCAGCTGTTATGTGGCTGTGAACAACCTTTAACCTTTGTTTTCTCAGATTTCCTGGGATTTTATTTAATCAGGAGAAACTGAGGCAAACAAGCGAAGAGAATTAAACCAGAACCATAAAGACTTCACTTTTGTGATTTTCTTAATTGGTATAAAAAGCTGCTCAAGCGGTGCTTCTCTCTGAGCTGCAAGACTGGGCACAGCTCACAGACTCTTCACATTGTAATGATTCCTGCTAATGTTTTGAATCTAAAACATAAAAATAAACATAATCACTTTGTTAAAAATAAAATCCTAAAATGTGGGTGTTTCCCCTGAATACAAACAGGAATCCTCGCCTTTCAGCCACTTTCCCAACAAGAACCTCCAGTTCAAGGCAGATGTTGAACTTTGACCTGTGTGATGTCACTGCCATTCAGTGTGACTTTATAAAAGATCTGAGAGGTTTTAGTTTTATTCATCCCTGTGGGGGCTGAAGAGTCCATCATGCGTTACAACAAGCTGTGCCTGTTGTTGCTGCTGAGCTGCTGCGCTGTGGCACGTAAGTCTGAGTTTATACAGTTTTAGAGAGGTTTGTTTGTACATTGGAACAGAAAATTAATGAGCAGTTTGACTAATAGTAACAAACGTGTTTAACCCTAATGAGCACTGATCAGACAAAAACACATGAAGGGGGATTAAAGGGAACAATATGAAGACAACAAGCCTGAAAATATAGATTTTATAATTTCTTAATCTGTGCTTTTTTTTTTTTGTAAATATTTAGATTTTGCTCGCCGATCCACTGAATCAAACTGTTCTCATTCATGCCACAAGTACAAGTTCTTAGTTATAATAAAAAAATAATTTGGAGCACATTTGTCTGATGTTGTTTTATTGTTTTAAAGAATGACTGCACATCCTGTTAGGTACTGTAATTTTCTTTAAAACAGTCCTGAATTTTGTTTACATTTTGTAACATATGTCTTCTCAGAACTCATTAAGGGTCAGCAGTTGAAAGTAAGCAGCGATAGTGTGTTTGTTTGTCTGCTGTGTTAGTAAAATATCTCTTGAGCCACTAAAACTCTCAGAAAGTAATCACTGGACGTGTATCTACAATGATTACCTTTAGAAGTTATCACCATTTTAGCAAATGTAGAAAACACAAAAATGGCTAAAAGTCCATTAGTTTTACAGACATTGAGCTAAAATTTAGCATGGTAGTAGCTGAGGGTCTTTAACAACAGATACTCTGAGAGACATTGAAGAAATGCAGTGGGTGATGTCTCTTCAAAGAATGCTAGGCCTTTAATTACCTTCTTATGTAACAAGACCTTGTCAACAATGTGCCAAACTTTAAAACTTATGTAAGCTCAAATGAAAAATATAAGTTCTTAAACTGAATTATTTATTTAACAGAAACTAAACCAACCAAATATAATGCATAAAAACACTTTGACACTTTCATTTCTGTTTATAACCAACAAACCTGTTTTTTGTTGCAGAGGATCACAAAGAAACATCATCATGCCAGTGTAAGTTTCCATCTGCACACCAGTTACCTTTGAGTTAAATGTTGGCTAATGAGCTTGTTGGGCAGATTTCACCCAACCTGGTGCTTTTCTGTAAAAAATAAACAATATTTTTAAAAACTGGACTCCATTTCTGTAACGGGGTTGTTGGTGCAAACAGACACATTGACCTGCTGACGGGTCGATGCTGCTCTCTGAACTGATGACCTGTTTTGCTGCAACAGCATCTGTTTCTAGTTTTTTTTTTAAAAAAAAGCTTATTTTGTCTGCTTCAAACTCCAGTTTTCGTCCACGGAGGAGTTCAAAGGTGGAAATCTGCCTTTAGAGTTCTGATGCAAGAGAAAAGCATGATCCTTCAGAAGCCTGAATAAGCTCTTATCAGCAAGAAGCGCACTAAAACATGTGATTTTATGCATTTGCAGTGGCATCCAGGTTTAAGCTTCATAAGAAATACATGTATCAGTACACAGCTGGGAGTCGGAACGGGGTTGTGGGCACAGCCAACCTACAAAACGGACCAAAAGTCTCCTGCCAGGTAACAACAAAAACCTATTTCTGTGTCCCACTTTGATCAGTAACACAACTCTTATCAGAACACCCCCGACTGTGCATCTGCTGTCATTTATCCGTAGGTAGAGATCGAAGTCCCCCAGATGTGCAAATTCATCATGCACACCAGAGGCTGCACTCTTAGTGAAGTGTCCGTCATGGACCCTGAGGGTCAGCCGGTCTACAAGCCGGTGCCTGGATCAGACGCCTTCAGAGCCAGCATGGAAAAGTCAGTGCTAAATGGGGTTCACGTGATTGTGAAACTTGTCTTTGAAGCAGCAAATTGTTTCAGCTTTGAGGACATTTTTACTGTATTTAATCCAATTCAGTTCAGTTTAGTGCCAAGATGGTGGAATTCAGCGCCAAGTCACAACAGAAATCATCTCAGGGCACAGGGTGACTTGTTCACTTTCACAGTCAGAGCTGCAATTAAGCTGCACATTAATAACAAAAGCATAAAGAATTTACTAAGTTTGTCAGAATCTGTGCTTTTTGTTAATTTTACATTGTAGTAGGTTGGCAGTAAAGAGTAACAGTCGGTAACAACTTCAGCTAGTGTTTTCCAACTGCAGTTGGTGCATCAAAAGCTGTATATTCCTGCCAACATTGTGCAATATATTTTTGGAACATATATCTGAGACACTGGAAGAATATGATTTCTCTGTCAGACTGGGAGGGAGAGAAATCATTAATCTTCACTTTGCCAATGACATAGATAGACCTTATAACTGGTTCTACCACTGTTCAAGCAAAGAACCTAGACTTTGTGAGTTGTAGTCATGGAGTGGACATTAGTCTTGGTGGAGGAAAAAAAAAACACCACAAGACTATGGTTTCTGGTAAACAGAAGCCTGTTATTCATTCAACCTTTATTTATACAAGGTAGTGTCATTGAGCCTCGTGGACTCCTTTACAAGATATAGTTAGGGAGACAGAACTCAATTACAGTAGATAAACAAGTCCTTTACCTCTGGTCTTTGTTCCGACCAGAGGCCAACTTAGTTATAAATGTCAAGACAAGGATTAGCAAAGCTGCCAGTGCTCAAGCAAGACTCAAACTTGTTTGGAAGGAGTGTTGATGGCTATCAAAGTTAGATGTTTACATGCATTTGTCTTGTCAGCCATGCTGCAGAAGCCTTGTCTCAGAACGTTGAGATAGAGACTAATATGCGCATCTGAAATGGCCAGCTGCTGATTCCTGCTTCAGGTCCACTGATCCTCCCACATTGCAAAAATAGAGTCCTCATTAGAGACCAAAACTCCTTCTTAATGCAGAACAAAGGTTGAATAGTGAAGGCCGAGGGAACTCTGTTGAATGTAATCTTTCAACGAAAAGCTGAATGAACCTGTAAAAGGAGAGCATCCCCCACATCGATGAGTAGATGGACAGGGCTTCCTTTCCATGTCTTCACCGGTCTTGCTGAGGATTGGCCAAGGCGTAGATTGCTGGTGAATGATTTTTATATTGCCCCCAAGATTAAGGGACTGATGATGCGGATGATTAGGTTTATTCACTTTTGGTTAGGCTTTATTTCCTGATTTGTCTTAAATCTTAAATCTTCCATCTTCATATGAAACACACAGAGCATAAATGAAGCAGTTCGTTTAGGTTCTTCCAAGATTTGTCTCCTAAATTGTGTGTTTCTTCATCCAGGACCCCTCTGAAGTTCCATGTGGATTCTGAGACGCGTGTGCAGGTTTATCCTGAAGCGGACGAGGCCGTGAACATCCTGAATATTAAGAGAGGGATTGTTTCTGCTTTCATGGTGCCCATTATGGAGAAAGACCAGAGCCGCCTCGTGGTTAGTGTATGTTTGATAAAGATAAGGGTTGAACTTGGTGGTGATGTAAGGTTTTCATATGGATAACCTTGTTTTTAGCAGTTTAACAGAAAACAATCATTTGTAGATAAATCACCCTTGGGATTTATTCTCTAACATGTTGAGATCCACGTGTTTTTTTTATTCCTTTTCAGAGCACGGTGCACGGCCGGTGTTTAACAAGTTTCACATTGAAGTCCACACAAAATGTCCCCACAGACATGACACTTTCCAGAGATCTGTCCCAGTGTGACCAGTTCTACAGCAGAATGCTGGTGAACAGCCCATTGGCTCTGCTGCAACAGCTGGTGAGCAACTTGACTATTTTATACTCGACAATGGACACTTTTCAGTGTTCTTACAGGATTTAAATTCACAAGCTAATATTATCACCATTCTAAAACAAAAAGACGTAAAACCTCAACAGTTTTCACGTTTGTTTTTAATAAGTTAGTTCATCCAACTTTACCTAGAAGGCTGTCTGGTTACCTGACACAAACACTCAGAATTCATTGAGACTGGAAAATTTGCCATTTTTCTTGCAATTTTGGGTCCGAGTTTCCAACAGCTCATATGATACTACATTAAAGTGTGAAAACCTGGTTATGGTTTGATGATGTCTCAAATGTCTAATCCCAGAATTTTAAACAAAACACACAGCCGAAGTTTAAAAAAAAAAGGTTTTTCAAACCGGTTACAAATAAGAAATAAAAAGGGATCTAAGAATGCAGCCCTGAGGAATCCCAAGTCAAAGTTGTTAAAGAAAAATATTCATCAGTTGAAAAAAACAAACAAACAAAAAAAGATTAAAAAGGGGAAATATTATTTTCTATGAAGGACTGCTGAACTTTGTTGAAGTCAAATTAACTTGTTAAAGCCTAAAGAAGCAGAACTCTAAAGTAGCAAAAAGCTAGTTAAAATCTAAAAGTAGCAAAAAAATAGCAAAACATTAAAATAAAAAAATGGTAGCTAGAAGATAAAAGGAAAAAACACTAGTGGACAGAAGTAAAAATGTACTTAAACAATTCTAGTATGAAAAGCTTAGCTACAGTAAATGGTAAATGGACTGGACTTATATAGCGCCTTTCTATCCAATCAAGAAGCTCTTTACACTACAATCTGTGCCCTCATTTACCCATTTATACAACACTGTCAATGATGACAACACATTTTACTTTACTTTACTTAAAAGTAGCATAAGGCTAACTAAAGTTGAAAAGTAAAAAAGGGGCTAGCTAAAACCTAAATGTTCTTTTGGTTGCTCCCCTCTGCAGAACTCGCCACATAGAGCAAATTGGTTTACAACTTTTGGCAATTGTTTTGCATCAACCTGGGCTCAAACCTACAACCTCAGGATTGCAAGACAGCAGCGAAATCAAATCACCAAGCTACCATGGGCCCCTAAAACCCAACAGTAGCAGAAATGTTGCTAAAAGTAGCAGAAAAATAACTACAAACTAAAAGTAGCTTAAGAAGTAGCTTTAGTAAACACTCTGAAGATGATTTCAGATAAAACAATGTTTCTGAAATAAGCTAAAAGATTTAAATGCATGTCTATGGGAATTTTATTTTAAATAAAGTTTAAATATTTTGAAAATCATAAAAGCTACATAAGCCAACTCTTTTAATTCAAGTGGAATGGTTAAAACGCTGGCTCCATTTTTGGTCACCTATGATCAAATTATGGTTTTGGTGAAATAAATGGGCTGCAGCTCATTAAGAAAGGATTTATCTTGTAAAATTAATACATTTACAGTTGGACTTTTTGTTCCCAGCACAACCCCATGTCCAAACTCATCACAAGCACTCAGAGCTGCAGCTACCAGTTCAACGACAAAGAAGCTCACATCATCTCAGCCACGTGCACAGAGAGACACAAATACCTGCCGTTTTCCCATGAGTGAGACCAAACCTGACAACTTTTTCACTGGATGTAAATAAACCTTTTAATCATAATCTTTCTCCGCCTCACAGGGGAAATGGACTCTCCTCTGTGGTGACCCAAGATCTCCGCTTTCAGAGCGAGAAAAGGAGCGATAACAGAATTTTTGGTGAGTGCTGGTTTTTGTTTAGTTGTGTGAAGCTTTTTGCTGCAGCTTCTGATTTGAAAAATGAACGCTCAGATGCAGAGCGCCACCAGGCCCGGCCTCTCCACTTCCAAGACCCTGAGGATAAAACTCCCGTCCAGACAAAGGATGCCGTTCTGAGCACCCTGCAGGAGCTGGTGGCGTTAGCAGGTTCGGATCAGAGCCAGAAGAGAACCAGCCTCTTCCACAAGCTGGTGTTGAGCATGCGAGCCCTCAGGAACGAGACCCTCAGCCAGGCGGTCGCTGAAATGGTCGACGTGTCCCGCTGGCTCACCTTCCAGGCCCTGTTCCAGTGTGGAACCCCGGAGTGCACCAGCGCCATCATGCAGGTCACGTGGACCATTGACGGGGTCGGGCTTGAGGTGGATGCTCTAGTTTATGGGCTGAGTCTGCAAGCGAGCCCAGATGCTTCACGTGTGCGAGACATGCTCAGCGTGGCTCAGTACAAACAGAGCAAAGCCATCATGTACGCGCTGGCAAACACCGTCAAGAAGTGAGTAAAGAGCCGTTTGTTCAGTTTGTCCACAAGAAACCACAGGAAATATCTTCAAATTAAAAAAAAAAAACCTAAAACACAGAAATACAGAAAACACTGAGGAAGAACAAAGAAACAACCCATTAACAGAAATTTCCTTTTTTTAAAATGAAAATGCTCTGTGATGCTGACTTATTATTTCCTGAAATAATTGAAATTGTGTTGCTAAGGTAAAAATTGCAACCCTAGTCGAAAGCTAAAAAAGCAAAAATAATTACTAAATAAAGCAAAATACTAGCTAAAAGAATCATATGGCTAGCTAAAGACCATCAAAACACTAAATGTAGCAAATGTTGATTAAAACTAGAAAATACTACCCATACCTAAATATAACAAAAGGCTATAGCTAAAAGCTAAATGTAGCACAAGGGTAACTAAAAGCCAAAAGTAGCAGAACCCTAGCTGAAAGCTAGTAAAAAATATTGCTAAATAGAGCAAAACACTAACTTAATGTTAAAAGAAACCAAAAGTTTGCTTGAAAAAAGCACCAACTTATTAAATGTAGCAAAATATTGACAGAAAGGCACAAAACATTAAAAATAGAGAAGAATAAATGAAAGTTAGTGTTGCAGAACACTAGCTGAAAGCTAAAAGAAAAATAAATGTTATATAGAGCAAAACACAAATGCTGAATAAAGGGAACGATTGTTAAAAATCTAAAGTACAAACTTGTTAAAAGTAGAAAAACATTAACTAAAAGGGGGAAAACACCACCTAAACTTAAACATAACCAAAGGCTAGCTATCCTGATGCATTCTCAACAATCCAATAAAAGGCTAGATAAATGAAGCTACAGTATAGGAATAACTATGAGCTAAAAGTAGCAATGGGTAGTGGAAGCACAAGATGGTGAAAGGGAATCTAAATGCTAAAAGTAAAAAGCAAGCTAAAAGCTAAAAGTAGCACAAAGAGACAAAATAAAGCATTATATGAAGAGAACAATGTTTTCTTGAAGGGATTGAAGAGATTGCAAATAATTTCTGTGGGGTAAATATCTGTAAACAAAGTCAAGTATTTTGAAAAGTATCAAAGTTATAAAACCAGAAATTGTAGCAATCATTTCCTGAATTAACATTTTGATTAGAAAACAGTAAAATAACATGGAAAAGCAGTTTAATTAAAAAAAAAAATTACAAAAAAAAAAATGAACAAAATATTATGAATGCTGAATCAGCATTTACTTAACTATAATCACTCATAACATCTTTGTTTCTTGACAGGTTCCATCAGGGTGAAGTTACTCCAGAGGTCACAGATGTTTCAGAGTTCATGGAGATGCTCCTAAACGACTGCTCAGAGGAAGTGCAGAACTCTGACTCGGTCTCCCCTCCTGATCCAAAGGAGGTGGCCTTCCTTGTACTGAGGGTATTGAAAACCACACAAACATCTCACAGACTTTTTAAGATCCCCCACCGTTTGTCAGAGCATCTCTCTGAAAGGCTTCTTTTCTCCAGGTTGAGATTGTTCTCTTTCCTCTCATCTCCAGGTTGTTGGAGTCATGGGGCGGGCCATGCAACACGTCAGTCCATCTCTCGTTTCTTCGGTTCTAAAATGCGCCAAGAAAACGGACATTCCTTTATCAAACCAAAAGGCGGCTATCCAAGCCTTTAGGCTGATGGACATTAATGATGAGGTGCATTCACACCACACCCCATGTGTCATACCTAAACTTTTTCACAACCCCAGTTCAGAACAAGTTAGGACAATGTGTAAAATGTAAATACTGTAAAAAAAAGAACAAATAATTTGTTAATCCTGTAAACCCATTCTTTATTTAAAACAGAACACAGTTGTACTATTTTCAGGGGGAAAAATAAAGTAATTTTAAATTGGATGGCACCAGAGCATTAAAAAAGGGTACAGGGGCATCAAAAGGCTGTAAAAGTAAGTTGTATGAATAAAAAACAGCTGAAGAAGCATTTAGCAAAGATGTGAGTTAATTGGCAATAGGGTCATAAGAGGACTGGCTGTAAAAATAGGATTTTAGAAGTAAAAATGGGCAAAAAACTGTTTAAAGATTGCAAAAATAGTTAAATCAAATGACGGAACGAGTGAAAAGGTAGTGATATATTGAACACTGGTATGAATTTTTAATTGAGATCTGAGTTTTTTGTTTTTATTTTCATTTGGTGGAGCGCAGATCAGGAACACGCTCATGGAGGTCTTCCAGGACCCCCAGAGTCCTGTGGAGAAACGTCTGGCAGCTTATCTGGTCTTGATGAAGAACCCAGATCAAACTTTAATTAGAGACATCGTAAACAGTCTGACGAATGAGAGGGAAGACCAGATAACGAACTTTGTGGTGTCACACCTGAAAAACCTCCACAGCTCTGATGATCAAACACTGGAGTGAGTAACCGACATCTCAAACAAGAGTTTTTTTTATTATTAAATGAAAGCAGCAATGTTCCTGCAGGATAAATTCATTGAAAAGATTCTTAAAGTTCAGTAAATGTTGTTTGTTTTTCCTCTAGAAAGCAAAATGAGTAAATTTGTGGTAAAACTTAAGCAGCTTGTTTTTTCCCCCGCAGACTCAAAGAGGCCATTAAGATGGTTCTGCAGACTACACCTAAAAACGGTGTCCTCGATGGTTTGTCACAAAATTACAGAATGAACTCTCCGCTGGGCTCGGTACAGAACAACATCATCTTCAACGACAGGAACACGATGCCAAAGGAGATGATGATGGAGGCCACGCTGGAGGCTTTTGACGTCGACTATGACATTTTTGAGGTCTGTTTCAGCAACAAATTTCTACACGTTGTGAGAATTGTATTTTTACAATCATTTAAACATCAATTTTTAAGGTTGGTGTTGAAGGGACAGGATTTGAACCAACAATCTATGGTCTTTTTGGGGAGAAGGGCTTTGTCCCTGAATCGGTCTCCAGACTCGTGAACTTGGCAGGCGACAGCGTGCCGATGTTCAGACAACTTCTGGACAGGATTTCC
Organism: Nematolebias whitei; assembly: GCF_014905685.2. NCBI lineage: Eukaryota > Metazoa > Chordata > Actinopteri > Cyprinodontiformes > Rivulidae > Nematolebias > Nematolebias whitei. Next base: position 26,465,631 of record NC_056518.1, on the reverse strand, counting down.
CCACGTCGAGACAGAACGAGGAGAGAGGTGATTTTTAGACTCTTTACCTCAGAGAAGTTCTTTCAAGTAGTTTAAAACATAAGCTGCTAAAACCTTTCCAGGTTCCCGAAGATCATCTGAAGGCGATCCGAAATGGTTTCCAGAAACTCCTCAACGACGTGCGATTCGCTCCAACTCCTGAAGCCACGGCTTATCTCCGGCTTCTAGGAGATGAAATAGGGTATGTGAAGATCAGCGAGATGAGACAAATGTTCGAGACTCTCTTCATGTACTACCATGCTTTCATCAGGGTCCTCCCTGCACAGGTTAGACATGTTCCAAAAATAATTTTTCAGTGTTGTCTTGAACATCTTTTAACTCCAAGTAATTGTTTTTCCCAAAAGGCCTTCTTTAAGCTGACATCCAGCACTGAGAATGAGGTCTTTTTCCATTACATCTTCATGGAGAACACCTTTTGTTTGCCCACTGCTTCTGGGTTTCCTCTCAGATTCTCCCTCTCAGGTGTGTTTGCACCTGGTGCCAAAGGAGGCCTGACTCCCTCAGCAATGGTAGGTTACCTCCTCGTTATTATCCATCATGGAAAGTACTGTGTGTGAAACCTTGTGATGTTGCATGCATAATGTTCACTACTGCTCTTTCTTCTTGCTGCAGACCGACTTGTCCTTCATGCCTTCAGTTGGGTTGGAATTCATCACCCAGATGGGTGTGCACATTCCAGATTATGTGGACGCAGGGATTGAGATGCACACTAACATGTACCATGAGAGCTCATTTAATGCTAAAATAACTGTGAACAGAAACCAGATTAAACTATCCGTTCCTGCTCCAGAGTCCAGCACTCAGCTGTTCAGCATCAGGTCAGCAGCTCGTCTGACAGATGATGTAAAACCCTCTCGGTCGTTGCTGTTCTGTTACTCATTTTCTTTCTTTTCTGTGTTTCTGGATGAAGCAACAAGCTGCTGTCTGTCTCATCTGGTCAAACTAACATAGTGCCATCCCTGGTGGAAGATCGGGTTGACTCAACCGACTGCCAGCCTCTGTTCAGAGGACTGAATCTGTGCACTATAGTGCGCTACTCCAATGCAACCTCTGTCAACCAGGCTCCATATTACCCCCTGACTGGAGAGACAAAGTGAGAAAAAAATGCACACAAAAAAGAAAACTTGAGTCAAAAGTTACTGATGGGTTTGAACTTGTTTAAATTGGAAATTTGGGTGGTAGTCAAAATATACAAGAAAAAGGTCATGAATTTAACAGACACACTAATGAAAACTTTTGTTTACATTAGGTTTGGGGTTGAAATCCAGCCCACAGGGACGGTTTCAGAGTACACCGCCACCATCACAGATGAAACACTCAGAGAGGGGAAGAAGGGTCGACACAAAGTCGAGTCTCTGAAGCTAACCCTGAGAGCAGAAGGTACAAATATAAGACAAGTTTGAATAGAAATGTGCAAAGGACAGTTTGGTTACATCATATAACCTTTTAGACATTTTCAACAAAAAGCTCAAAATCATTCTCAATATTTTCTGCAATGCTTTAGAGCAATGGTCTGCAACCTTTATAACCAAAAGAGCTGTTTTTGTCCTTTTGTTGACTAAATTAAATGTGTCCAGAGCCACAAAACCTGCTACAATTGTCATTATCAACTGGTGGCCCATGGGCCAATTTAAGTTTGTTAGAGAGGGCTTTTCTGGTCAGTAGGTGTGAAATTATAAAACTAAAAACATCTAATGATTTTTAACATTTATTAATGTTTTTACATTTTAAGACAAAATAAATGACTGGGTTCTTTCCATCCATCATCCATTGTCTTTACCCATTTCTTTTTTGGGGGTTGCAGAGGGTCACTGGTGCCCTATGTCCAAGTCGCAAGTCTATCACAGAAGACTGGATTCTTGTAAATTAAAAAAAATATATATATATTTATATTATTTTGCCAAATTTTTAAAAACTAAAACCATAAACTATGCAGGCTTATGTGATTTTATAATTGTGGAGTAATTGATAAGATAGAACTTTATTGATCCAACAGGAAATTGTTGTATTGTGTATTAACTTATTTTGTAGAAACAAAGCATAAATTTGAAGTATAATTTACTCTGTGTATTAGCACTATTAGTACTTATTACAGGAAAACTGCTAAAACTAGTGATTTTTTTTTTAAAAACATAAAATTCAGTTTTATGTTAGTTTTGGTCGAAGCTTGAAGGAGCCGCTGCGGAGGGACCAAAGAGCCGCATGTGGCCCCAGAGCCGCAGGTTGCAGACCCCTGGTTTAGAGTAAATGAACACAATGAAAACTGGATTACATCCAGCCATATAAGCTAGGTATATAAACAATCTATTTATTTGTGTTTTAGAGCTAGTTAAAATTTGAGAATGATTTTTATTCATATACATCAATATGATGATGGCAGAGCAAATTATACAGCACAAAATAAAAAATAAAGTTCTTGAATCAACCATAATCTTTTGGGAGGATGTTCCTAAAGCCTGTATTTCAGTTCAATTCAATTTAAACTCAGTTTATTTATATAGCACCATGTCACAACAGCAGTTGTCTCAGGTAACTGTACAAAAACATTTACATACATTATAAAAGCCAATTAGTAAAAGTTCTCTATCTAAGGAAGCAGCAGATTGTGTTGAATCTGTAATATAAGATGGAGCTAGGTTGTTGAGAGCTTTGTAGGTTAGAAGTAAGATTTTGAATTCTATTCTGGACTTGACAGGGATCCAATGGAGAGAAGCTAAAACTGGTGAAATGTGATCTCTCCTACCAACTCTCATTAATCTCACCAAGTTAAGGCAGTTGGTGACAAATTTTGACTGGAATTTCCAGGGGTTTCTAAAATATCTTGTAACATTTGCAAGTGGTCTCAGTTTCCTAGCAGGATTCTCGGGGCCTTGTTTTAGTGTTGCAAGAATTGTAAACATGCTCAAAGAGTTTGCATTTCAAATTTTCTCTTAAATTAAAATCAGAATTGTTGCAAGTATCTTGAACCCATCCTGAATCCTTCAGCTGTTCATTTTGGTGTTATGTCTTATCTTACTTTTTTTATTTTAATTTTGCTGTATCAGAATTAATAAATAACTAATAAGTTCCCAAAAAGAACTTGGAGATATTAGAAACATTTTTTTGTTGAAAAGGAATTTACAATAAAATGTTAAAAGGAATGTGTTGTAAGAACAAACATTGACCAATAAAAAACATGACATTTTGGATTTAAAATGTCTTGCTTTTATTTATTTGTATTTTTCAGCATTTAGCATTAGCATTTTTGTTTAAGCTCTGTCCAAACTTTTTTTTTTACTTGCATTTGCAAGTAATAATAAAGTTAAAGAAACTGATCTAAAAAGTCATTATCTAGTGATGTAACTGCTAAGAATTGTTTCTGGTATTATTACAGGGGAAGAATCAATGGCGGCCTTGGCATCTCTGAAATACAATCGCAACAAAAATCTAATCTTCTCTGAGATTATAATTCCTGATTATGATGTGGAGGCAAGCATAAACATGGCTTTAACCGACGGTGATCACAACGGAAAGAAGTCGCGAGGCTTCACCATTGATATCACCAACAAGAACGTCCCACAGCTGAGTCTAGTGGGACGAGCAAGGTAACTCATGAAACGTCCTGGAGTAATTAAACCGATCAGGGTCTGTAGTGTAAACCTACTAATTTTTTTTCATATTAGACATGACATGATGAGAGAGGCCATGCTGCAGCTCCAGATGGACATTCCTTTGCTGAAAAGTGAAGCATCCATCACTGCAGTCCTGAAAAATGATGAGAACGTGAAGCTGGACTTGGAGACAGTCGTCCACCTCCCGAAGACTTTGTACCAACAGAGAGTGTCTTTGAAACAAGGTAACTTTAAGTGGTATTATCGGAGCAGAAGATAAATGATCTTTGTGTTCGAGGATGGAATTTTTTCTTCGCAGATGATGACAAGTTGGAGTTGGAACTGAAAACAGACATGAATGCAGAGATAAAAGAAATGATGCCCAATGCAGAGGATTATTACAGGCAGATGCAACAACTCCTTGATGATTTTTTGGACCAAAGAGTGACAAAGACGGACATGAAACTGCGTCACATCGTCACCAAAGCAATTGAGGTCAAATCAGTATTGTCGTAATTTCTTTCAACATTTTGTTTCCTCAATTTGAGGTAGTCCCTCCAATCAGACAAATGTTAAGATTGATTTATTGGGATTGGGTCTTGGGATAATCTAACTTCTAGCAAAATTTTAATACTTTTGAAATATTAAAAATGAATCAAATTCCCCGACAATCTCCATTTGTTTGAGCCATCTGGAAAGATGTGCTGTAAAATATACATTACACTAAAATCCATCTCTGTACGTACATGATGGTAACAGCTTCAGGACAGATTTGATTACATTTTAAATTGTTGTTTTTTGTTCTTTGTGTCTCTCTGAAGGCAGGTGACATTTGGCTGGACAAACTGACAGCACGGTTCCCGTCCCTTGCAAACCTTCGCAGTAAGCGAAGCCGCTCGGACTTCACTTTGCCGCCTCTGCCTGAAAGACTGTTTTTGCAATCGTAAGTTTATAAAACAGAGCTTAGGCAAAAGTAAAATGCATCAAAATATAATAGAGCTGAAACAATTTGACGGCATCTCATGTAAATTTTTTACCTCAACAGTAACAGTTTGTTTCGATACCAGTTCAACATGGATAAGATGATCTTCCACCTTCCTCTCCCATTTGGAGGCAAAAAGTCAGAAGAACTGAACTTTCCAAAGACTTTGTCTGTTCCCATCATAGATCTTCCACAGATAGGGTTGAATATCCCAGCCAAGAAGTATGTGCTACCAACGTTCACTGTACCACCATCTGTAGACATCACTGTTCCGCTTCTTGGTCTGGCTGAAGCATCAACCAAGATCCACAGCAACTTCTATAATTGGGAAGGCTCAATCTCTGGGGGCAACAACACAATTGATGTTCCCAATTATGTTGTGCAGTACAAGGCCGTGGCTCAGTCACCTTTAAGTCTGCTATCATACAAATTTGAAGGTAAACAACCCAAACATGTTCTAATAATACTTTTATTTTAGGTTACTTACACTTCTGTTTGAAAAGATGAAATCTGGAGTAGGCAGTTTGAGAAACAGCCCTTTCATTTTACCTTTCTCTGTTTCTAGGGGCTGGGATGATATCAGGAACAGCCGATGACCATCTCAAATATATTTTGAATAGTTCTTTCAGTCACATCCTCATTGACACAAGCTTCAGTGTCTTAGAAACCTTAAGGGTGGCAAACAAACTTAATGCAAAAGCCAATTACAAGATGGAGGCCTCCAGTATATTAGGTCTTCATGCTTTTCTCTATTATTCTGCTCAGTCAACTTCCACTCTGGATTCTGATGAAGTCTTAGGAGATGGAACTGTAGATGGACTACTAAAGCTAGGTTCATTCAACACCACCGCCTCATACACACACAACTACAACCTCCGTCCACTGGATCGAGAAGGAAGAGGAGAGTCCACCTTACGCTTTGAGTCACCCTTCATCCAGTTTCAGAACATGATCCAAGGCGTTTATGCAAACTCTGAGTTAAACATCATCTCCAAAACCAGTGCCCAGAAAGACATTTTCAAGCACATGGCAGAACTCAAGTACAAAGACACACAACTGACCCTGAAGTGCAAAGCTGTTGGTTCAGCAATGGGAAAATTCCTCAACAACCATGTTGAGCTTGGTATATCAAACGATATGTCCATCTTCAGAATTGAATCACAGGTTGATGATGACACAAGCAGAATTTACTCACTCATAACTGGATCTCTTAATTCAAATGAGCTTGAGGTGAACTCTGAGGGTTCCCTCATCTTTGACGCGGGCCGTGGATTACATAAAGCTTCTGTAAGAGTTGGAAAAGGTGGTGTAATCTTTGGTGGAATGAATAGCATTCAGTGCAGCCCTGTGACCGTGGAGAATATCTTTAATGGTGTCATCGATTTTAACGGAGCTTCCATTTCTTCAACTACCAAAGCGATGGCTGAGGAAAGTAGAGGAGAGCTGAATGTTGAGGGTAAAATCACATCTTCAGAGGCCTCTTTGGATGGTGTATTTAAGGGCCATGCATACGATGCATCCACAACAAACAGCATGAATGTCATACTGAACAGAAGAGCTCTGACTTTTTCTGGAAATACAAAGGGAACATTGAGACAGTTGAAAACTGAAAACAGCTATACACTGACCCTAACTTTGTGGACAATCACCCTCCGCGCCAAGACAGACACCTCTACCTGTGAAGATGTTTACTACAGACAAAACACAAAGGTTGATGTAAAGCCATTTGTTTTGGGGTTCAACATAACTAGTGACCTCAAATTTTATGACCTGAGGTTGAATAAAGAAAGTCTTGGGAAGCTTGAGCCAGTAAAGTTGGACCTCAGTGGAAGTTTGAGGGGAGCTTACAGAGAAGAACACAACATTGACCATACCTATGAACTCGCCTATAAGGATTTATCTGGGTCAATGAAATACAGCACATCTGGAAACATAATGGATGCAAAGTTGAGTCAAAACTGTGAGCTTGAGTTTGCAGGATTTTCTTTGACGTCAAAGTGTGAGGCGCAATTAAATTCTGAACCTCTGCGCTTTGACGGCACATTGCGCACCATAGCGCTGCCGTTCAGTGTGAGCATTGATGCTTTGGTTAACAGCGATGGAAAGATAAATCTATACGGAAAGCACGCTGGACAACTCTACAGCAAGTTGTTGTTTAAAGCTGCACCCTTGGCTCTTGCATACTCACATGACAGCCAAGTATCAACCACTCATCGCCTTCGAAAGGGGGCATGCTCCACAAGTTTAGGCAACAAATTTGAAGGTCTCCTGACTCCAAATGACCAATCTCTGGACTGGAAAGTAAACTCCAAACTGAACAACCATGCTTACGAGCAGGATGTCACAGCTTACAATAATCATGAGAGGGTTGGTGTTGAGTTTTCAGGAGGACTCCTAACAGATTTCCTCAGTAGACATAAAAGATCAAGACCAGAAACACAAATGTTTAGTGTGGCTGGTTTTCTAAAGTACGACAAGAACAGTGACTGCTCCATAATTGAAATCCCATTCATTGAAAGCTTCCCTGCTGCTTTTGAAAGGCTAAAAAACATACTCATACAAGGCTTAGAGTCCCTACAACAGTTCATAACAAGTTTAAATATAAATGAGCTCATTGCTGACTTCAGAGCTAGCTTAGATCGGCTACCAATGCATGTGAAGAACTTTATGCGAAAAATGGACTTGGAGAACAAAGTGACTCAAGTCAAAGAAAAACTTGACTATTTGATTAACGAGTTTTCCGTAACAATGGAAGACTTAGAGGATGCAACAAGCAGTCTTAAACAAAATTTGGAAAAAAACGTAATGGACATAATCACTAAAGTTAGAAATTTTATCTTTGAAATTGAGGAGTTTGTCAAAGAAGGACGTCTCACAGATAAGATAGAAAGTGTAATTTCACACATTGGAGATCAGCTTCAGGCTTTTGATGAAAAATATGAAATTAAGAAATCCTTTGTCAAAGCACTTAATGTCATTGAAGATATTATTGGACAAATAGATCTGCAAAAACTTGGGGAAAGCAGTGCCGCGTTTCTGCAAGTGCTTGATTCTAAATACGGAATCATGGAGACGATCAAAGAAAAACTGTCGGAACTGAAACACTTTCTTGAGGACTTCAACATGGCTAACTTCTTAGAAGGTGTAAAAAATTACCTTCTTTCTACTGACTGGGCTTCTTTCATTGAGCAGTTTACATATCAAATCCCAGCTTTGGAAATAGCAAAAGTGATGGAATCAATGAACGAAGTAATCGTCAACTGGATAGATGAGTATGAAATCCCCAACAAACTAAATGCAGTGTATTCCTACTTCAGGGATATAATTGTGAAATATGAGCTGAACAACATTTTCAAAGATTTAATGGATCAGGTAGTGATTCTTGTAAAACAATGGAAAATTGAAGAAATGGTGAAGTCAGTTGGAGAGGCTCTAAAATCTATCAAATTTGAAATTCTTCATAATAAAATTATGGACTTTCTGTACAGTGTGACAAGCACGCTTAGAGAAACTGACTTTAATCAAAGCATCAATGACCTTAATGAACACATCTCTTCAATACTTGAGACGTTGAAGGACTTTGATTATGACGAATTTGTCGATAAGACAAACATGAAAATTGTTGAGATAGCAAATTATGTTAATGAAGAAATAAAAAAATATGAGATTGTAAAAAAGACTGAGGCTCTCAGACAGTTTTTAAGAGAGATCCAGACTTCCATTTACACATATCTGGATGAACTCAAAAACACGAAGGTGGCTGATGCTTTAAAGAGACTGAAAAATGTGATTGACACTGCTTTTTACAATGACATGAAACTGAAAGTGCAGGATATTCTTGAGGACATGAGGCAAAGAATTCTTGACATGGATATTAGAGAGGAAATTTACATCTATCTCCAGAGAGCCAGTGAATCCTACAAAAACATGGTTATTTTCTTTTCTGCACAGTTTAATGGACTGATGGAGTGGATCAAAAACATGACTAATGACAAGGAGGTCTTTAACCAGGTGAAGCAAGCTGTAGATGGAGTTCTGGACCGACTGAAAAGAGCCAAGGTTGAAGTCCCGACATTTGCTGTCCCTCTTACTGACCTTGTCATACCAGGGTTCACTGTCAACATTAACAAACTGCAGGAAATCAGCATTCCAGTTCAAATATTATTTCCAGAAATCACCATCCTTGGAACATACACAATCCCTGCCTTCACTATAGACTTCACTGAGGTCAAGGCTAAGATAGTCGCAATCATAGATGACATCCGAGCGTTTGAGATCCATGCGCCTGATCCGGAGGACATTTTTGGTGACCTGAAAGTCCTCTACCTATCTGACCTGCCAGACCTCACCTTCCCAGAAATTATTCTTTCAGCGATCAGATTTCCTGCGCTGAGCATCCCCAAATCAAAACTGGAAGACTTTGAAATCACGATGCTTACCATTCCAGACATTAAATTACCCAAGATTCCCAGTGACATCTGTATCCCAGTTTTTGGTAAACTCCATGGAGAATTTAGCATTACTTCCCCACACTATACTCTTGTAACTACAGCAAAAATGGAGAACTCAACTTCTACTTTGAAAAATCCACAGTTTACAGCCACGGTTACGTCTCGTGCACGGTCACCCTTTGAGATCCTGGAGCATGCATTTGAAGCCACTGCTCGGCTGGAGGCTCCCAGAATGAAGAAGCTGCAATTCACAGAAACCATGAAGGCGACACATATGGCCTTCTCGGTTGACCACGAAGGCTCTCTGACACTCACTGGATCTTCAGCTGAGGCTTCTGCTAAGACTACCACCAAGGCCACAACCCAAATGTACACAGCTGATCTGACCAATACTGTGGCTCTTTCATTAAAGGGTGGAATATATACAGTGATAGACACAACCTACAACCACAACCTGGTCATCCTGTCAAAAGAAATATCAAGTCAGGCATCAATGAAACAAAGCATAGCAGCTAGAATGGTATCTGGTGCCATTACTGTGACGGGTGAAACAAGTAGTAATGGACAGTGGTCAATTCAAAACTTCTCTGATGAAGGTACGCACAAAAGCAATCTAGAGTTCAATGTTGATTTCAGCAGTGCAAAGCTGAGATATGAAGGAGAAACAGACTGTAAGACCCTAAAATCGAGGCAAACACTGACTGCCGAGTCTGTGATCTTAAGTCACATCATTGTAGAAGCTAGATGTGAAGTTGAATCTTCGTCTGTCAAGAAGAGTGTTACGGTTTTAAATGGAGAAGCTCATTTTGGGGACTTGAAAGTGTCACTGACAGCCTTTCATGATGCTGAATTCATGGGAGTTCTGATAGGAACCATGTCCAATTTGTTGGAGTTCAAGGCCCATCCATTTGAGATTGTTATTGATGTTAAGAACAAAGTAAACTCAAAAGTCTTCTTACCCCTAAAACTTACTGGTAAGGTTGATCTCCAGCATGATTATGGTGTTGCACTAAACTCTGAGAAACAACTGGCATTTTGGTTTGCTTTGGCAAGGTTCAATCAGTACAAGTACAGTCATAACTTTACAGCAGAAAACAATGAAAAAGACATGTACTCCCAATTTTTAGCTGATGGAGAAGCTAATTTGGACTTTTTGACAGTTCCTCTTTCAGTCCCAAAAATGACTGTACCCTGTCTCAAAATAGAAACCCCTGAGGTCAGAGACTTTTCCCTGTGGGAAGATGCTGGCCTGAAATCATTGCTTCTCAACCCTCAACAGTCATTTGACATGAACCTGAAGCTTCAATACCACAAGAACCCTGACATACACAGCTTTAAATTGCACCTCGAACCAATCTACAACTCAATCAGTGACAATGCCAAAACCATTCAGAGTCAGTTTGAAGCATACAGAGACAAAGTAGTTACCTACCTGAAGGAGTCATACAATGAGGCAAAGTTACAGTACATTAAACACAAAATTGACACTTCTAGCCTGCCTCCAAGAATCTTCAGAGTTCCTGGATACAAAATACCAATACTTAACATACAAGTCTCTGCTTTCAGTGCAGAGATGCCAGCCTTTAGTTATTTTGTCCCCAAAGAGGTCAGCACACCAAGCTTCAGAGTTCCAGCACTGGGTTTCTTTGTACCATCTTACATACTTGTACTGCCATCTCCTAAATTCCCTGTAATCCATGTGCCAGAGACTCTAAGTGAAATAACGCTACCATCTTTTACTCTACCAGCTGTTCAGGACAGCATTGTGATCCCAGCTATGGGCAACATAACCTGTGACTTCTCCTTCAAATCTACCATAATCACTGTTAATGCTAACGCAGGCCTTTACAATCAGTCAGACGTTGTTGCTCGGTTTGGTGCTTTGTCAGTGTCTGTGTTTGACATTTTGAATGGGAAGCTTGATGGCACCACTAGTATGACAAGGACAAGGGGATTAAAACTGGCGTCCTCTGTGTCTCTAGAGCACAGTAATGTAGAAGCCAACCATGAATGTTCTATTAGCCTCACCAAGAGAATAATGGAAGCTTCTGTGACCAACACTGTGAAAATTAATTCACCACTTCTCCAAATGGAAGTCAATCAAGAGCTCACCGGAAATTCAAAGACCAAGCCACATGCGTCATTTAAGAAAACCTTTATGTACATGTTTGATATTCCACAGATTGCATCTGTTGGCAAAGGAAACTTTGACATGAACTGGGAACTGGAAGCGCTTTCCCCTTCTTTGTTGCTGGATACTTCTACCTTAGGCAAGTCTGACATAACAGTGGGCAGTTTAAATTTTGTTGGAGATTTGGAAAATAAGAAAAATGTCTACATCAGTGCCAATAACCTGCGTACAACTACCAGCACAGCCTTGAACTTAAAACTAGATAAACAGGACAAACAAAAACGAAGCTTGCCCAACAAACTCTTCTCGTTTGGTCTGACCAATGATCTAGCTCTTGATGCTTCCTTGCGGCGTGTTTTTGCAACACTTGATTATATCAGCAACAACAATGTTAATTTGGAATCTTTCGACACAAGTGGAAACCACATTGTCAAGGGAGAAATAGATTTTGTTCCTTTGACAAGCTTCAAGACATCACTGGACACCGATGTGAGTCAGTTGACTAGTTTGGGTCGTGCTGGGCTTGTTCAGAGCATCAACCTGGCCATCAGCTCTGAGAAACAGTCCTTCACCTGGAGCAGAAAGGAACAGCTGTCATCTCTCATTCATGTTTGTGATTTAATGGTTTTCAACGATGAATCTGAAGCAGCTGTGAAACTGACTGAATCAGTGGAGGGTCACCTGGCATTCTTGAAAACAGTCAAACTTCCTGTTTATCAAAGAACCCTGTGGGATGTGCTCAAATTTGACGAAGTCACAAACATCAATAGCTTCCAATTCTTAAACATCTCTTCCAGTCTTATGTACACCAAGAGCTTGGACAGCTACGAGTTCCATATACCATCTAAAGTATTTGAAAATGGTGTCATGATTAGCGTCCCAGAGATCAGAATTCCATTGGGATCTTGGGTAAAAGAAATTCCTCAATCTGTCAGGAACATCGATATGAGATTCGAAAGTGTTAAAGTCCCGGATCATCTAACCATTCCCCCTGTGCTCTCAGTCCCGGCTTTTGGTGTTCCATTTACCAACTTGCATGTAGAACCATTTGTGATTGATCCCAAGAACCTTAACATCCCTAAACTAATCACCACCAAGGCTTTCGACATCATGCTGCCCAGCTTGCCCATAATGTCTGTGCCGAGTTACGACATCAACATGGAGTATCTTCAGGGTAATATGTTGGTCAGGATTCCAGAACATGAGATCTCTGTGTCTTCCTTTGCTCTGCCCAAATCATTCACCATCGGAGACTACACCATCAGCCTGGATGACCTCACGAGTCAGATTTCAAATTTTCAACTTCCAACCATTGTAATCCCAAAACAAAAGGTTGAAATCCCTGAAATCACCCTACATCTGCCTTCAAGTGTGGTCATCCCAACTTTTGGGGCCCTCAGTGCTTCTCTAAACATTTCCTCCAATATTTATAACGTGTCATCGACTGCCTCAGTAAATAGGGAGGGCACTGACCTTATGACGTCACTCAACTCCAGCTGTGCCTCAACAATGGTCTTTTTGAAATATGATCTCACTGGTAAGACATCCTCCACTTGATCTGCATTGATTTTTACACTGAAAATGTCTAAAATTATTATTTAATTTTCCTCTCATGTTTCCTCAGCTAGTGCAATGGTTAGCTATGATAAAGGAACAACTAATTTGAACGGGATGGGCAAGTTGATCCACAGTGACATCAATGTAAATTGGCTACATGTTTTGGCACAGCCCCTTCGGTAAGAGTTCATTCTGTATTTGTATTTTACATCATAATGAATAATTCAGACACTGTGAAATAATGTTTTGTGAATGAGTTATAAACAGTTAATGTTAATTATTGTAGATAGCTCTTTAAATGACCCCAGAGAAATCTCGTGAGATTGATGAGCTAACGACTAGCTTGAGTGGGTTCAAGAAAATGGTAGATTACTGCCGCCACAAAACGGCTCCAGCCTCTTCACAGCATATGATATTTTATAAATCTTTACATATAATTTTTGCATTATATGAATATTAACAGAATTTTCTGATTATGACTGGATTGTAGGCCCCATGTTTTGCCTGTAACAATATTACAGTTTGATGGTTTTGACTTCAAGATGCAGCAAAAATCTAACACTAAATCTTATTCTAAATGCTAAATCTAATTTTTAAAATTTTCAGAGCTAAGCGTCAAATCTCTCGAGGCGACTCAGTGAGCCAGTGAGTCTGCTTTTGCTTCTCTGCTTATTGGCCAAAGTTCTCAACACAGTTCAAACTAATGTGCATCAAAACAATGTCACTTACGACAATTTACTTTTTTGAAGGGAATCTCGTCACACTCTGAATATTGACGTCAGCAGTCGAACATTTGCCGATGCGAACTTTCGATTTGCTTCAAGAAAAGACGGCATCACTGCATCTGTGTCGTCTCCGTCGGCTGGTTTCCTCGGACTGCATCTCCAGAGAAGATCTCCATCACAGCTTCATGGGAAATTGTTCGGCCGTTACCTGGTGAGACCGTTTTTCTTGCGTTAGTTTTCTCTTCTTGTCACCAGAGTAAATGTTTTACTCTGGACTTGGTGTGGAACGTGTTGGGTTTGCAAAATTTTTACTCAATCCTAAATATGTGAATGAAATTCCTGAACCTATACGATGCACATGAGGTCTTGGAGATAAAACCTCTGAAATTTTATTTCAGCACCAAAATCAGCGTCAAATCTGTGAACTTTTTTTCCTCTTTCATCTTCAGTCCTCTCCTGAGAAAGATACCAACGCTTTCACTGCAAAGGCCTCCCTGAGGAACGCAAACAAGCTGGTCCTGCAGACGTCGTGGAACTGGGACTTCTTCGGTGACGTGATCGAGGGCTTAAAGAACCGGATTCCTGAGATGACTAACGCTCTCCTGAAGTTTATTAACAAATATCACAGCTCACACTTTGGATTCGATCTGAACCGAGGTGGTGTAAAACTGAAGAACGCCGTTTCTAACCTGATAGAGACGGTTCATGGCGGGGTTTCGGTTTTGTTTACCACACTGCAGGATTTAATCCAAACCTTCGCCGATCAGGGAAAAGACACGTACACAAAGGTTTCTGACAGCTTGATGTCCACGGACTTGCAGGAATTTTCAGACACAATGGTCCTGGAGTTTACAACTTCTTTTAGAAACATCCAGAACAGAATTGAAGTCTTGTTAGAACGTGTCATTGAGTTTTTGGAGAATAAAAAGTTCACACTACCTGGATCAGAGAGGGAGCTTTCCATCGTAGAGATAATCCAGGAAGCTCATCAGTCTGCGTCAGAAGCCTTTGACGGGGCAAGTCTGCAGTTTTTTAGACTCTTGGAGAAGATTTCTGCATACATAAGGAGCATCGAGTTCATCGTACCTGGAACTGATGTTCTTGTTAATGGACATGAGCTCATGGACAACCTGACTGCTGAAATAAATGCAGCAAATTATCATCTAAGGTCTTATTTGAGAGATAAAGTAGACTTGCAGATAATTGCTGAAAATGCAGAAAGTCTCCTCACCTACCTGAAAGCTCAAAACACTGAGCTTTCTCCTCAGGTCGATGCCATGTTTTCTGAAATCCTTCGGTCTTCAAAGCAGACCACAGACAAAGCTCAGAAATACGCAGCTGAGTGTAAAACCCTCCTGAAACTGAAGCTTCACGAGGCTTCTGGCGTTTTACGTATGGAGAGAGTAAACAGCGGCACCCAGCAGTTTATCAGCGTTTTACAGTCAAATATCTCAGAAGCACTCACTGAAAGTGTGGATCTAATGAGAAAGACGTCTCAGAACACGGCCCCGTACGTCAGAGTAGGTAAAGAAAAGGTGGACGTTGAGATTCCCTTACCTTTCCAGTGGAAATCCTTCAACGAATGGCCGACTCGGATCTGATGGTGAAACCTTTCTTTTGGCTAAATGGGTGCGAACAATGTTTTTGCCAAGAAAAAATAGATGATTAATACAATTATGACCTGCTGATTAAGTGACTGTTTGTTGGTGATAAAACAGAAAATCTTTGGAGTTTCATGATAGAATAAAGGGAAATGTTAGTTTTACTGCAGTGAGTCAAGTCGGGATGGACGGAGTGATGAAGATCAGATTGTTCAGCTTCTTCCTCATTCACTCCAATATGTAGGTTCTGAGCAGCTATAGAAATTAGTTCAAGCTTTCTTGAGTTCTGGCACTGATACAGCTATGCAGAAACTTTTAGGATTTTAAAAATGAGCCAGATTTGGAGTTAAGTTATAATTCATGAATTATTCAGAAGTAAAAAAAAAAAAAACCTAACTTTTTGCATGTTTAGCCACATAAATAAATAAAATTTAAAGTCTAAATTCTGACTGAAAATAGGTGAAACGGTAAACTAAACCTCTACATGTGTTACACCGATGACAGCCAGCTTAATGTAGGTCAGTCATATGACTCATGCTTTGTTTACATTGAATGTGAACCCACATTTCAGAAGAAATGCTGGAACAAACTCTTTCAGACTACACCGTTTGATATAGTTCAAATTAACCTTTTTCATGTTTGTTTTCAAAGTTTGCAATAAAAACTGTTAAATGTTTTCTACAGAATCATGAAGTTTATTCCATCTGAGCTCTAGATGAAATCACACTGTTGTCCATTATTTGCAGGACAGTATAGCAGCATTGCTCTAATTAAATGTTACGTTGTGATCTTTTTTTTTTTAATGTAAAGATAAGCTAAACGTTTGCACATAATGGCAAATTTCAAGCAACAGTTTGCTGCTTTGATGCAAGATATTCAAAGAAATCTAGCTTTCTTTGTGTCAATGTAACTTCATAAATAGTTTCATAGAAATATGTCAAAAATGTTTTTACATAAGCAGAAATAATTTGACATAAATCTAGTTTTATTAATAATTTGTGTTTGAGAGAAATTGTGGACTGAATTGCTAAAAATTTGTGCTCCAACTTATTTTGGCAGGGAATGTCCAAAAAGCCTTTTTTTTTTTTTACCTAAAAACAAGATTAAAAAGCAATTAAAAAAGGTTTAAATAAATCTGAATTCATTATGTATTCCTGTTTGTATTTGATCTGGTTGAGGACTTGGATCGGACCAAAGCTGTATGCGCCAAAGAAACATGCGTGTTTAAGTTTGATTGAATACTTTAAATATAACATTTTGGCCAAAAGTGTTACTTTAAATGCAAAATGTCTAAATGTCATAACGATACATCTTGCACTGCAGAACACATCTGTATTTTTTCTTTAAAGTCTAAAATTAATGAAAATTATAAAGAGAAGCTATAAATTTTATGTTCCTGGCTATAGATATGCATATATTTTCTAAGAAATTCATTTTAAAAAAAGTTAGGTACACTTTGGACCCAATAAGTTTGAAAGTGTAGCAAAGATTAAATCAGTATTTGTCATGGCAGGAATGATAAGAGATACAGGAAGACCAAGGTTTGCAAATTTTTAAAAATCTTATTTTATGCAAAGAATTGTCAAGTAGAAAGTCACAGGGATTAAAACGGTTCCAAACAATGAAATATGTTTGCTCTAACACATGAACAGAAGGTTTTTGTAGCAGCTAAGTTGCTCTAAAACACATAAGGATGCCAGCTGTATGACTCAGTAGAAAGGTCAGTTTGACCCACATTGTGATCAGACACGTGTACATGACAGTTCTGCTGACATGTCAGAAAATCCTAATTTTCCACCACAGTACTGTATTCATAACCTTTATTTACATATTAATATAACTATCACACTGTATGAATGCTGTGTTCAAAGTAAAAGTAAAATTAAAGAATTCACTTATGCAAATATTTTAATTCTCTTGATTTTGTCTTGTTTGTTTAATTTTCTTGAACAAATCTCGTGTTTTTTTCTGACCGGCAGGGGGCGATCATGGTATCGTGAGCTGGATGGGCGCCGCTTTGTTACAAAGAAAAAGAAAGGGTATCTTCCGTTGCGTTCACTGCACCTCCAAAATGTAAATACTTACGACGCCTAATGTTGCGTTGTTTTGATATTAACGAGTAATATTTGGTTAGAATTATTTAAATCCAAGACGAAACAAATAACTCAGCTTTTTGATTTTACATTATCAAAAAAACGAAATAAGTATGAGTTATATTTTAATTATTTTTCGGAAAATATAAAAATCCGAGTCTAAGCAGTACAAAAACGCAGCGACAAACTACCGGTCAACTGACCAATCGGGAACCAAACCGGCAGAGACTTGCAAACAGGAGACAGGAAGGAGTGATATCGATTATTAAGAGGATAACCTGCTTATTTAATCAATAATAAAAAGGTAAACTGTATTTGCTACACTTATACAACCTAACTTACCGCACTAAAGTATGTTTTTGTGTTTTTCATAAGGTGACATGATTGTATATGATGATTTATCTCTCCTGTGTTTGTAAAACTGAGTTCACTCGAATTGAAACTCTAATATTGGACCTTAATGTAAAATTTGACTGTTAGCTAAAATGATTGTGACGTTTTGTTTTAATCTCTGACCTGAATAAATCACCTTTGGACTCTCTGCTGATAAAAGTCCTGCAACACAGGGGCGTTTTCAGGATTTTAATATCAGGGGCCACATTCCAAAAATCATGAGATTGTTTAAAATAAAAAAGAAATATATATAAACAGAATGAGCACTGTCTGTCTTGGCTTTTAACTAGAGCTGGTCGGTTAAGTTAACGGTTCAAGTCCTCACACTGAACCAGGACCCACATATCTGTGGTCTATATTAATCCTTCATGTCCTCTGGCAGACTACAGGTAAACGTCAGTGAGTTAACAGTTACACCAAAAGGACCAGCAAACCCACATGCTGCGGGCACACGCACGAGTCGGTTCAGTACACTGGTTTAATACCTCTCTGGATATGCTGTGGAGTCTGGTCCCTGCTTTGGGTTAATAACCCACTGGAAACACAGCTGACTCATATTCTTTAAAGTTTTTATATATGAGCTATTTTTTATTGCCTAATTTTTACTTCAATTCAGCTTTAAATACCGGTAGCTTCTTTTTTTTACCTATACTGTGAGGTATTTAGTACCTATATAAAAGCGTAGTATCCAGTTTGATAGATAGCGTAATAAAACTACACAGTGTTCCTCATTGGTAATTTGTTAAATTTGCCCTACTCCCAATTTTATATGTGGCAAATATTGGCTAAATAATCAGTCTACTGCTAATGTTTGAATAAAATGGATCTGTTTTAACTATCAATGTTGTCTTAAAATCCAGAATATATTCATAACATATTAATTTTTCCGAGGCCTAATGTTGTACTTGAGTGGATTTTTGTGTAATTAGTCTATGGTGGGATTTTGGGGCTGTAAAATGATTTTAACTGATGATCAGTTTGTCTCTCGCTGCAGATCAGATGGAGCACAGGAAGAATGATCCACAGTCAGAGTTTATCTACTGCTGTGGAGCCGTCACAGAGCTGCTAACATGTGGAGCCAGTCACTTGTTTTCAGAACACAAGCTGCTTTTTCTTATCATCCCAGGCGAGTTACTGAAACTTTTGAATCCTCATTCAATTTATCTGTTTTTTGTTTTTAGACAGCTTTTGGTCACAAATGTAGCTTTCTTGCTTTTGAGGTACGGTTTAAAAAAGAACAGGTATTTTTAAGCACTTTTGGTTGCAAAATTTGCTGAATTTGTTTGTGGTTAGCTGTTTTTTTTTCTTGTTCAAAACAAAAAATCCTCAAAGCTCAGAAATAAGATGTCCGATTATGTAAAAGAAAACATTTTCTTCACTTGTTATGGGGGTATATTGTTACTGATCAAGTCTTTTTTTTCCTGCACAGGGAACCCGGGTGTAGTTGGGTTCTATAAAACTTTCATGCAGACGCTTCACAGTTCGTCGGGGCACCCAGTGTGGGCTCTGAGCCATGCTGGACATTGTGCCCCGCCCTACTCCATGGACATGGTGGAAGGTATGGATCAGACACGGGTTCTGAGCAGGAACAGACACATCATTCCTGCTGCTTTTCAGAACTTAAACAGATTCACCACGTGCTTTATTTTATTACTTTTAATACACTTCTCCAACACAAACTAACCATGCAGACATTTACAATTGTTTCATTTTTTATTGCCCACCTCTTGCCTGGGAGCAAAAAATTAAAAAAGGCAAAAACTCAGTCAGTTTTACAGCTGAAATTTGGTGACTTTTTCAGCAGCAAGGTTTTGTTGTTTCCCTTTGGCAGATGCCTCAGCAGCAGAGAGGGACGATGTGTTCGGCCTGAACGGACAGATCGAGCACAAGCTGGCCTTCCTCAGGGAACGCGTTCCCAGAGAAACCGGTTTGGTTCTGGTGGGCCACTCCATCGGTTGTTACATCATCCTGGAGATGATAAAGAGGAACCCTGAACTTAAGGTCAAAGTCGAAGCTTTTACTACTCACACGCAGAAATCAAAATCAAGTTTGGTCTCCAACAGAAAAATAAGCCTAAAAAAATGATAACAGTTTCTGCAGAATTTAGATATAAATATAAAAATAAAGATCATGTTTTTGTGAACATGCAGTTTAAACACAGCACAGAGAGCTGAAAGAAATGTATTGAAGGAGCTGAAAGTTGAGTTACTAAAGCTAAAGGAAGCAGAACACGAGATAAAAGTAGCAAAAATACTAGCTAAAAGTTAAAAACAGTAAAAGGCTCGATAAATGGAAAAGTAGAGATGAAAGCAAGCTAAAGCTAAAATGTAGCATATTGGTAGCTAAAAGTAGATAAAGGCTAAAAATTAATACCAGGGAATAAAATAAATGCTAAAAGTAGCATAACGGTAGCTAAATGTAACAAAAGGTTTACTAAGAGCTAAAAGATACAAAAAGGCTAGCTAAAGTGAAAAAAAAAAAGAAAAGTTAAAAGTAGCTAATTTGCTTGCTAGTATTTAAAGATTAACTAGATGCCAAATGTTGCAAAAGGCTAAGGCCAAAAGTAGCCAAAGGCAAGGTAAAAAAAAGCAAAAGTAGAAAAAGACTAGCTAAAGGAAATGGTAACAAAAGGCAAGGTAAAATCTAAAATTAGCAGAACAGTAGCTAAAAGTGGCGTAAAATGGCTGTTTTTGTAAATAGTTAAATTTTGTAAATAGTTAAATATTGTAAGTATAAAAGGTACAAAACAAAAAAGAATAAAAGACCCAAAAATATGAAAACAACAACAGTTTCTAAATGTTTGAAATGTCAAAGAGAAAAGGCGTCTAAAATAAATCAGAAAATCCAGAAAACTGAGCGGAAAATCAAATTCATGTGGCTGCAGATGACGTGTTCCTGTTCCTCCCTGACGTTCTGAGATGTTTCGGCCGCAGGTCTTGAAGGCCATCATGCTGTTTCCCACCATCGAACGGATGGCTCAGAGTCCTCAGGGGAAGGTCATGACCCCTGTGCTGTGCCAGATGCGTTACCTGGCCTACCTGCCGGTCTTCTTCTTCTCTCTGCTGCCGGCCAGCCTCCGATCGTTTCTGGTCAAACTGACGCTCGGCCACATCTCGTCTCTGGATCAGTGTATCATCCCACCCTGTGTGGAGCTGCTCAGTGGAGACTGTGCAGGTCAGGGAACATCAGGGTGACACTTGTTGGGGTTAATGACAAGATCTTTTATTTGAAGGCCCTTTTTTTCCTTTTGCAGCCAATTCTATCTACATGGGGGGTCAAGAAATGAAGAAAGTTGTGGAACGAGACAACATAACTATCAAGAAAAACCTTGATAAGGTAAGAAACTTGTTTTAAAATTACTTGTGGACAGAAGGACAATAATAGTGTTGTAATTATCAGTTAACTCTTGGCACATCTTTAACATATTCAGTGTTATATTTCATGAATAAACTCTGTTTTTTTATGTTTTTAGCTCATATTTTATTACGGAGTCGTGGATCACTGGTGCCCTGTGAGTTATTTCCACAACATCAAGCAGGACTTCCCACATGGAGACTTCAGACTGTGTGAAAAAGGTTTCCGCCACGCCTTCGTCCTGGACGCGGGGCGAGAAGTGGCTGAAATGGTTGCTGAATGGACCCGCCATCTTTGAGAGCGAGAGCCGTTTCCTTTTTTTTTTTTTTAACCCAGGTCGTTGGAGATCTCGGTGGAACCTGTGAGAGTTAAAACTTTATTTAAGACATTGTGGAAATAAACTGTGCAAGAATGAAGTAATGTGAAAATAA
>NC_056518.1:26425833-26444184 GCF_014905685.2 Nematolebias whitei | reverse complement strand
GGGAGCCTCTGACAAACTGTTGCTGTATGAAGACTACAAGTTGTATCAAAGCATTTTTAAAACTTAAGTGGCTAAAACTAACACGAGAGATTAAACAGACCCTCTACTTTGGCTCTGAAGAAAAAAAATCTGAGCTCAGATTATACAGTTGAAACCAGATGTTTACATATATTTTCAAAATGCCTTTTTTTTATCACCATCCAACAAAATTAGGCTCCTGTTTTAGGTCAGGATTCTCAGTTATTTCTTTTTTTTTTTTTAATTGTTACTGAATTGTTTAAATAATTTGGGCAGCTTAGAGCAGTCATCCTCTAATTGGAGAGTTGGGGGTTCGATTCCACCAGAGTCGCATGTTTAAGGGTCTCTGGGCGAGAAACTAAACCTCTCGTTGCCTCTGATGTGTGTCCCATCGGTGAATGAATGTGATTTAAAGCTGAGGATAAGCCTCTTTAATGATTTGTTCAGATGATCTTTGCGGAGATGTAGTAGAGTACTGTATGACTGTGTATGTGGAGGTAAATGAGGGCACAGATTGTGTTGTAAAGCACTTTGAGTGTCTTGATTAGATAGAAAGGTGCTATATAAGTATAGTCCACTTTAACATTTACCATTCCATTTTAATGCCCAGATAACGAGATATATTTTTAATTACGCTCCTCAAAGTCAGAAGTTTATATACCAGTACAATACTACGCATTTAAAAAAGTTGTATGCTGTAAACCCAGATGAGGATGTCATCAGTTAGTTGACAACTTTTTCTTTCAGCTGTTCATCCATCTCAGTCTGGCCTCTCTAACTTTATCTCCCAGTTGTTCAACCTGTGACAAGATGGAGTCCCCCTGAGGTCAGCCTGTTAGCTTAGCTCGTAGCTTAGCTTTTCAGCTTAGCTGCCCAGTTTTAATGATCCAAAAATGAGATTTTGGATCATTAAAACGGATTTTAAAGAAAAGAGAAAAAAGAAAGGGAATGGTCAGTGAAGAGCACCGGAGTTGAGCCTTTTGTCATCCAGTGTCTTCAGTAGAAAGAGAGAGACACGAAGAAACGATAAAGCCGATAAATGAAAATAAGGTCGATATTTTAATTTATCATGCGATTAATTGATTTATTGTTTATTGCGACAGGCCTGTTTGACTCGAGTCTTACGATTTAAAGACAAGGACGCCAAATACAAAGTATGTATGTAAACTTATGACTAAAGGAAGTAACTAAAATTGTCTTAATTTTTTTTCACCATTCAACAAATGGATATAATTTGGGGAATCCTAGCCAAGCAAAAACAGGAAAGGGTCACTTTGATTTGAATGAAAAATGGTTCTTTGTCTAGAGTGAGTTTTCACATCATTTCAAAAGGAGCTTCCACTGGACCAGAACTCTGTTTTCAACCCATCCCTGATAAATAAATCAGAAAGTTTTGGGTCAGTTATAGGTTTTGTGGTCCACTTCTGCTGCACCTTACATTATTTATTGTGTTTATTGTAGATTTTACGATACTGAGTTGACCAAAATTGTGCAGCAAAGCAACTCCAAACCATAATATAAAATCTCTATCCCCACATTTCACATTTTATTTTTTTGCTTGAATGTTTTCTAAATGTCCAAATTGCATATGCTCTTTAAAACAAAAGTTTTTATGAGGGTTCAAATGTGTGATTTATTTACATCTACAGTAAAATAGACTAAAGTCAATTCTGTTTGAGGTAGACTATTTAAAAGCATAATGTACAAACAGATTGGTATAAAAGCACTAATCAAGATGAAATGTTCAACAAAATCTAAGTAAAATGGAAACTTTAAAGAGCACTGCTTCCATGTTTTTAAATTGTTTTGCTGGTGCACAAAAGTTAGACATTCTCTTGTTGTAATATGTAAAATTAATCTTAATTGCTTTTTACACATCTAATTTCATTCCTACAGTTTTTACATCATAGCTGCTATCTGTCATATTTAGATTATTATAATTCGCTTAAAGATAAACTCAATAAATATTTGTATTAATATTTATTAATCAAAAATGAGATAAATTAATTGTCCTTTTTCCTTGGTCCTCTTCTAAACACAAGCCAAATGGTCTATTTCTGATCCAAACAAGTTTAGTTTCATCAAAGCCTTTTTAACATCATGCAGTTTCAAAATAATAGTCTTTACGCAACAAAGAGACCACAAACCATGATACTTCCATCACCGTGCTTCACAGTTAAAAGCTTTATTTGAAGTCTGTGTCAAAAATGCAACTCTGATCCATTTTTATACCACATCTATTTGAAATCTACACCCTTTGTAGGTGTTTATTTTTCTATAGATTGTTTTCAAATAATTATATATTTAACATTATGTTGGAATTGTTGTTTCTCATCTTTAATTAATGGCGTTTTAAATCCATCATAATAAAAGTGAGAAATGATTTCTAAAAATGTTCACTTTTACCTTTTTAAACTGTTGCACTGTTCCTTCAAATGTTTACTTGTTTTAATATTTAAAAACATTTTTAATTCCATGTACTATTGTTTTTTTTTGTTGTTTTTTTTGGTAGCACAATTGACTTTAAACTTCTTAAAAACTAAATGTTTTGTTTTTAGGCGTAAACGATACAATTTTAATAAAATTATTAAACCACTACTTCCTTTAGTTGTTTAATGGTGCAGTTACTTATTTAACCAGATACCCACACTCTCAAATGGACCTTTATGTTGACTTTCCAACTTTTACTTGATTAGAATTTTAAATTTTGCTAACTTTGCTTTGTAGAATATTTTATCTCTGTACTGATTCAGTTTGTAACTATATCTAAAATGTGTGAATAGAATAGAATTTCTCATTTGTTGTATTTTTCTGGACTGTACTTTAGACTCATTAATTACCAAAACCTCAACAAAAACAAACAAAAATGTACAAGTTAGTAAAAGGTTGTTTATTTACATGACATAAGGATCAATGCATGAAAAGCAAGTTTTGGTTCGTTCAGCCGCTGATTTAAACAGTAATTTATCTATGAAACAAAATTAAACGGTACAAGTTATTGTATCAAAGTAGAGTATAAACATGATCATATATGTGCACGTTAACATGTATTTTTACATTGTATGAAACTATTGTTGGGGTTCCTGACCCCTCTCTTTTTGTCAAACATTCAGCTCCACTGTTTTTTAAATTTCAAATGAATGCATTTTTCCAAGTGTGATGAAAGGTTTAAAAACATTCCCAGTACGGTGACGGTGATGCAGTTGCCATGGCGATGCTGCTGTTACAGGTTGATCAGGCTCTCCTCCTCGGATTCCTCGGGCTCCCTCGGCTCTGTAGACACAGCGGCGTCGGCTGGGAGGAGGGTTTCTGGAGGTGGAGGCGCAGGTGGTGCCGGAGGTGGGACAGCGGGGCAGGTGCGGACCGGCAGGACGTTTGTTTGGCCGACTGGATGGAAGACGAAGCAGTAGGCTCCTGGTTGGCAGCTGTTCTTCACACCGAGGGCTAAATCGGTGGGTGTGACGGGCTGGTAAACGTCGTCAATGTAAACACTGAGCGTGTAGGAGTCTGGAGGAGAGAAAACACGGAGGACACCTTTTATTTCTTTATATGTTGTGTTTTGAGCTTAGTCTCCTAAATGTTGCTAATCAAGTACAGTAGCATCATCTCGGTGCTTATTTTTTATTATCTTTGCTTTAAATATTTGAGTTTTTAAGTCAATAAACAAACTTTACCTTGTTCAAATCGTGCAGCACACTGTTCAGAGAGCTGCTGGATGGTCATTGTGGGAAACACGTCCAGAGTTTTGGGGTTGGCACCGATCTCAGGACAAAACACTGTCAGGAAGTCCTACAAAAGACGAACAGAAATGATGTGTGTGCATCAGGAAAAGTTTTAACTCGTTTATCTTGGCTGTGATTCTGAGTCTAAAAATCAATGATTGCTTCCACAATGGCTTTTGGTGGTGGTTTGACTGAAATCAGAACAGAATATAAAAGTTTTAGATGTAATTTAATGCAGCAGCCATCACGCATTGCAGCCGAGCCTTGGATTGGTGCTTCTCACCCAACGCTGCTGCCTTGTTTTTACTTTTAGTTTCATCTAGATGGAATCAAAACATTCAGGCTGGAAGTCTAAACAGAGTAAACTACATTTTTCTGACTTTATTTGAAGTTATATTACAGTTTTAAAAGTCAGAAAATCTAAACATACATTCCAGCAGATATAACCTTTAATACAGAAAAATGAAAAAGTAAACTCTCTTGTTCTCCAGGTAAAGGAAGATCTTTGAAAGGATTTTGGACACTTGTTGTTTTATTTCTCATTTTTCGTGTGTACCCGAACAGATTCCTGGGCCACGCGCTCCTGGTTGAGCGTGCGTCGTCTCTCCCAGCGGTGGATGGAGTCTTGAACCTCCCTGCTCAGCTGCCGGGTCGCGGACCTCTGCTGGTCGAACGTCTTGATGTGCTCCAGCGCCCCGTAGGTGGTGGTCAGATAATATGAACCTGAACACACACAGGATGCACGCTCAGATCATCGTTTCAGATCATATCATATTAATGCATGGCTCAGTTTGTGTTCACACCTTCTCCAAGAGTTAACGATGGGTCCATCAGCTCCATCATGTACTCCACATCCAGATGCAGGGCAGACAGATTGGATCTAGCCAGGACGTACATCATTACAGGAAGGAAGTCATCAGCGCCATGGGCCCGCCCTGAACACACAAGCACTTAAGGGTTCATGACATTTGTTTTTGGTTTTAAAATCTTTGTTTTTCACGCAGGGATGTTAGGATGAGTGTGTTGTGTGATAAATACAGAGGTTCTGACCCGGACTGCTGATGGACATGGAGTCATAGATGATCTTGCAGGTCTTCAACAGATGCTCAATCTTTTTCTGTGGGGAGTACTCCTGATGAAGTTTGTTCAGTTTGATGATGATCTTCTCCATGGCGGGGGTCTCAGGGACGGCGGTGGTTATTCCTAAGGCTGTAGTGGTGCTGCCGAGGACGATGGACTGACACGCACACACACGGCTTCAGTTTAACATGTGCCTTTCTTTATACGTTTCTGGTTATATGGTCCCATAACTGTTGAGGAGCCCCTAACCTGGTTTTGTGCCAGCTGCTCCATGCTGCCAGCGCTGACGTGCAGTTTTTCCAGACTCTTATAGATCGGCTCCTTCAGAGGCTTCAGCACACTTTTACACAGAGCTGCTTCAACAATGCTCTCTGCAAAGATGTGCCCAACACTCGTTTATCAATCGCTCACATCCGTTATCAACTGAAGTTCATGCTGAGGTTGACTCTCAGCTACCAATGCATCAAGTTTAAGCTCAAAATCTTTAAAAGTGACTGAGCTCTCTGCTTGTTCTCTATTTACTATGATAGCAGATCATTTGTAGCTCAAAGCTAAATTAGTAAAACTAACTAAAAGTAAAATGTAGCAAAACTGTAACTGAAAGTTCTCATTTGTATACAAGTGTAGCTGAAAGCTAAAATGAGTCAAACCTTAGCTAAAAGCTAAAATTAGGACAGTAGCTCTAAGCTAAAATGAGGATAAGATGATAAAACTAAAGTAGATTTCTGTAAAAAAAAATAAAAAAAACATTATGGAATTGATCTCAGTGTTCTTCTGTTGGGAAAATAAAACTTTTGCAAATCAAATTAAACAATTTAAAAAATACAAACATTACAAATACTAAACATCAAACACTTCTTCCAGTAAATATTTTGTTTTACAAATTGTGCAAAAGAAATTTGATTAAAAAAACATTTGGCAGCCTTTAACCAGGAACTCAGTAGTGCTGAATTAGCATTCCCTCAAATATTTCTTGATCATTTTGGATATATTTCCCACAATGCAACACACTAGTACTAGTTAATCTGGACTACCTGCCTGAACGCCACACTTTGAGAACTTTACATTCTTCTGGGAAATTTGTAAACCTAAACTGAGCTCATCAAGGTCTGTTTCTCTTCCTCAGCTTCAGGAAACTTTATGTATTTCGACATGAACTCATAAAAGGAAGTGACAGAGATGTTTCCTGTGAAGTTAGTTCCATTTAACAGAAAAGTTACCCAGTTTGTCCTGTGCGTACTGATGTTGTGGCTCCAGGATGACTTGCATCTCTGTACTCTGCAGCAGGTACCGCTTCAGCTGAGTCATCATCTGTCGGATCTCCTGCAGCAGCTCCGTGGAGGTCGAGTGTTTCGACATGGTCTCCAAGGTGAACGCTCGGTGGTCTTTCACCTGAACACGCAGCATAAAAGCTGTTCATCTTATGCCACGAGCCGGCACAGAGGAACCTTAAAGGTCTTTATGTTCTCACCAGGTTACCAAAGTAGCTCATAGGGTCCCGAGCCAGCTCTACAATTCTTTTGGTGAGCCGTCCATCATGGTAGATGAGTCCGGTCAGAACGGTGGATAGGCGATACCGGGCTCGGTCCAACATGACGGTGGGGGTCCTCCTGACAACTGATTTATAGCTGTGGCTCTCTGCAGGGCCCCTGGAAGAAAAACAACTCTTTAATTATTTTAGGGTTTTTAAAATATTAGAAACTGACTTCTTTTAATTGATTTTTTTATATTTGAGTCATTCTGTCAGTTGAAACAAACGTCAAAATGTTCCCACCAGTGCCAAGTTGGTGGACTTGTCTGAAATTTAACACAACTCATAAAACAACTGGAAACTGGAACAAAGTTTGCTGGTATACACTGTTTTTTACAACATTCACAGAACAATGTGACCAAAGAATCAACAGTTCAGTTGCCTTGAAACTTGAAGCAAATGTTGTTAAAAAGCATGTGCTATCTTATTCAGAGGTTAGAAATGAATATTTGTGAGTTATTATGTTTATTAATGAACTATTAATAACCAGTCGAAAGACTTAGTTACTGCATTATTATTGGCGGCCTTTCAGCACTGACGGCAATCTTTACTGTGGTTAGAAGAACATCATCTGATGTATCAAACCAACTGATATTTGGTATTTTGATGCTTTGATCGGACCAAAAATTCAATTTCCAGGTTCTTTTACAAATCGGTAGTGAAAAAAAAAATTGTTGCTTAATATGTGTTTTGTTCATTATAAATTCAGACTACTAAAAATTAATCGCCCATTTTTGTGAGGATCATTCAGAGGGGCTTTGGCAACCACTAATCTGCAGGGATAAACCTAGATCTTTCAAACAAACAAATCCCACTGGATCAACAGAACCGGCTTCAGACGTCCATCCATATAAAGCATTAAAATCAAACTAATAAATGTGACCCATGCTGGTACAATGAGTCAGAATGAGTGCAAAACAACAACAAAAAACATAAAAATATGGCCTTTTGCCATGATTAATTAATTTAGAATGAGTCTTTAGACACCGTCTAGCAAGTTTTGTTTCCAATTTACCTTTAAATCAAAGTTTTCTAATAGTGTCTTCAGAAATAATCACTTTAATTTGCTTTGAAATAGACCACTTTTCTTTGCAAGCTACCATAGCACATGAAATAAAATAACTTTATCCTGAACTTTATCACATGTTACAGATTAAGAGTTTACTCCAGTAGTTTTCCAGATGTGCAATTTTAAAATGCGGGTCCACACTCAATATAAACAAAGTATCTGAGTCAATCCAAGAAAATTGTCATTGAGCATGCATCAGGCTACCATAGCGTTATTTACAAAATATAAAATAAAATAAAGATTTCAGCTTTATTTAAAAAATAAAAAATAAACTCTCCATTGTGTGCGTAGTTAAAATGCTCGTTTGGTTCATCAACAACTTCAACACTAAATTTTATTCATGATCTTCCAACAGAAATATGCATTTATATTTTACCAGGGGTAGAATCAAATTAAAACTACAGCATGATTTGGGAGTTTCCAGGTATGGAACAGCATACAACAAGCTGACAGTTTAAATAGTTTAGTGATGATGTCACAGGAAATATGACGGTTAACGCGACTCTAAACATTGCATCTTATGAAGAGGAACTTGTTTTTCTACGTGCAGGAAGCTTGAGCTCAAATGTGGAAGTTTTCTTGAGGCTGCTGAAGTCTAATAAAACATCTAAAGATTATATAGATGTGAAAAATATAAAGTCAGAAAAAGGTGAGTTCATGTCTGAAACATGCAAATCTTTAGTTTCATAATCAGTTCAGTGAGTTTGCTGTAGTTTCAGGGAAAGTATGAAAATCAGTATTTTATATATTTTTTAAACTTACCGCATCTGAACAAACCTCGAGCATTAAAGTGAACAAATCTGATCAATAATTTAGGATTTATTTATTTTTTAATCTCTCAAAGTAGTTTCAGGCCATTAAATAAGGAAGAGTGATAAACCCTTGTGATTAAACATTATGGATAATTTATAATTAACTTTTGAGGTCAGTCCAATTTAAGATGGCTGCCTTAGCTAATCAACATTAATAAACACCAAAAAAAAAAAAAAAAGGCCATAACTCCATGAGTTGTACAAATATTGAGCTAAGATTCGGTGTGGTAGTAGCTGAGAGTGATTCACAAAACATAATTTGAGCGAAACAAACAGCTACAGCTTCTGACTTGATGAGCTAATCAAACTACAGTAATTTACATAAATTTACAGTAATTTCATAAAGATAAAACTTTAGATTTGTGCTTTTTATGTTTAGGAAGTTGATGATGTCACACCAAATGAATGTTACTCTACTGAAAAATTGTTAAATGAAAGTTATAAAAAATAAAATCAGTTCAAGACTTTGTTTTTTTTGTCACAACCAGGGAGTTTTATACCTGATGCTGGTCATTTTGGAAAAACTATTAACCTAAATATATATTTGGCGGCATTATTTTTATTTCTTTGCTTATATAATAACTTCACCTGAGCCCACACCTACCTGTGGTTTGTATCTTGCTCCTGATTGGTCTCTCCCTCCTCCTCGGTGCTGCTGGTGGAGCAGGAGTCCAGGTCAGCCCCCAGAGCGGCTCCCCCCTGCGGTGAGTACAGCGACACATCAGGGCGTGGTGCTGGGGATGGAGGAGGAGGAGGTTTCATCCCTGCGCTCTGATTGGCTGATCCTCCTCCTACCTGGCTGGAGCACACAGGTGGATTTGTGAAGGGTGGTTTAGTTCTGGGGGGAGGAACAGGACGAGATGGTTTCTTTGTCGGTGGTGGGCACTGGGACTTTATTTTGTCTTCCTTCACCGTCTTCAGGCCCTCCTCGTCTCTCCTGCTGGCCTCCTGCTCAACCTCCTCATCCTGCAGACCTGCTCCTGGTTTCTCTGTATCTTTCTCTTCCTCCTTTTCCTTCCCCTTTGCAAGATTCTCTCCACTGTCTCCCCCTGTCCTCTCTTTGACTGAGCTTATCCTGGACGAGGAGGTGGTGCGGTGTACAGGAGCAGGAGGCAGAGGTGGAGCAGCTCGGGTCAGGAGAGGGACAGGAGGCCTCGATGGAGGAGGTGATGTTGCCTTCCTGTCTTCTTTTTCACTTCCCTCCTCTTTGTGCTCAGATTCAGGAGGTGTTGGGGCTTGAGGAGAGGAGAAGAGGAGGCCCATGCCGGTACCTGAACCCAGGCTGGGGGGTCTAGGTGGAGGGGGGCGCTTGTATGAAATGTCCTGGCTGGTTGGAGTTGGGCCTTTGACCTGCGGGTTTGGTTTTTTTGAGGTTTCTCCATTCTGCAGGGTGAAGGTGATGCTTTCGCTGTGGCCGGGGTCACAGCTGGAGGAGGAAGGGTTCGGCTCTTTGTTGGGCTGCTCCTCCACAGTGACGGGGTTTACGTAAACGTATGTGCTGGGTGGAACCAGGAGGTCCTGGTTCTTCTGGCTCAGATCAGACATCCAGAAATCTGCAGCACAAACATAGTTTAAAAAGACAAAACAATTCGGACGTACATTTTACTTCTTCCCGTGTCAGTTTACAAAAATATGAAAACTGAAAGTTTTTTTTTTTTACGTTAAAGAGACAAATCCCAAATTATGAAATAAAATAAGTTTATCTTGAACTTTATCACATGTTACAGATTAAGAGTTTACTCTAGTAGTTTTCCAGATGTGCAATTTTAAAATGCGGGTCCACACTCAATATAAACAAAGTATCTGATTCAATACAAGAAAATTGTAAAAT
This sequence comes from Nematolebias whitei, assembly GCF_014905685.2. Lineage (NCBI taxonomy): Eukaryota > Metazoa > Chordata > Actinopteri > Cyprinodontiformes > Rivulidae > Nematolebias > Nematolebias whitei. The sequence continues at coordinate 26,434,121 of NC_056518.1, read as the reverse complement.
TTCTTGTTTCCAAATGGATGTCACCATTGTTGACCTATTTTCATTAATTCTGACTACGTCTAAAGGTAAATAAACACAACTGATTTGTTTTATTTTTTACATTTTACAGTTTTTTTTTAATTAGGGCCACATCAACTGTTTATATTATATGAGAAAACAAATTGTTTGGATTCAGTTTTTTACACTATAAAATACTTTTTGACCTGTCTTCATGATGCTGCCATGATTACGTTTGAATATTGTTAGTTTTTTATTTTTATTTATTGTTTGCAAAGAAGCATTGTCTACAAAGTAGTTCTTATCTTGTCATTAGAACATTAGACAACACGATTACTTATCCAAACCTTAACAAAAATGCAAAAGCAGTTTCTGAGAAATTCACACAAATTTATCCAAAGGTCAAATAAATGACATAAAAAGAGCTCCATATCAGGTTTTATATAGCAGGGTCAAAGGTCATGACAGGATAATAATAATAAGACTAAATGTGAAAAAAGCCTCCTCACTAAAAACAACATGGCAGAAACAAAGCTTCATCTGAACAAGATGAGACCAAAATTATGTTTGCCCATAATGCATAGCAGCATGTGTAGAGAAAACCAAGCACAGCACGTGAACGCAGTGAGATTGCTGAACTCAGGCCACTAATGAAGTCATCAAAACAGCAAAAACACACACAGCCACAGACATTTCTAAACACCGACGTCTATAAAAGTCATGTAAATTATGTACTCCTATACAGCTGTGGAGAAATTAAACAAAAATGTGTTCAGTTTGATGCACTGTGTGAATGACAATAAAGTTTATATTTATTTATTAAAAGTATTGTTGCTAATTTAATGTTGCATTTAAGACGTGAAGAACCAATACTTTTTGTATATCTAAGCAGTAAAATCTTAGAGTTTAATAACCTTTGTATGTGATTGAATTCATGTTTTCATACAGCGCAGGCTGCATAAACTGTCAACAAAATTACTTGAATGGGGTTAAAGCCCGGTGTGATTTTATTTTATTTGGGTATTTCCTGAGAACAGCTTGAGTCCTTGCTTTGCGTCTGATTATTTAATGCTAATGTGATGCTTAATTCGGAACATCAACAGATCTTGGTTCTGTGCCATGAATTAGTCATGCACACAACGTAACTTTCCTAACAAAGTGTTCATCCAGATCAGAAAGTTTCCATCTAATGCTCCATTTGCAGCTGGTCATAGTTGTGTTGTCTAATTAATTCAGTTCAGTTTATTTATATAGCGCCAAATCACAACAATATTGTCTCAGGATTAATTAATTACTAATATACTAATTGCTGATGGCGTTGCGGAAGATGCGGGTTTATTTACCTGCACCCAAAGCAGAGATGGCCTCCAGCTCCTCCATCTTCGTTGCCGTGGTGATGGCCTGGGGTAACCTCAAAGAGATGGCGAGGATGTCTCTGTTTGGGAGATTTATTTATTTTAAAAAAATCAGATAATTATTGAAATTTAACAGAATTGGATTTTATTAAATGATGTAGTTGAGTTTTTTTTGGGTTTTTTGACGGCACAGTTAAACATTAATTTGCATTTTTACACCAACAAATAGCAGAAAATGGGACATACAGCAGATGATTAGTTAAAGGATGATGCATTCCTCAGGTCTTGTCTTTAGGACTTTTTTCCCCCTGTTTCTTATAAACGTTCAGATTCTGTTAATCATCTGGAGAGGTAACTTTTAAGGCCTGACACTTCTTTTTTGTACTCTTGGTCGCAATTAAAATTAAGAATGGAACAAAATCTGTCTGATAGTAATAGTTTCAAATGTAATGTCACTGAGCGACATGTTTGCACAGAGTTGTGTGTGTGCTGTACCTGCTGACACAGTAGAAGGAGATCAATTTAAAAATGTCATCAAAAACCAGAGAAGATCCCTCCAAGTGAACAACTGAGAACAAAAACAGTTTCAAAGTGAAGCACTAATAGATTTTTGTGATAAATATCCGTATGAAGATGTTTGTTGTGAACACGTACATGTTTTGTGTTGTTTGATGGTCAGATTGTCGACACGTGGCGCTCCCTGTTCATCGGGCAGTCGGACTGAAATCATCACGACGTTATCTTCTGTGTTTTGAACCAGGAACGCCTGGACATATCAGCAGTTATTGATGAGTCACAGTAAATCAGGTAAAAACAGCTGATTGGAGTCATTTTTTTATTTTTATTTTAGGTGAAAACGGTGAAAGACTTACTCCTGCTGCCTCCTTCTGCAGAATGCAGACACTCTTGTCTCGGCTGAGTCCTTTAGGTCGCCACACAGAAACGCTCCCAGCCAGTTTATCTACAGAGGTCAGCATTGGAGGTGTTGAGGATGGAGGCATGACAGGGTGAGACTGGAGAGAAGGTGAGGAGGAAAGTGGGGATGTGGGAGGAGTAGTAGGATCAAAGGGGACAGAAGATTCAGGATGAGGAAGAGAGAGGATGATAGGAGAAAGAGGAGGAGGAAGACATGGGGGAGCAGGAGGTAGAGACGTGGGGGCAGTTGGAGGCAGGGGAGGTCGAGAGGAGGACTTTTTCCCGGGAGGTGGGGGTCTGGGTCGACATGGCCTGGCTGGAGGGTGGGAGGGCAGCGATGGTGAAGGAAGAGAAGAGGAGACTGGTGAGGAGTGACTGTGAAGAAAAAGAGGAGTTTTCAGACGTGCGATAATCTCCTTAATCTCTAGAAATTTAATCTCCTTAAAAACATTACAAGGTTAAGGAGATAAATTAGACAATTTAGTGTTTTTAAGGTCAGATGGTTGTGGCAGCCATCTTGAATCAAACTGTCCAAAAGTTGATCGGCTGTAGATATACACTTTACGTTAGATTTCAGTGGTTACATGTACTGTAATTAATATCTTACCTGTTGTAGATAGCTCATGGAAACAATGTCTAATTCTGACCAACTTATCTGAACACAGCTGAGATCAAAGTGGACGGCTGCTGTTATAAAACATTTCCAATCTCTGAAATTTCAAAGAAGTTAATGCAAAAACTATTTTATAAAATTTTAGCATGTCATAAATTGCTCTTTACATGGCTATCTACATGTACATGTAGTTTGTTTTTTTTGTATCATTTGTTTGTGCAAATAGCAGCAGCAGCTAATTGTAGCACTTTTTAAACACCTGTAAGAATTTCATACATTTTCTGACAAAAAGTCCCATGTAACGAGAAACTGATGGTGCTGTAAAGGGGTTTTTAAAAGTGTTTTTGTCAACAGTTATAAAATATCCAAGACTAGAGTTGTGTTGAGACGGCAAAAAATCTGCTTTAATCTTGAGCTCAGCTCAGATCAGCTGTTTCAAAAAGTTCTAAAATGTTTTTAAAATATCTTCCATTTAAAAATATTTCATAGCTTGCTGCTGATGGCTCTCTATTTGCTGACAGATAACCACAGAAATGTATGCAAATAACTATAATGCAAAATGTGGTTTCTGAATTAGCACTCATGTGAAACTTGTAAGACTGGAGTAATTTCAAGAGAGCAATGATCCGTTTTTTTTTTTTATCCTTATTTGAACTAGCTGTTAGCTCATCAAATCATTTAACTAAACTTTGTTTATTAAACTGAGGTTACTAAATAAAAAAAAAACTATCTGCAACAGGTAATATGTTGTTTGTTCACATAGTGCCTCATCTTCTATTTAAACCTGCAAAGCTCAAAAGCCTAATTTATTTTTGTCTCTATTTCATGTTTTTCCACTGAAGCTTCAGCTTCCATTCAGCTCCATTTTAGTATCCAACATCTTTTTGTGCTTTAGCTGTGAGCCAAATTACTTTAGTTCCACACCGTTTAGACATAGTGGGTTAAACAAGAGGTCTCTGCAGCAGGAAACAAAAGTTACTGTGTGTAGGTGGAAGGTAACATCAAGACAATGAGCTCAACCATGACACACTGTCCTCCAGCTACGAAAATAAAAATAAAAACTCAGAATGAAAAGTTCCCTAACCTAAAAAAAACCCCAACTAAAAATAAAACGGGTCGAAAATTAAATTTGAACGTTAAACGTTTGTTGCATCTACACATCCAGTTCCTAAAACAGACATTACTTAAGAAAAGATGTAAAACTAGAGCAGAGGTTAAGATAACTTACAGTATTTAGATATGAACGTGCTTTTATAGTCAACTCACATTTGTCCAGGTTTAGCTTAAAATCCTGCAGATGGTGATTATTTTAGGAGCAGAATACAACGTGTCATAACGCTGAGGCTCACGTTGTTAAAGCTCACCTGTTCCCGTGCTGTGTACACGCTAAACATGTGAGAGGAAGACTAGAAACGAGTAAAGTTCATGTCAACGTCACTGACCACCTGCATAAACGAACGCAGAGGAAACCTCAGGAACCAGCAAAATTTAAGCTAAATTTAAGTTAGAAGTGTTAAGCCAAATTATTCTTGTGCAATTGGTTTTCGTTAGTTTATCGTGTGAAGCTGCTTTCTCTTCTTTTTAAAATCTTCATTACAGTCTCAAATTCATGCTAAAGACCTCCATCCAGCCATCCATCCATTCTTCTTTTCATTATCTTTTTGGTCTGTGAGATGAAACCGGAGTAGAAAACCCACGCATGCACGGAGAGAACATACAAACTCCACCCAGAAAGGCCGGGATTTGATCCAGCGACCATCTCACTGAGAGGCATTAGCTCTACCAACTGAGCCACGGTGCTAAAGACCTAGTATTCTTTAAGGGATTGCATATCTCCCGCCGCCTTTCACGCTAAAGTTTTGGATTGAGATCATCATATCATGGATTTATAGATGTTTTGGTCAAATTTTGAATAACAGAAGCATGCACGTTTCATGCAATGTTTTAAATGTCACACACAATGTGTTTTGTGAACGCAGTGACTACAAGATCAAAGCTCAATTGCTGTAAAACTGAATCCAGTGTTTGCTAGCTTTGGTGGCCATTTTGAATTAAACTGACTCCAAAAGTTCATCCTTTGTAGAAGGACATGCATTTACTTTCTGAAAGTTTCATCAGTAGCGTTGGGGCATAACTGCTACAGTCCATCTTTGTGTTTTTAGTTGTTTAGTAGATTTAAAACGGCATAAAACAAACAAAACAACCCGATAAAGAAGGCAAGAAAACAGTTTTTTCAAAGCAGCTGCATGTTTCCAAATGTTGCTCTGAAACTGTTAAATCTTTATGATTCTGAAGTTAAACCTTAAATCAACAAACTCTTGTTTTTCTCCAGATTTTAATGCAGTGATCACTTTTTAAAGTCTGATTTCCACACAATATAAGAGCCAAAAGTTGAAATCTCAAGTAGTTCTCCACTTTTTAGTCAGCTTGTCTTCCATTTAGCTTTTTTTAAGCTGATATTTTCAATATATAATAATGAGCTACGTTTCCCCAAACTAATCAAACCAGATTTTGGTTCAAGGCTGATTCTCAGATGACAGGAGCGCTGTTTAGGGAACCTTCAGAGACAATCACAAGGCCAAAGACGACATCCTTCATGATTCTGATTGCCATTGGTTTGTTTTGATTCTGTTGGTTAACTGAAGTGACACAAAGAGGTTTTATTACCCTCACTGATTAACCACAATTTCTCTAATAACGACTCTACAACACGGAAAACTCAGAAGACGGTTGAGAAAAGAGATTTTCACTTCAAAGGACTCAGAGTCTGACAGCTGTGGAAGATTCATTTATTAATTGAACATCAGACAATCAAGAAACTGATTACAGTTACAGTCTGATAATCTGGATCTCCTCCTGACGTCTAAAGTCCTTGCAGATAAATATACTGAACATGGCAGACATTCTGACTCCAACAACTGAATCGACACTGAAACGTTGTGCTAAAATAAAATAACCATAACACTGATTATTGGCTGATGCTTTGTTTGCTATCATGTAGCCTCTAAAGCATCAGTGAATATGATTTGTTTTTTACATGAGTCCTCCTCCATTTGGAAAGCGCTGCTGCACATGATCCAATATGTTTATGTGGGTGTAAACAATAAAATAACATTGGAAAAACATAAAGTGGGGCATTCCTCTGCTCCAGCTGTTGGTTTGCATTCTGGTTTTGTCTCCTTTTAATGTAGCTGATGCATGTAAACATAAAAAATTCAAAAGTATGCAAAGAAAACACAATTTCTGAGAGTCATGCCCTGCAAAGCTCTCTGCTCTCTGTGCTTACGCTAATTATGAAGCTGTGATAGACTCTTTTTTTTTTTACAGTTATCAAGACTCTATTCAAAAACAACTTAAAGTTTAATAACAAATCTTTAATATCTTCAGACAAACAAACTTGGAGAAAGTTGTAACACTTAAATGAGATAAGTGCGACATTAAACGAGAAGAACTACATTTGATCGTGAAATAAAAAACAACAACAATAAAACCTGCCAGTCCTTGATGGAATGCATATCACCCGCCGCCTTTCAAACCAGAGTTAACAACTGAAATCATCTTATGATGAGAAATGTGAATGCACTTTTCTGAGATAAGACAAAATACTCAAGTGTTTTATTTTGTCTCATATAAAATATTTGATACTTGTAACTTTTTACAGCTTGTTTCTACTTAGCTTTTAACCCTTTGCGAGCTTTTGGCCTTTTGCTACTTTTAGCTAGTGCTTTGCCACTTTTAGCTTCTGGCTATCATTTTTCTCTGTTTAGCTTTTAGCCCATATTTTGTTTCCTTTAGTCTTTAGCAAGCTTTTTGCTACTTTTAGCTTTTAGACAACCTTTTGCTGCTTTTAACATTTTCCCTCTATTTAGCCGTTTAGCCTGAGTTTTGGCACTTTTAGATACCAGTTTTGCTTTGTTTGGCCTTTATCAAGTTATTTATTTTAGTGTTTTGCTTCTTTTAAAATTTAGCTAGCAGTTTGATACTTTTTTCCTAACTTTAACCTGCTTTTAACCTGTTGATGCTTTTAGCTTTATGACGGCTTTAGTGTTTTGCGCCAAGTTTTTACTTAGTGCTTTGCTCGTTTGAGCCTTTTAGCCAGTCTTCTGCTTCTTTTAGCTTTAAAGACCCAGTTTCAGGTTTTTCAGCAAATTTGAGTCAAGTCCTTCAAGTCTCAAATTTTCTCAGAAAATGTAAATTCTCTCATCTATAAACAATTTATCTTTAGATGCATACCAGTAAGTATAAATAAATGTTGAATGAAAAGAGATGTGACAGCATGCTTTATGATTTTTGCTGCAAAACACAATGTAGATTAATGATCTTTACTTTCATATTACGTCGGATTTTGGATCCAAATTTGAGCAGCTGAAGTAAATTACAAACAGTTATTTCCACAAAGTTGGCAGTTACAAAACTATTGTGTTTTGGCTCTTCAAGCTTCTGCTTTTTGCTGCTTCACTGAGCTTTTTGTTTAAGGAAGAAAAATACTTTTTTTTGGCAGAAAACCACAGTACGTAATTCTATCACCTATTTAAGCCCAAATCAGCAGCTGATGATTTTAATAACTGTTCAGTGAGCCACTTTATCAGGGTTTATTCAAGTGAAGCAAAAAATAAAGACATGTCTCCTGACAAATATGGTTACTTTGCAAACAGATCCTGTTTCTCTGTGTTTGAAATATGACATTTCTAATAATCCAGAGTCAGTTTTAGTTTAGATTTTATTCCAATTAAACAAAGCGTTGAAAATTAGTTTACTCTGAAACCGTTTCCCAACATGGTTTTAGTTTAATGTTGAACAATTTGCAAAAGAAAAAGAAGAAGAAAAACTAAAAAAATTAGCCTTGTTGCTGAGAGTTGACACAGTAGAAGAAAATACTAAAAGAATGACTGGAAAAATGTTTTTGCAAAGACAGCTGAGGCAAATAAATCCAATTTATACACCAGACAATAAAACACAAGCAACAGACAAAGCAAAACAAAACAAAAATACTGGGACACAAAGGCAGGAAGAAAAACTCTCCAGATGCTTTTTTCTTTATTTAATTCATTCTTTCTTGTTTCCTGTTTATTCTTTCCTTCTGTCTGTAACCAGGAAGTATAATGAAGCTTAGTTAACAATTAGTTCCAAACTTGAGATGATTTTACAAAGACACTCCAAAGTCCTTCAGAATCACACAACTACAGAGTTTTTTTGTTTTTTTTAAATGCCAAACTGCCTCTCAGAAAAAGGACTAAAATGACCTTTAGGTCAGCTAAATGTTCAAACTGAAAAAGCAAAAACAAAACAAAACTTGAGTACAGCCTTCCTGACTTTTTTGGTCTTTTTATTTCTTTTTTAAGAATTTAAATAATAAAGATGCTATCTATCTATCTATCTATCTATCTATCTATCTATCTATCTATCTA
>NC_056518.1:26420772-26425823 GCF_014905685.2 Nematolebias whitei | reverse complement strand
TATCTATCTATCTATCTATCTATCTATCTATCTATCTATCTATCTATAATCGGAACAATTATCCAATCAGAATAAAAAAAAGTGTTTTACAAATAATCTGGATTGGCTAATAGTGAGTTGACAGCAATCAAAATTCTCTGTCTTGATAGGCTAATGTTAAAAATGGGCGGGGCCAGAGGAAATGTGACGTATGAGTTCTGTTTTTTTTTTTCTTAGCTGGTGAGTGTGAATGCAGGTCTACAATTCGATTTTATGTTAACAAATATAGTTAAAAAGATACAAATGCAAAAGTTTCAAGGCATTAAAACACAGTTTAAATCAGTATGAATTAATGCAAGAAAAAAAAAACTTTCCAAAAAATATGTTTAAAAAATAGTGACCAAGTGTTTCATCGGAGCTAGCTAGCTAGCTTGTAGCAGTCTGGTCCGTTGGTTTTTGTGCAGGAGGAGCAAATTGAGGTTTGACTGTTCCTGACCAGGGCTAAGAAGAAAAGTTTAAGAGGAAATAACTACGAAAAGTAAGAACTTTTAAACTTTTAGATGCACTGATATACCGTAGTTGTTATGTTGTTATGTTTATGTGCTGCATTAGCTAGTATGAAAATGTGGGTTTCTATTTTAAAGGTGTCACACTCACATATTTTTTGTTCTTAATCCAATTCCTATTTTCCTGAGACCATTAATGCTTTGACCTCCTGGCCTGTCGCACTGTATTACATACATTCAGCTGTTTGGTTGGTTTTCATTGAGCTGATGGTCCTAGTCTTTATCTCTTAGTGATTATTATTAAATATCTGTACTCAGGCTACTGAAGTGGATTTTATCTGACCAGAAGAACTGATTACTGTTTGGTCTTTGATATGAATGACTGGTGATCATCTGAATATTGGTTTATTATTAGGTCCCTGTGTATCAGTGCCAATGGCCACTGAAGGCGTCAATCCTGCTTCAGTATTAAAACAAAGATGTAATTAAAAGCAAACAAACATCCTTTCACAGCATGTAATGTTTACTTGATGCTAAATTTAACAAATATTAAATGTGCTTCATCCTAACTAGCATGTTTTTTCTATTACCCTCACTTCTTACATTTGACTTTGCTGTTAAGAATTTATCCACGAAACCAAGGCAGGATTAGGAAAAGCGTTGTCTGCTGGGCTGACTGCTTTTGTCACCCTAGTATTTTTAATAAATACTATTTATGTTCTAATTAATTTTAAGGTTTGTAGTTGCACAAAGCAGAGCTAATTTTAGTTGTATTGGAATATCCAAAGCACTGGAAACCAGACCAACTACCTAAAATTATGAAATAATCTCAATATGTCACTGCTTAACTTATTATTTAGGCAATTAATTGGAGACTTGTACCTCATTGGAAATAAGTAAAAGAAAGTGTTTGGAAAACATGGTATATATGAAACAATATAATTATGTTGTTGCCAAGGGTTATTGCCCTGGTAAGCTGTTTGGAAAGACTGGCCTTGACTAATACATCTAAAAACAAAATGCAATTTTGTAATATCACAGGGTTTTTTTTTTTTATCATACAAGATTTTACAGTACCATTGTGAGGGGAAAGAGCTGACGTGTAGGAAATTACTTAGATCCTGTCTGACAAGACCTTGGTACGTGTCAGAGATGCATAAGAAAAATGATTCAGTCATCTGATGTTTTTATAATTAAAACAAGTTTTTAATACAGTAATATGAAAAACGAAAATCACTTTTTAATCCATAAAATGATGTAGTTGAAAGTATAATGGCTTAAGTCACTAAAAGCTCAGAAACTTTTGCAAAACCCAAACCCTTTTCTCTGTTTGGAGTCTTCTTTGTTTGAAAATATATATTTGGTTTGACATAAAAATGTTCAAGAAACTGTCACCACTGAAACCATCATCCTTATCTTGATCTCAAGTCAGCATATCCTTCTAATTGGCTCTTGGCCTCAAAAGCTAAAATTATTTGCATTTACTATTGACTCCAAATATTTCACAGGCAGTGAAAACTAGATGAACTGCAGTATAAAGGGTGTACTACTTCAGCATTTCTATATTTTATATCCTGATGAGAAAATTCAACCTCTAATAGGCCTTTTTATTGCAAAACCTCCCAGTGTTAGCGCTCAGCTTAATTGATGCCTGCCATTTGCTGAGACAATATGGAGAAAGTACAACGTGATCTTGACTCAGCTTCTTGTCCTCCAGCTGGTCATTCCATGATTTCAACATTTTTATTTGTAGTGTTGCGTTTTATCAAGAATGCATGACTCATTATGAACATTATAAGCTGCTAAGAGCTCTTTAGAGTATAACTTGTTTCAAGAGTTGTTTGTTGATGGTATATTGTCTCCAAGGTTATGTTTCCATTAATGCTCAAATATCTGGTGCATAATGGTGGTAGAGCTGCAGCTGTTGGGAAACTAGTTGGTGTTCCAAAATTGTGAGAAGAATATTAAATTTTCTACTGCGAAATCTCACTAAACGCTGATTGTTTGGTGACCAACGAGCCATGAAGCTGTGATTTGAGTTTACAGATTTTGAAAATCATTGCTTATTTTTGTGTGAGTGGTTTGCAAAAATGTATTCTTTGGCTTTGCACATTATTTTGTTGCTCACCTTGTTCTTTTATTTTTATTTATTTTTTGTACCCATCTTGACAGCTGCCCCTATGTTTACTGTCTTTTCTGCCTGAGTGCATTTTTTAAATTAAAAACAGGAAGATTTAAGACATTTGTCTCTAAAGTTTTCTGTCAGAGAAGAACTCCCATGTGGGAATCAAAATACAGCTCTGGGACTCTTAAAACGAATTGAAGATGTCAGCGACACAACTCGGGTGGGTTCCAGACACACAGAATGACTTTGTGATTATTTCGAGCTGTTGCACAAATTCTTTTACCATGTTCACAACTCAGACAACAGGGCTGTGTGCACGCTTGTTCACAAAACAATTCCAGGACATGGCAGCACATCCATCTTTATGTTGCCTCTGGTCGTTCACAAAATACAAATGGGGCTAGCCACATTTTGCACAGATGTGAGCTTTCAGAAAAAAAAACAAAAAAAACACCTCAGACCTGAAAAAGGCGTGGGACAGAACTAAGCTGGGTGGACTTTGTGCTCAATGCATTAAATGTGTGACAGACTCTTTTATTCTTAAAACATTAAGAATTAGTGTTTCTTTGTGATTAACCATTTCTTTTAACTAAATGCAAAGTTGCTGTGCGCCATCTTCAATCTTCCCATGGTAATAAACCTGTTTGTTGTTTTTAATTGTAGTGACTGCGTGGTTACTCAGACTGTCATCAGTTCTTCATATTAATGAGCAGTGGAACCGGCTTTTTTTTTTTAATTACGTCAACTGTTTTGAATCTGTTACTATCTCGCTTTGCAGCACAAAGGTGTATCGGGGATGGGTTGGCTTTGACCCCTTTCATTGCCTTGGACCAATCAGAAGTCACACCAAGGAGGTCTGAATGCATCTAAGTTAAATAGGCTTACGTCACATGTGAGGAAGTTGAAAACCCAACAAAAGTAGCAAGATGTTCTGGAGATATTTGGTAGACTCCCTCATGAATGCATTCAACAGGCCGCAGCCAATTAAGATGCCACCTAAAGAGCAAGGATTTACTCTACCTCCTAGAACCAGCTGCTATGTGGGGAAAAAGTGAAGACAAGAAGGACAGGAGAACTGATGTACTGTATTCCTTTGAGATTTTAACCAAAACACGGCAAAGAAGTTTCATTAAAACATAAGAAAATTGTATCAAGTTATAGAAATGGGTCACAATATGACTCAATCTATAGTCAAGTTTCATAAAGCACAGCAGTACAAGTTTCTCAAACTGATTTAAAAAAGAGCATTATTAACAACCTGGCTGTCTGAAGGCAAATATCTAGCAAACGTTTGAATGTTAAGTAGTTATGAGCATAAATTCTCATGTGCAATACATGGTTAAACTTCCACATTTGTTAATAAGAGTAGGAGAAGCTAAAAATGGAAACATTCCTGCAACAAAATGACAATGGATAATCATGTGTGCTGAACTGGGATCTTTCTCACCCTCTAAGAAGCCATTAACCTAAATATGAGGCAGTGAGTCATCACATCTGTTCTGGTCATTTGACTTTCAACCCCCAGCCCTTCGTCTTCCCTTCCTCAGTCATCACGACCAACAGAACAGATTCCCCGTGTTGTCTTTACTCAGCCACATTTCCAAAGATTGCTGACAAACTCACCCTGAATTGTGGGCAACAATGTTGGCCTCCATCATACTTCCACCGTCCGAGGGATCGACTTCTGCGTCTCGCTCTGATCCATCAGAAAACCCGCCTCCTTTTCTCTTCCTGCTCTTGGATCGGAGCAGGACTGAAAAAGGGAAAAACTACGAGGCAAAGGGAAAATGTGTTTGTCTGTGTCAGCCCTCTTCTTAGTGTCTGCCTCAACTTCCTGAGCTCACCGTCAGGCAGGAAAAGGCAGAGCGCTTTAGTCAAGACTTCCCCTGCTTCCTCTGTTTACTTCTTTTTTTTCACACAGTGTCTTCTGTCTAAAGCTGTAACTCTGTCATTCACCCAAGTTAGTTCCCTACACCTTTAAATCTAACAGAAATACAACCCCTCTGACAGCTTTGTTCAGCCTCCTCTCCTCACCCCCCCTCCCTTTTGCTTAAAGTTTTCCAGATGCCCCCCCCTTTCAAACTGAGGAATGTTCAGCTTCATGTTTTCTGCAAGGCTCACACTTTTTGAACCACTCTCCATTTTTCGCCCTCTTGTTAATATTCTGGTTATCTCTTTTCACTTGGGTAATTTTACTGGCAACACTTTTATCCTGACTGAAGCTCACACCAGGGTCTACACATTTACATGTTAGTGGGAAGACCCAAACGGTTTAAAGTCATTTCAAGGTCGCCTGCTGCCTCGGGCTTGCTTACATTCCTGAGCGATCAACACTTTTTTCTACGCTTTAATTTGCAACAGTAACCCACAAGAAAAAAATAGATCTGCCTCCCCTGTTTCTGCTTTGATGATTTGGTGGTCTCTGGCCAACAACCACCCCC
>NC_056518.1:26400307-26420672 GCF_014905685.2 Nematolebias whitei | reverse complement strand
CCGCATAAACTGAAAAGAACTGCAGGTCAAGCATGCACATCCGCACGCTTGCAGACAGTGTGACGAACATGCAGCTGCTTCCTGTGTGAACATCACCCGTGTTCACAGTGGACTTTCAGCTCATCTAAATATGATTATCATGTGTGAAGCTGACCTCACACGAGGCTTCAGTGGCAGTAGGCCACCACCGGAGGGAGCCACGTTCCTAAACATTTAACTAGTTAAAACAAATTCAACTACAGTAATCACAAAAGTTCAAAATTGTGTGCTTTTTCATCCATCAATCCATCCATCCATCAATTACCTTTTACCCGCTTTTTCCTTTTTGGATCACGGGAGTCACTGTGCAACAGAAGGGGTACACCCTGGACATGTCTCCAGTCCATCACAGGGACACATGGAGACAAATGAGACAAACAATCATTCACTCTCTCACTCACACCTAGGGACAATTTAGAGTTACCAATCAGCCTAACATGCATGTTTTTGGACTGTGGGAGGAAACCGGAGTACCCGGAGAAAACCCACACATGCACAGAGAGAACATTTAAACTCCACACAGAATGGCCGGGATTCGATCTGGCGACCTCTTCACTGAGAGGCGGCAGCTCCACCGCACCACTGTGCTTCCTGATTTTTCATCCAAAACATCAAAATGGAAACTACTCTCACAGCTGGAATTTGACGTGAACAAAGGAGGTTAAAATTATACAAATAAAACAAATTAAAGCCTTTAAGTTGACAAATATTAAGGTGCTTAAACAATCTGACAGTTTATATTTACAAATAGTGTGAATGCTGATTTAATCGAACTACTTCTGGCAACTTTGTACCATTTTAGCTGTTTATATATTTTAAAACATTCAGCTCATTCTGATGGGTGCTATGACTTTTGGTCTTAATAATTTTTACACTTTTCAAAATATTTACTTTATTTATTAATGTTTTCCTTATAGAAATACATTGAGATATCTTTCAAGTCCATCAGAAATGTTCTTCTCTTTAAAGTCTGCTTCAGTATAACTCTGTGCTACATTCAGCTTTTTAGCTAGCATTTTGCTACTTCTTGCTACATTAAGCTTGTAGCTAGCCATTGCCTCTTTTAGTTTTATGTTAGCGTTCACATCTTTGAGCTTTTAGTTAGCCTTTGCCACTTTTAGTTTGAAAAAAAAATCCTTTTACAACTTTTAGCTTCTAGCTAGCTTTTTGCTACTTTTAGCAAGCCATTTGATACCTTTGGCTTTTATCTGGCATTTTGCCTTTTGTTTTAGCATTTAGCTAGCATTTGCCATGTTGAGTTTTTAGCTTTGTTAATTGTATATTTTTGATATCTGTTCTAGCCTTTTGGTATTTTTACCAACCATTTTCCTGCCAAAGGTTTTAGCTAGTGTTTGACTATTTTTAGCTAGCATTTTTTTTTACACTTTTTGTTTTTAGCTAACTTTTTGTTGGCAAGTGTACTCTGCTTTAGCTTAGCTCTATTAGCAAAAGAAAAACAACAACTTGACTTTATTAGCAAACTTTACCAAACATTTAGCCCTCAGCATTTTTGCAGGAAATTAGATTTTGAAAACACAGAAGTTACATCTAAGCTCCTTTTAAAATAGCTAATTCTGCTTCAGCTGCTTTGAATTATATATCCATCCTGAATTGTTCATCTCTGTAACAACAATAACTGAGGAAAAAAAATACTTGCTTTTGTAATTTATTTGTTCCCATAGCTTTTTTAAATTTAATGTATCTGTATTTGGATATTAGAAAGGTGGCATTTATTCCCAATTTGAGACAATATTTAAAATGCTTATGAAAACAGAGGTTGTGTATATGTTGAGCCAAACTATCAACTCAAAAGTTGATCAGCTATAAAGATACTTTTTTTTTTTTTTTTTTAGCAAAGATCCATGTTTAAATGAAGAAAATATTGATCAACTAGTAAATAAAACTTCAAAATTTTAGCAAAATGATTTTGTGCTGTAATTTCCTCTTAAAGTTTTTGTGCACAAATCAGCTCTGATCACTGCATGTCTCTAACTGTAACCTAATCACTTCTGTTGACTTAATAAACTTGTAACAACAAAATAAAGGAGAGTTGTTATTTCTGTCAAGTCTCAGAAATAGATCATGTGCTGTTCTGTGCACATTTGTAAAAAGTCATGAATTTATAATAATTTAAGTAATTTCAAACTTGTAGAGTCTTATTATATGGTAGTTAATTGAGCTTTCTAATTTTTCACATGAAAAAAAACATCTAATTTGTCAATTTTTTGTAAAGATTTTACTATTTATATCAGTAATTCCTATATTACTATACATACATAATACATTGCAAAACATTTTGTTGTCGCTGTTTCTTGTTTATCCATCCTGCAGAGAAAATGTGATTTGTTGTGTTTGTGTCCGTTTTTTTTTGCCACCATATGCTGAGCCATAGGCCTGCTGTGGTGCTTCAGAACAGATTTCTTTGTCTTATTCTCTCCAAACTTGGCCACTCGTTTCTGTTTCGGCTGAAATAGACTCTGAACAGCTGAGGCAGGTGATTCATTTGTTTACCAGGAGCTGGCTGTGGGATTTGATCATATTTCAGAGGGTTTTTTATGACAAATGAGGGCCGATGATTGGGTGGAGCAGATGTCTGTCCATGCAGTGTAAAATTGAACCATACAGCCATTTGTTTACGCATCACAGGTTGCTGGTGCCTATCCCCAGCTGTCACTGAGAGAGGCGGAGTTCACCCTGGACAAGTCAAAAGTCCATCACAGGGACGCATAGACAAGCAAGACAACCATGAACGCTCTTTTTCACTCCTAGGGACAATTTAGAGGTAACGATGAACCTAACCAGTTTAGTTTTGGTCAATGAAACTGGGGTACCTGGAGAAACCCCACTCATGCATGAGAAAACGTAAACTGCACACAGAAATGCCAAGAGGCGAACCTGAGAACTTCTCGCTGTGAGGCGACAGATCTAACTACCGCTCTAATGTGCCACCCAATGTTTAAACATTCAGAATAGAGTTCAATATGAGCCATTTCCCATTTGCATTTTTATTGCTACAAATTTTCACAGTGATGAGATTATTGCTTGCATAGAGAATCTGCTTAAAGACAGATTTAATGGAAGTCAATTCATGCGGAGTTGTAGAAACGTTGACAGGATTTAATATTTATTATATAGGGTGAAATACAACAGATATGGCAACTTTGTAAGGCTGCTTTTTGTAAGTTTTCATAATATCTTATTGTCTAGGATTTTGTCTTCTCTAAGATGAATATTTAAGGGTATTTATTTTATTATAAATGTCCTCGTGAGGTGTCCAAAGAAAAACATGAAACTTAAAATTGAAATTCTCTCAAGTTGTATCAATGTTCACCTCATGTTTGGTTAGGTTTAGACATCAAAGATTTTCATTTATGGTAATTGAAAATCAAGGTGTGATTAAAAAAAACACAATCTATTAATTCAATCTGGATAATGACACAGAAATACAACTTTTGGTTTAAAACAAATGGAAAAGAAGGAAAGATAAAGAGGTGAAATTGGGTTAAAACAACAGTTTACTTCAGCAAACTGAATGGCAACGTTGAGAAGGTGTTTGGTAAAATAATGATGATAATGTGATAAACACGTTATCACACTCAGTATGAAAAAATGTTTTTATCCATTATAAAACATTAAAAGGTGAAAAGGCTTTTCCAAATCATTTGTGAGTCGGCAAATATTTTTCTGCCTCCAAAGAATTACCATGGCACGAAGGCCTCTTTCCAGTTTTAGCACCTATTTTGACAAGGAATGACTGGATATTCTAAACATACAAGCTTTCACTCAGTTTGTTTGTAATTTGAACCAATTAATTGCAACAATTATCTCAATTGAAGTCAGATTAAATCCAACTAAATGGTTAGAAATTTGACTCATCCTGCTAATTACCATCTAAACCCTCACCGCAGCATTTTGGATCAACTGGAGGCTTTTCAGACCAATTTGTTTTTCTAATTAAAAAATCTTGGAATAGTCCAGAAGTGATAAAAAATAATCTGCCAATACGACTGAAGTCTGCACTTTAAAAAAAAAAGTTACACCAGTGATTATTTTCAGATTCTCAGTTTTCCAA
This sequence comes from Nematolebias whitei, assembly GCF_014905685.2. Classification (NCBI taxonomy): domain Eukaryota; kingdom Metazoa; phylum Chordata; class Actinopteri; order Cyprinodontiformes; family Rivulidae; genus Nematolebias; species Nematolebias whitei. The sequence goes on along the minus strand of NC_056518.1, from coordinate 26,416,561 downwards.
CATTTCTTTTTTCTAATGCATGACACACAGTTTTGTTAAATAAACAACAAAAGTCTAACTTAAATTGATTGGAAATAAATATTTTAGGGACCTAAATGAAAAGCAAGCAGATTGTTTAGTGAATGAAAACCTCAGTGATAATACAGATGAAAATGTTAAAATCAGAAGTGTTTCAACCCTATCTTTATCAGCGTACAAAATTAATTTTAAAATTGTGGTTTTATTGTGGCTTTTCAATAAAAGTTCAAACCTTGACTCTTATTTATAGTAAAACTTCAGGAAACAGAATTTAAACTCAGTTACAACCAGGCTGCTGCTCTTATCAGACTCAACATGCCCTCTTGTCCACAGTGGACTCAGATTTACTGTCAAAGTCACTTTGCATTTTTCTCAGACCGATGTATTTTTTATGCTGTGTTGACTGGGATTTTTCTCCTTCTGCCTCCTGTCTCAGTATTTCACTCCAAAAGACACACTGGCAAAACCACTTGAGCTCCCATAGCAAAGCAGCATGATAAAAAGGAGAGCGAGTCAGTCTCTGTCAATCACATCAAGCGTCATGGAAACAACTGGCCCCGTTTTAACAAGACTGAGGCGAATGGTGCTGCGTGCTAATGAAACACTACTTTCAGAATATTTCCCTGCGTTTATATTAATGCCATTTAACAAATAATGACTAAATTACAACAAAACAAATGGAAACCGCAAAACAAATTAAACTGCATACCCATTAGAATTGAATTGAATTAGATTTTTCCTATTGCTGATGAAGATGCCTTCAGAGTGACATAAAAGTTTACAAAAAGGAGGATTTTTTTTTTTTGTCATGATGTAATTTACGGATCAATATAGATTTCCACTCATATAGCTTTCCACTCACCATATGTTTCCAAGTGGTGAGTGGAAAACCTTTGCGATGATACATCTATATTGGGTAATTATTACAAACTTCCTCATTATATTTAAAACAAATTGCTTTTTGTCTTAAATATTTTGGGCTCACATCTAAATTATGTTTACTCTTTTTTTGAAGACTTGCAATTCTCCTATTTTTGCTTTAATGTTTCTTTAATGCTCTTAAACGACTCTGCAGCTTCTTCCAGCCTGTATTTTTGGATGCTGGAAATGTTTTTGTCCAAACATAGTTCCTACTAGTCTGTCCTTCCTTCGAGCAGACACCAGAGGACCCACTCACTGTACCAGCACAGGTAGAACCAGGCTGGTATAATGCAAACAGAAAGCAGTATAAAAGCCTGTGTTTTCCAGGGCAGCTGTATATGGACAAAATGATGCTGCTGCTGATGACGGTCTGAAATTGCTCTGCAGAATACGTGAGTATCCACTGTTGCTTTTTCCTTCTTTCTTTCTTTCTGGGTTTTTCTGTAACTCTCCCTGCCGCCTCCACACTGCTGCGTGTTGCATTAACGCTGAGGTGAAGAGTGGGAGGTAGAGGGCAAACTGAGAGGGTACAGGAACAGAGTGTGTGGGAGACTGAAGCAGATAGATGGATAGATGAGCGGATGGATGGATATACAGATGAAAATACAGATCAATGGACAGATAGATATAGATTAATGGATATATGGATGGATTAGTGTTAGAAGAATGTATGGACAGATGGACAAATGGAGAGCATGAGAAAGTGAGAGAGGATGGTGGATGGACAAATGTAGGGATGGATGGGTGTAAGAAAAGACAGATATAGAGAGAAAGATGGAGGGATGGAGAAAGCTCAATAAATGGTTGGATGGATAGACAGAACGAGATGGATGGATGAATAAATGATTGATTGGTGGATGGATTGATAGATAGATGGATAGACAGAGAGATGTAGATGAATGATAGAAGAGTATATGGACAATGAATAGATAGATGGATGGATATAAAGAGAGAGATGAATGGATGGATGATGGAGAGAGAATGAGATAGATGGATGAATACATGAATGGATGGATAGACAAAGTGAGATGGGTGTGTGATTGGTTGGTTGGTCGTTTAGTTGGTTGGTGAGATGGATGGATGGACAGATGGAAAGAGATGGATGGTTATATAAATAGAGGTGAATGGATTGACCATTGGAATGATGGATGGATGGTTTGATGTCAAGTACTGGTAGATGGATGTTTGGATAGATGGAAATCAGGTGGATGAATAGAGCGATAAAGAGAGAGGGGTTGATAGATGGATGGCTAGATTCATGTATGAAGGATGGTTAAAGCAAGATGGATGAATGGAAGGTTGTATGTCAAATAGACAGATTTTTGGGCGCTTGGATGAATGGATGGATGGATAGATTTGTCCTTTTTAAAATGTGTGATATTGTTGATTTCCCTTGAGGTAGAAAACTTGGGTCAAACTAAATAAACAAGCGAATAGGGAGACAGGAAAGATGGAATAGTGGCAATAAAGTGAAGGTGAACGAAGGATGAGAAAAGAAATGAGATGCAGAGAACGAATACAGATGGAGAGGGATTTTTTTTTTTTTTTGCCTCCAAATCTCCTAAAGCTCCAAAGCTGTGCAGAGAGCAAACAGAGAGACCGGGGAGGAAAAGGAGAGGTGAAGGGAGGCTGAAGTGAAGGAAAGAAAACTCAAAAGGAACGGAGGAGGAGGAGGGTTTGCGTTGGTGTGTTGGTTGGCAGAAAGCGCCTGACAAAAAAAAAAAGAAAAAGCCCTCTACTGACAGAAGGCATGATTCACAGCAGAGAGAGAAGCAGAGAGGGAGGGAGACAAGCGACAGAAAAAGAGAACGACAGAGGTAAGGAAAGGAAGGAATGACGGGGGGAGAAACAAATGCTGATTTGAAACAGAATGACAACACATCAGCTGGATGGGACTGAGAGCAACACACTGGATTGACCGATGGCTGTTTCTGACTGTGACCGTGTTGATAAGGTTCCTGCATTTCTATCGATTCGGGGATGGGGGTGGGGGGTATAGAGCAGGTGGCAGCAGCAGCAACCAAAAAAAAGAGAGGATGCAGAAAAGATAGAGAAACCGATAAAGAGGCCACAAGCAATTCTCAACTATCAATAGACTTCTTTGATTTGGACGAATTTACATCTCAGATACATGCAAATGATCTGACTCTTTATCTCTTTAGATGGAATTTGGATGCTTCAGGATCAGCTTTGTGAGAATGTTTCTTAAAATGTGAAAATCAGTCTGCTCGTTTCATTTTTCTTTGGTATAAATTGAAAATTTGCATTGATAAAGGTAACTTTTCTCTCACTGATGGTAGTTATACTCAGTTTGAATGTCTTTTTTTAATGTTTTTGACTTCTTGTGGGGTCACATGCTAACAAGTCGTACCTGGACTTAACTGCCTACCTTCTGGGAAATGTTCTCATAGTGTGATATACCTCTTCTTTATTTTCTGCTCCAGAATTTATTAGGCTTGTTATATATTCAGAATATTGACAATTGTTTGAAGTGCTGTCTCTTGTAATAACTTGCTGTGAGGATTGTTTTGCGGTTCATCAAGGTGATTCAGCTTTTAGTGTTTTTTCTTAAAGTATGCTTCATGATTTTTTTTTTCAATAGTTGTCTTCACTGGGATGAGTATTTTATGCTTTAGGTTGTGAGAGCAGTTTTTAGGTGATCCTCTACGTTATGACTTCCACAAACTGCCCCAAAGGAATTACTAGGACATCTATATTTAGCCTGGTGCTTGGCTCACCTTTCAGAGGGTTTGAGATTTTATCTTTTGTTGTTTTACCTGCGAGATTAATGAGACCTAAAACATGCTGGAATAAACCTGATTGGGGACAGCTCAGGGTTAGGGGAAAAAATAGATCCCATGAAATACATTAAGATGTACCAGTATATATTTTACAAATTTACAGGAATATAAAAAAATATTTAGTTATTAGGCTTGGTTTAGTCAATCTTTGGGAATGGAGCTATCCAGGCGACATTACGTTTCTCTGCCACTACAGGAAGTTCTGGATTAACACTTTTATTTGATGCATTTTATCATATGCAGGTTAACACAAGGTCAACAATGCAATGAAATGTTCAGGGTGAGAAGAACCGATTGAACTCGCTCAAAACAAACAAACAAAAAAAACAAGAAATATAAAAGCATGCAATAAAGGTACAAAATGAAGTACCAAAAACTGAAAAAGAAACAAAATTTACATGGTCCAAATTCCAAAAGCAATATAGTAAACAACAACATGGTAGAATATAACAGTGCAAGTAGGATGAATTTGTAATAAATATTTCACAGGTAGTAATATAAGCTTAAATGCACATGATATATATTGCACATAACTAACACAAACTACACAAGTTGTGAGACAGGTTATTGCACAGGTAGTGAGTGACATAGAGATTAATGGAATTATGATGGTAAGGTAGTGACATACATGATACAGCCACATAGTGCAGCAGCAATAAACATATTAGGTGTCACAGATGTGGCTTGGTGCAATGTTATTGTCTATTGTTTAGTATTATTATCAAGAGTTCAGTAATACGACAGCTAATATAATGTAAATGTAAAGTAAGTAATGTAACAAAAACATAAATTAATAATGCACTAACCTAAACACACGTGACAGGAAATTCTTTAACCTACATCTAAAAAAGTTAAATCTGGTCCTCTGGACATTCAAAAAACAAAACAAAGCAAAACGACAACAAAAAAATGTAGAAACGTTTTGTCTTTCATCCGAAAGACTTCCTTAGTCTGAGGTGCTGTATTCAGCTCAGTCTTATAAATAGCACCTTCTCAAAAATTTTTGAATAATGTAGATGCCATTTCCTGCTTTCTGGTGTATTTTAACTGGTTGTTAAACATCTATGTTTACCTACATAAGTAAACACTTGATTCAGTAACTATTTTAGAGAGCTGGGCACAGCAAGAAGTAGCACTAAGCTAACGGCGTGCAATACAGAAGCGCTAGCTAAGACGCTATAGACATTACAGATGTAGCGCTCTGCTTTATATTACACAACTTAATAAACACTTTGTACAAAATCAGTTTAGTGTTAATTTACCATAACAAACAAAGACTAAACTTATGCAACCAGAAGTTGCAACATAGCTATATCTACATATAAAATACACATAACACATCACAACTAGCTTTAAGCAATAACCTTTAATTTAACCATTAAGCATACAATGTAACTAATGTGACAAAAAATGGAGGATTTCCCTACAGTTACCTTCGTACAGATGAACATGTGGTACTTCCTGTTTATCACTGTTGTAGTCAGTTGCTCATGAGGTCGGCCGCAGGGCTTTATCGTTTACATTTTTCCAGACTCAGTTTAGGTTTTGGAAATGGAATAAAATGTATTCCACCTTCTATAGCAGGGCTGTTCAACTAAACTGCTCAGGGGGGCACAGTTACTGAAAGCCAGCAACTTAGGGGGTAGACATCCAGCAATTAGTCATTATGTAAATGAACCAAGTATTACAATGATCTGATACCTTTTGAATGTGTTTATTTTGCTGTGTTGAATCATAAATGCAATAAACAGAACCCCCCCCCCCACACACACACACATTTTTAAAAATTATTTATTTATTTATTTTTTTTACATTATTTTTCAGGAGTGCTGAGTTAAACCCAAAAAGAGGCTAAAATTGCCACTGATTGCATTTTAGTTTAGCTTTCCAAGTTACAAATGCTAGTGTCCTAATATTGAACAAGATCCTATATTGAGGTATAAAGAGATTTTTTTTTCAAGATGTCTGCAATTCAAATTATGTTTATCTGCTTTGTCTTTCCATATCCAGGGGATGATCATCATCAAATGCTGGCAGCATGTGTGGAGATGCTCTGATTGGATTCAATCTTCCATTTTTTGTCCTCTTCATCTTTTAGTCTGACAGACTAATGCTCAGCTGGAAGACGATTTAATTGGCTCTAAACAGACCGTCAGGACAATCAACACAAAGAACAAATACAAATGCAGTTACGACAAGAAAGAAAGAGAAGATGAGCTAACCAATGGAAAAAAATGGCATTTTTGTCCCACCTTTGTATTCATTTTTGCTTAATCTGATTGGATTGTTTGCTAAAGTGGCATTGCATTTGGCCAAAATGTTTACATTGTTTTTATGACGCAAGGATTTTCAGAAAGTGACTTTAATTTATTTTTTATTATTTCTGGGACTTTCATTTTTCAATAACATGACATTTCTGGTGTTTTATTGAAACAAATGAATGCGCTGCAGCACTTTATCTGAGAAGAAAGAAAATTTATTTTGAATAAGACATTGGTCTATATTTGCTATGCTCTTATCATAACCAGCTTCAACATATCTTATAGAATCTGGAAAAAATTTAAACAATTCTTTCCAGAAATAGGCTAAATAAAAACTTCACAATTCACTCTTCAAACTTCAACCGTTCCTCCCACCAACCCCCCCTACCTGTGCCCGTCCAATTAATCATGGGCAAGCCTCTAAGCCGCCCTGGGTGTTTCAGGAAGAGCTCATGCTGCCTGGAAAAACATGGAATTGGGGATGGGGGGATGGGAGGGAGGGATATTGGAATGGAAGGGGGTTATGGAGATGGCTACGTACCCCAGCGATCCATTTATGACACTATGTGCATCAATCAGCAGATTGACAGCCATCACCACCACTCTGGAGGGTCGGTGAGGCGAGACGGAGGGGGTGAAGGGAATTTTAGCTACTCTGCCAGCGGTTCACTCAGAGTCAGCAGATCGGACATGTTTGATCCACAGCCGCGCTCCTTAACTCCAAACCCCTCATTTGTTCGGCGGCTCGATGAAAGAGCCATTTATGATTCTCTGAAGCTTGGAAATGAGGACGTAGACGGCTGCCACTCGCCAGGACATTTCAACCGATCAGTTTCTCCTTCTGTATCCTCGTTCTCTGCACCGGGAGTGTCCTCCTCATCGTCAAAGAAACACTACCATCACCACCACCACCATCACCACGGAGAGAGCACGAAGAGCAGAGACAGCCGGCATTCCTGGAAAGCTATGGCGTCACCAAAACCCCTGGAGTGTATGGAGCTCACTACAGCTGAGATGATGGACAGAGGAGGAGGGGGCTATCTGAACCCAGGACACTACCCTGCTGGTGGGCAGTCCTCCTCTCTTACCTCCCCCCTCATCTCACCCTTTTCTGGTTCACCTCTCTCATCTGGTTACCACACTCCAGTGTTTTTCTCCCCAGCAAAACCTCGGCCCAGTCAGAGCCAGAGTTTACGTTGTTCCCCTCCCCATATGATCCAGTCAAGACATTACTCCCAAACCCAAAGCCTGAGGATGTCACCCCCCCATGAGCTCAGACGGTCCCCTTACAGAGCCCCGTTGGTCCAGTTGTCTGCTCATGATCTTGAGCAGGACCTGAGGGAGCGTGGAGGAGGGTGGGGCCGCAATGAGCGGGACCGGGACTGGGAAAGGGAACGGGAACGAGAGCTGGAGCGGGGATGGGCCCAGCGAGAGTGGGAGAGGGAACGGGAAAGAGGGAGGCTGGAGAGGGAGAGAGCCCGAGAGAGGGAGAGAAGAGAGACATCCACTTTTGGAACCTTTGGCTATGGTCGACCCGTTCCTCTGCATTCAGACAGAGACTGTGTGTTTTTAGAATCTGACCAGGGTCTGGACACCACACCCCTGCTTCTCCCCCAGCCCTCACCTTCACCCTCCCCTAGTGGGGCTCCTAGAATGGGTACTGGAGTGGTGGGCAGGAACAGAGCTGGGTCAAAGGTTGGCCCCGACTGTATTAGTGGAGGAATGATTCCCAAGTATGAGAGCGGAAGTGTTAGTTTGGTGTTGGTGGACAGTAAATCTGGGTGTGGGCCAAGGTTAGTGAGTGAAATCGTAACGGGAAACATCTCAGAAGTAGAAATGATATCTGGATACCAAGACAGAACAGAAGGTTGGAACAAATATGATAATGGATCCAGATCCAGCGTGAAGAATATGTCTGAAAAAAGGACCGGCTCCCAGGTGAAAACTCGGCCCCCAGGTCGGGATTTGGAAGGAAAAGTTCAGTCTGGTATAGAAAACAAGGAAGGACACAGAGGAGAAACAAACAATGGAGACAAACCAGGAGCAGTTGCAGCTAAAACAGAACATATTACTGACATCTTGAACACAAGAGATGAGGCTGAGAAGAAGGTTGGGCTAGTAGATAAAGTTCTGGTTGAACCTGCTGTTCGACCTGTGATGAAACCAGAGCATGATGCTAGGGTTAAAGCTAACTCCCAACAGCTGGTGAACAATACTGAAGTGGAGCCTGAAATTAAAGCTAAAGCTAATAGTGATGCTGGTTCAACAGCTGAGCCTAAAGCTGAAACTAAAACTGAGTCAGAGGTTAAGGTTGCTCCTGTGTCTAAACCTGAACCAGCACCAAAAGCTGAGGTTGGTCGTGAAGCAGCAATAGAGAGTTACAGTGAAGCTAGTTTTTTTTGTGAAGCTCAAGCTAAAGGTGAAACTCAGGTAACCTCAGAAGCTAGAGACATACCTGAAGTTGCAGAGCAAGTAGAGAAGAAACCAGCAGAAGCTAATAAAACTGAACCAACTAAGCCTGCAAAAAGCTCTAGATCTAAATCCAAGTCATCCAAATCCTGCTCCAGGTCTCGACCTGGCACAGCCACAGGGATGCGACCAGGTGTGCTCAGCCCTCAACAAAACAAAGGGCTCCAAGACTTTGAATCAACCGGGCCACCTGAAAGCATGGAGTCCACCTGGCCTCGCAGAATCTTGGTCAGAAAGAGGACTGTTCGTCAGGGTGGGGCTGTCCATAACCTCCCTATTCTGCCCCCACTCCCCTCTGTCCTTTCAGCCCTAGAGAAAAGACGTCCACACTCACGTCTTGGTTCAGAGAACCCGTTAACAAATATAACAAACTCTATTGTGGGCCGATGTTCACTGAAGGAACCATCTCACGCAGAACCAGGGCAGGGCAGCGGTTTGGTGGGCAGGGCATCTCTGAGGGAGCAGAACCTGGAGCACTGGAGGGTCTGCAGAGAGCAAGAGGAGCCAAGGAGATCCAGAAGCAAGGAGAAACAAGTAGAGCAGGGTAAGGAGAAAGAGCAAAGGAAGGAGAAGGAGGAGAAGAAAGAGGAGAAAGAGAATGTGGTGGTGGTTGTGGTGGAAGAAATAAACCAAGAAAAGGCAGGCAAAAGGATTGAAGAAAAAGCTCAAGAAACTGCAAGCAAAAAGAAAGAGGAGAAAAAAGAGAGAGATGCAGAGAAAACATCTGAAAATAGGATGCACGGAGGAATTAAAATTAAAGAAAGGAAACAAGTACAAGACTTGGAAAAAGTGGTGGCTAAATTGCACCCAGAAGACGTGGAGGTAGAGGAAGCAGAAGGGAGGACAGTGGGTGTTGAAGGGGGTGTGGAGGGTTGGGATGATGTTCTTGATATGGTCAACACACTTTGGGATGATCATTGGGATAAAAGAGAAGCAGAAGGTGAAGAAGGAGGAGATATTGATTCTCCCTCAGGTTCCCTGAAGTGTTGGCCTCTTCTCCGGCCCCCGATTGGATTTGGGGGCTCCCACCCTCCCTCCTCAGCAGCCTCGGAGCTCAGCCTGACGGAGTTAGAGAAGAGGGCCAGAGAGCTGGACTCTGACTTGGAGCACCTAGATCTGTCTCAGCCGCATAGGGAGTCCCAGGATTTGTACCAAACCCTGCTGGAGCCACAAAGGGATCGAACCGACATCTACCAAACGCACCCCGGTCCACAAAGAGACAAAACTATGCTCCACACAGGTAGATGTTTGCTAAATTTAGCATGTATTTGTGTTATTCTTCCTATATTTGTTTATTTATGTGCCTTCAATAATACACAAAGTTTGGAATTGATTAAATTCTTCTATACTGTAGAACTAAATACCGTATTGATGATTTGCCTCCATTTAACATCTAGCATGTCTTTTGTCCCCAAGTCTTATCTAAAGAAAGATTTTCTAAATTAAACCATTTGATTTTGTTGTAAATTCAGTACATGACATAAAAACATAAAACTAGAAATTAAGTTTGTCGACATCTCAGGGAACCAACGAAAAACAAGTTAAATTTCCTGCAGAAGATAAACTTGTTTTATATTGGTGAAAGCCACCATGTTTATTAATTAATAAAGCTGGTGTGGGCGTGATTCATTGGAAACGTCCAAAAACAATAAAAATAAAAATTGCAAACTTATTCTTATAAATATAAAATCCTATGAAGTTGGTTTTTATAGTGTTCGAAGACTTATTGAATTGTTGCATCTCCGGCATCTATGGTTTATGTTAAATATCTGCTCTACTTTTCAGGAGTTAGCAGCAGATCCCAGGTTAGTTTGGAGCTCAGTCCGGTGACCTCAACAGTTTCAGACGCAGATGGATCACCTGCTGAATGGTCAGCAAAATCTGTAGGCACGTCCACTGTTGGTACAAGGTAATTTCTGAAAAAAAATGTTTATCAGCATGGAAACTATTCTGTCTGCTGGTTCATATATCTCCAATGTGTTGCATGAAAACAATATCCATGTTTCAGTTTAGCAAAATGTGTATTTCATGTCTGATCCGCTGCAGAATTAGTTAGGTTTAAGGCAGAGATGTTGTACATGGATATTCAGAATATTTGTCTGATTTGTGAATTAATAACTTTTTTAGGGTATTTAAAATAAAAATAATTATGGATATATAGTTCTTAGAAATCTGTGTCACTATATTGAGGGAGGATGGCTCAATGAGAATTTTAAATACAAATATTAGCTGTAATCAATTTTCCTTTCTTATTTTCTTTTCTTTTTATGTTTCTGATATACTCTCACAGAGCAATGAAATATATCAGCACCCAATTTTGACTTGCGGCTGTGTAGTGAGGTGTCAAGATTTCTCACAATATAAAATTGTTCGTGTTGGATTATACATGTAAGTAAGTTCGAATTAAATGCACAAAACATCTTGAGGCTGAAAAATGCAATGCAATACAGTACAGTAGAGTAAATCACCAAAATGGTAGAGGTCCAAACCTTGAGCCTTGAGGTACACTAGATTTAATCAGTAAATGAAAACATTGAAGCCCTTTACAAACATGCATTGATTCATGTTTGGGGAATCGCTCTAGTCTTAAAGTCAACAAAATATTTGTAAATAAATTTGTAAATAAATTGTTTATTTGTAATAAACGTAAGTTGACCTTCTAATGCACAATTCTAAAGAACACAACGCTATATTCTCAGGCAGAAAATGCATCTGTGCTGTTGAACATAAATTAACATATTATATTTTATAATTTATTTATTTATGAATATTAACACATTATACTTTATAATCTAAGATGTTTGGGAAATTGTATGAATGCGCTTTGGCTCTTTCGTTGTCATAATTGAAGGTTTGTCTTAAGGTGTGATGAACCTTCATTAAAAAATGACCAAATTATGTTTGAACAATCAAATGTCTCCACTTTTTATAGATTGATAAAACCCGATATGATGAATTATTTGAAATGTCTGAACAATAAGCAAATTCTGGCACAAAAAAAAAAAAGACAAGTTTTGATTTGTGCTTGTAGTTAAAACAAATAAGACGGGCTGCTCCAGTTTTCTTGACCACTCAGTAATTTTTCAATTTTGGTGGTACTTTTTAATTTAGGGCTGCTGATGCTTTCTTGAACTGAATCAAAACAAAGTAATTGTTTGTGTTTTCTGTCTTGTTTAAAAGATTTTAAAACCTTAGAAATTGCATCACATTGTTAGATTTTTACAAAACACTATGGTTAGAAAAGTAATTGCACAATTGGCAAAATATGTCTTGATTTAATTTATTGAGAAAAGAGTATTTACATCCTCCTGCAGCAATACAACTAAATGCTCCCATTATTTGTAGAGTTAGTCATGCAGTTCATATTATAAAGCACAACTTTAGTTTGTTGTGTTTTTGTCTTCTGAAATATTTGCTTCAGGTCATTTCACAACATTTCTGTCAGATTATGTTCTGTACCTGGTCTGGTTTGAACTGGTTTGACTTCATAAAATCACTTTATTTGTATTTACCTTATGCGTTTTCTGGTCAAACCAATAATTTATTTGTTATTGTCTAATTTGATCAAGCCATACTACTGCCATCATTTTGCAAAGATCCAGTTTTCCATCAACGTTTTTATTTAAACCAAAGAAAAATCCTTTATGTTTTGGTTGCAGCTTTTTACCAAACATTTGTCAAAATAGCCTTTTTTGAATATATCACTTTCAAATGTTTTATTTTAAGAAAATATCAGACAGAAATTATAATAATTATCAAGATTAGTGGCTCTCTCATTGCAGATTTCAGTGTCCTGTTGGTTGATTCTCGTGATACTTTGTTACTTGTAACATTGCCGCATGTTAAACTCTTGTTCTTGAATTGATTTTGGTAAGTTGACCTCTCTTGGCTTGGCTTGTCTGGATGTCAGATGAGCTTTTGGGTCATATTTTTGCAGAAATACAAAATAAATTGATTCAAGGTACATGAGAATATTTGTTGGCTCGTTAGTAGATTTTATTGACCATTCTCCTTGTTTTAAACAACTATCAAAAGTATTGTTTTGACATTTAACGTCTCCCATTACAATAAACTCCTCACAATGCAAGAACAGTGCCTGCTCATTGACATAACAGGAACAATTAGTACAAACGAGCAGCGCTTTATTTATTTATTTAATGGTAAAAGCTTTTTCTAAGTTTATTCTGATAGCAGTAGAAAAACAGCCAAGAGTGTAAAATATATGCATGTTTACTAGGATGAAGAAGAGATTTATTCATTAGCCTACATAAAATCTGGGTGCCATGCGTTATTCAGCATTTGATGTAACCATTGTGGAAACATCTGCAATCAGTCAAATGAGCCATGCGACGTGGTTACAGGCAAACGTATAGATGCCAAATCACACGTGTCAGAAGGACCAAATTTTATTTGTCCCATTATAGGAAGCAGAGAAACGGCACGACTTAAGTGCCCTTTGCTGAATGTGTTCCCATCTGATTATAGTGACAATCTAATTGCCACGATATGAATGCTGTCAGCAGCTAATAAATGCAGATAAATGCCACGGCCTTAGCTAAATGAGAAAGCTAATGTGCTGATAATGAGGTGTCCATCACTTCAGATGTGTGAGCAGGCATGACGTCTCAAGGTTGAGTGATAAAAATAAATCAATACCTTTGATTTTCTAAAGTAGGTTATTACAGTTTTGGTGGCATATGTTGAAAGTCACATTAGCTTAGCAGACTCATGGGGACCAAGCAGCCATCTGACTGTCCTATCTTTTTTTCCAGCTCCACTAAAGAGGACAGCTCTCCTGACTCCAACCTAACACTGGAATCTGACTCCAGTGGTGTCTTCCTCTCCCTGTCCAATCAGAGCCAAGAAGAAGGCGGTTCCGACAGCGACCCACCGATCAGCGGATCAGAACTAGGCAGCAGCAACACGTCGCTGGAGAAAGACGGGGACGACGGAGCATTGAAGGAGTGGGGAAGGGAGGAAAGTGCGGAGCTGCAGTGGTGCTATCCGTCACTGCTCAACGCCACCTCTTGTGAAAACATGGAAGGAGATGGCGGAAGAGAGGAATCAGGATGTGGAAGTATGGAGGTAGATGTGGATGAAAATGGTCCAAAAGAAGGTGGGATAGGAATGATTACAATCTGTAAGACCCCACTAGAGCATACGGATGCCAAAGGTTCCTTAGATGTCCCACAAAGAGAAGGACTGCCCCCTAGGCGAAAAGTGACCCTGATGGGAATAGACTCCCCTCTTGCTCTGTCTCCTTCAAAGCAATCAATCAAGCGCCTTCTAGATCCAAGTCAGAAGACGATAAGAAGCTCAGGATTAGACTGTGGGGACATTGATCCATTTGTCCAATCGGACAGCTTTGTTTATCTCGCTGTATCTGCAAGACCAGCCTCCAGGGGTGAAACCACCTCGGTGACAGAGGTTTCTACCCACGATGCAAAGCAAGTACACGTACAGCAACGTGCAGACAGCATAAAAACACATGTCGACCAACCAAATATGGAGCGAGACACAAAACTGATGCACCTTACCCCACAAAAACCAGAGGAAGGAGACTTTCTGTGCACTGATAGCTTTGTCTACCTGGCTGCTCCAGCCTGCCTCCTGCTGGACCCTACAGGAACTGCTTCCTACAGTGGCAAGTATGTTGGCATAATTTTGGTGCATCTATTCATTCATTCATCAAGCCATTCGTTTCTGGATGCTTGTTCTGGCTTTCATCAGGTACAATAGACATCTCTATGGTTGGAACATTTTTAGAAATAAATAAAACATACATGCTATCATTGTGTCTTGCATGCTGTTTTTAATGCTTCTGTAAGCGTTTAGTGCCTATGTTTCTGCCCTGCTAGAAAATGTGTTGCTAGTTTACATTTCTTGAAGCCAAGTTAGTCACGATTCCAACATTTACCAGCCACAGAAACCTGCTTGAGTAACACAAGACACTGTGCTAGTTTGTCAAGAACATGCAGCATATTTTAGGTAACTAAAGAGAGATGGAACAGTTTTGATTTTAATATAGTCTGTTGCTCTGAAAGTTTGTCAGACATTGTTGCTGTCTTTCTTGCATTCGTACCAAGGTGTTTTAGTCAAAGAATGTATGAGTTTAAAAGTATACATTATTATCATGATCACAAAAGCAACAGTTATGGTGCTCTTTGACATCTTTAAGGCTATACTGTACGTAAAAGATTAGTATATGATCAGCATATATGTATGGTATAGTATTGTAGTAGTAGTGGCATAGTATATGATTTGAAATGTTTCAATTTCTTTGTAAACAAAGGCTTTGCTTCTTAGTTTTTTGTGACAAACATAATCATGTTTTGTGTTTGCATGCTTTTCTACTTGGTATTTTTGTAGTTACTTGGGTATTGTTTTACATATACAATGATCGTTTTTCATTTCCCAATTATTAAAAGCAGAAAAATAAAATTGGTTAAATACATATAAACGTATATGTGTTACAGTTCTATGAAGAATAATTACTTTGTCATTGTGGTCGACACTCGTTGGACAATATCTCAGTTTTTGTTTCTCTGATGTTTTTTTCCAGGGAGTCAGATTCTGAGAGTTCTGACTCTGGACCTGTTGACGTGTCAATTCTGGGTTGTGGCTCCGTGGCAGGGGACAGTGACTGGGACTCAGACTTGTCCGACTCCGATCCCAGTCACTCTTCCAGAGTCTCAGGTGCTGGTAACAAATCTTCTGGTGTAGCACGGCCAAAGCGGCTTCCTGTTGAGCCCGACTGGGATGCGTTTGGAGAGGCCGCCGAGCCCGAAGTGCTAAGCGAGCTCTTCACGGAACAAGAACAACTCGACAT
Source organism: Nematolebias whitei (assembly GCF_014905685.2). NCBI lineage: Eukaryota > Metazoa > Chordata > Actinopteri > Cyprinodontiformes > Rivulidae > Nematolebias > Nematolebias whitei. The sequence goes on along the minus strand of NC_056518.1, from coordinate 26,401,262 downwards.
TGGCAAATCGGGGGATGTTACCACCAGCATGGTAGAAACGCCAGTTGATCCCACAGAAATTGAACCTGTGACAACAGCGGCAAAGCCGGCAGCGCTGCTTGAGCAGCAGTCAGTGACGAAGAAGGTCACGTGGCAGTTTAAACCAGCCCAGAGATCTGTTTGCACTGGAAGCAGAAAGGAAAAGGAGAAAGAGTTGGCAAGATTCACAGAAATGGGAGTCGACGCATATAGACCCTCCCCTTCATCTTCATCGTCTTCATCATCGTCACCGTCATCATCGTCATCAGGTTGAACACTGATAGAAAAGTTTGTTTGGCTATTTGGAGAGAATCGATTCCAGTTCTGGAGGTGAAGTGCCAAAAGGTAGAGAACATCGAACAGTGAAAAAACATTTTTTGTAAATCTTTAATTTTGCATTTAGCTGCTGCCATGCTGCCGCCTTCAGCCTTGTAAAAGCTGCATAAAAGTTGTTGCATTTTCTGAGATTAGCCAACATATTATCACCTATAATCTCTAAGTTCAAGGGTGAGACACATTTTTTAAACAGACAGTGAGCTCATCGTTTTATTTCCACTTATTCTCTAAGTAATGAACATGAAACGTTTCTTTGGCTTTTTATTTTGCTGAATGAACTGAACAGGGTATAAATGTCACAAACGGTATCAGCCAGTGTTTCCTGTTGTAAAACATCATACTGGAATCAGTTACAGTAATGCATACATGATTGCAGATCGAAAATAATATACACTGGTTTCTTTAATTTGTTAACTACCGGTAATTATACACATTCCCCCCGTACACAAAAAAACAAAACAAAAATCACTCATTTCCAATAAGGTTTCCTGTGTACGTTGTATTTTATAATCACATCCAAATTTACAGTGTACTTAATTAACAGTGTTTAAATAATATATTTTAATCGTTGAGATATATGCATGTGTGTGTGTGTGTGTGT
>NC_056518.1:26374727-26399907 GCF_014905685.2 Nematolebias whitei | reverse complement strand
GTGTGTGTGTGTGTGTGTGTGTGTGTGTATGTATATATATATACACACACACAGATATACATACCGGTACATGTAAAGAATGTGCAAAGAGGAACAAATAAGGAAAGGTTTAAACTAAATGTTTTATTTATCAGCTAGAATAAAATTGTGAATGTAAAATTTAAGCAATATGCTTAGAGATTTATGCTATATTCTATGTTTCATTTGTAGAAAGTGCTTTTATGTTAATTAATAGCTGCATTTAATTTTCCTCATGCAGCCAGTTACTGATTGTAGAGACTGTCTTGTGCACATTTAGAGGTTTTATGTGTAACATTTTTAGACACCTATTGATCTTCGGGTGGTTTGATAAATTGGCTGGTAACAAAGAGATGGCTGACAGGTTTCGTCTCAGTTCATTTGTGTTTTCTAGATCTGTATACATTTCCTGCCATTATTTTCAATTTATGATGTGCTGAAGAGTCCCATACACTCCCAATGAGGAAAAGGCACTTTGCCAATCCTTGCCTATGGCCATGACCAAAAGAACAAGGTCCTAGAGATAAGAAGCTAAAATGGGATTTTTCCGTTGGGTGGCCAGACCCTGCCTTGGAGATAGGTGGGAAGTAATGCATCTGGCGTGGCCAGATTTGGAGGTGCTGATCTTCATCCCAGATGCTTCACACGCTGCTGTGACATGCTCCCAGTTTGAGCTGGGGCACAATGACGCCAACAGGACTACATCATCCACAAATAGCGAGATGAAATCCTGAGCCCACCAAACTGGACTCCTTATGCCCCCTGGCTGCACCATAAAATTCAGTCCATACAAGTTATCAATAGAACTGGTGACAATGGGCAGCAATGGTGGAGTCTGACTCTCACCATGAAGGAGTTTGAATTACTGCCAGCAATGTGAACCAAACTCTTGTACTGTTTGTTTAAAACCTGAATGACCTCTAGCAACAAACTCCAAGCCCATACTCACAGATCGCCCCTCACAGAATACCCTTCGGGATACAGTTAAATGCATTCTCTAAGTTCACAAAACATGTTAACTGGTTGGGCAGACTCATGCTCGCTGAGGACCCTTCCAAGTGTAAAGAGCTGATCCAGTGTTCCAAGGCTGAAATGAAATCTGTAATGTTCCTCTTAATGCAAGCTTTGATCTTCAATTGGACTATTCTATAACCCCCTTAATAGACCTTACTGGGGAGGCTGAAGAGTGACTCCTCTGTAACTGGAACACATCTTTTAATTCCCCGTCTTGAAAAGGGAACCACCACCTCCCAGTGTACCAGTCCAATGGCATTACCCCCAATATCCATGGGCTGTTGCAAAGGCATGTTAACCAAGACAAACCAGCAACATTCAGAGTCTTGTGGAACTCAAGGCAGACCTCATCCATCCCCTAAGCACTTCCGCTGCAGAGCCTTATAACTACCTCGGCGTTTATGGATGGACCACCCCAAAGCTCCCCAACTTTGGATTGAGTAGGTCCTCAAACTATTCCTTCCATCGCTCAATGACATTATTGGGTGAAGACAACAACACCCCACCTACACTATACACTTCTTGTTTTAGCTTTTCCCACTTCAGGGGTCACCACAGCGAGTCATCCTCCTCCATCTCACTCTGTTCTCTGCATCCTCTGTCCTCACTCCAACTACCTCCATGTCCTCTCTAACTGCATCCATATATCTCCTCTTTGTGTTTTTCCTGGCAGCTGCATTTCTAACATCCTTCTACCAATTTACCCACTGTCCCTCCTCTGGACATGTCCAAACCATCTCAGTCTGGCTTCTCTAACTTTATGTTTGGGTTTATTGGGTTTGTCCAATATTTTTCCTCATCATTGGATCCAACTCACTACCATGTGGTGATTTAACACCTCAGCTCCTCTCTTCACCAAAACATACAAACAACAAGGAGGATAAAAAAAAACATTGCAAACAAGTTGAATAGTGTTTATTGAACGGACGTTTTTTTATTATTAAACTACAGTCTTGTCAAGGCATGTCTGATAATAGTAATCTAAACCAAACTGTAGCTAATTAAGATTGGTTGTATATATTTTAGTTATTGCAGTGCATCGAGTTCTCTCTTCTTCCATTGTACACTTTTATATTTAGTTTTTCAAGAGATAATAAAACACTGGAGTCCATTTCTGTCCTTTTCCCTCTGAGTCCCCTTGACAACTTCAAACAGGAACAAAATGAGACACATTCAGTTCTGTTTGCACTGAAAGAAAAGCAATCAGGAAAGATTCGCCCAAAAAAAGAAAAATCTAAGTTGGTTTCTCACTGAGTGCAACCCCAAAGCCGGTGGACCTGTCAGTCATCTCAGCAGCAGTCGTATTGTTGAATAAATAATGTTGTAGAATAAATGTGATAATCATTACCTGATGTTAAAAATGATACACGTATTACCTTTAATCACAGAGGGACGGTGAAGGTTTACTAATTATTGAAATGAAGGACTGCGTTTGGCGTGACAGGCACGCAGAGTGATTTTCAGTTTTTCTTTTCAGTTGGACATAAAACTCAAACTGACCAGTGAGAGTGAAGTTTTGCCTTTTGCAGCCTAAACTGCCAACATGAATTCAGAAATGCTTTGTCAGGTTTTATGCTCGATAACGATGATGATGATGTGTGCACATGCAGCTTTTAATGGAGCCTTAAATGCACCTGTCGGGAGTCGTGATGGGTTATTTACAAGCACATCTCACAGGAATGAAGCGCTTCATTCATATTTCTCTGTTTGTAAAGCTGCAGGTTAGGATTTTTGACTATCTGAATGTTTTAGAGAATGATTAATAACCAGAAAAGAGACATCACAGATTAAATGAATCAAGTGAATGTTGCTTGAATCTAAATCTTGCAAAAATGGCCATATTCTTAACACAAAAGTGAGCTGAGGATAAAACAAAACGCTTATTGCCTTCCCTTTGCAGTTGTAATCAACCCGAATCAGCCACTTTCTTTACACTGATTTTAATACTAACGAACACGCATAAACAAACACTTGGGCCATTTTTAAATGTGCTCAAATAAAAATTATTAAGAGCTTCCAAAACATCCATGAAATAAATTTATTTCCTTCGTTGTGATCCAAAGAAAAATGTTGAGATAATTCCATGTTGATCTTATTTCATGTTCTGAAGCAGACAGACTGTGCAACACATGCTCAGCTATAGCACTTTAGGCTCCAGTCTGAACCGACTGAGACACGCTGGAGCTGTTGCAGTCTTGAGATGGCAGAGCTGTTGACATGACGCGGATTTTGTCGTTATGATCGTAGCTGAGACATTTGTTGGTGACTGAGTTGGTTGCGATGCGTAGTGCAGGTGGTAACTCGCCTGCCAGGTCTGATCGAAGGTTGATGTTGGCAGGAATATTTCCTTGGAAGATGACGCAGATAAACCCACACCTGTTGGAGTTCAGAGAAAGTCCTAAAGGATTATTTCTCTACTCAACCAAAGCATGGCATCAACTGCTTTGTTAGATTACATAACCTGAAATAAATGAAAGAAACACTAAATTTATTAGAACAGAAAATCAGACAGCCATGCAGAAGAAACACAACGTCTCATCTTTATTGAACCTGTTCCCATTTTTATCACAAAATGGTTGCAATTTGGTTTCATGGGTTGCTAAAATTGTCTTACTTCTCGCACTTTTGGTTCTAGATGCCTGTGACAATGCAGTGGTTGTTTTGAGAGGGAATTTGTCCTGCAAATGTTTTGAACACAATGCATTTTTTTGCAACCGTCATGAGACGCGCACGAGGAAACCGAGAACCGTCGCAAACGTTTTGAGACATCTTGGAAACTCCTTCTTACACATTATTCACATTTTGACACGAGGAGTCGCAGTAAAGGGAAGCTCTTGTATAGGCTATAGTTTCACAATAAATTAGCTACGATTTGTGCACAAACCAGGAGGAGAAATTTGAATTTTTGTGTCTTATCTAACTGGTCAGAGAGAAAACTGTCTAATTCTGGCCACCAGCTGAGCAGCTGATAATCCCTTGTCAGCATGCAATATTAATTTTTAAAAGAGCCAAAAAAAAAAAAGTAAAATAATCAACTTAATAAATCAATCACTTTTAGGCTCCCTGGAGACCTAATCTCACCCTGCAGTATGGGATGTGGGAGTGCAACGTTTGAACCAGAATAGCTTGTATTAGCTCCAACTGTGTTCTTTATACTGTAGGCACATTAGCCACCTCCACAGAGAGGTGGTCTGTGTTAACTCCGGTGATTAAAAACTCTCCTCCTCCTCTTTCCGCTGATTGTGCACGAACGGTTGCACTAAAACACGGCCATTTGTGAAGCTGCAGAGTTTGTGTCTTCCTGCAGCTTCTCAGTCGGACATCAGGCAGCATGACGGTGAATTTCTGCCAGTTCTGGCTCACGTGATCATGTACTGATGTAGAGACGGAGCAACCTGGATGAATCTGAGCCGCTTCCATCACGCTGACGCTGTGTTCTGGCTGAGGTGTCGTTTTAAAAACGTTTTCAGGTCGATAGCTTGAAAATTTGAGCGCACGTTAAAAACTTCACGTCAAAATCCTGCGTTTTGTTGGAACAGTTTCGAATCCTGCTGCTAGTGTTTTTGTTTGAACGTCAAAAGGTGCAAACCAGATTAAAACAAGACGAACCAGGATTTATGTACAAAGTTGAACTCGCATTAAACTGTGGCAAGACATCTAGTTTCACTGTGACCAAATGACCGATCACATTCTCTGTTGACCTTTGTGTAAAACTTTGAAGATCACTGTTTAGGCTTAGTGACGATTAAGATCTGGGACAGATTTTTTTTTTTTTATCAGGAAATAAATTATTTAAGTGATCTTTTTGTGTGCCATATTTTCCAAACTTCGCTGGAATGCATTGTACAAATAAAAGCTGAACTCAATGGTGAAACGTAACTCATGTCAGTCTGTCTTTTTCAGTTGAATCAAGTAGTTTCAGTTGTTTGGTAAAATGTTTTCCTGCTTCGGTCTTGTGGTCTCTACCAGCTTTGCACATCTAGAGGCTGAAATAGGAAAAGATGTGGTGTTGAAGACAGCAGACGTTGCTGTAAAATTTCCACTGAACTTCATGCATTACTGCCACCACTAGAGAACACTGGTCCAATCCCAGAACCATCACAGAAACTGGCTTTTTATACTTTTTTGGAGACAACAATCTGGATGCTCTTTTCCCTCTTTACTCCGAAGCCCACGACGTCCATTTCTTCCAACGAAGAAAGATCTGAACTACTGATCCGTCTGCGTTACTGTCCGTCCCAGGAGCCCAGAGATGTCCATGTGAAATTACTGAAACAGGACAAAGAACTCTCTTTGGTTCTGAAAATGTCAGTATATTTACTTTTTTGTGTTTGCGTTAGCAGTTTTATACATATTTTTCCTCATTAAGTGCAAAAAATAAACTGCCCTCAAAGGAGAATCACAAGTAAGTCCACTTATTTTGTTTTAGTATTCCTATTTTCCTGTGGGAAACAGCCAGGAAAGAGGGCTAATATACTGTATATACTGTACGACATTAATTTAGTGAAATATCTAAACATAACCATAAATAGATCTTCTCTTGCTTTAACGACTGGGCAGTAAATTAGTAATTATCATGTTTTTTGTGTGTGAATTGTCTTTTCTGCTTTAGTTTCTTCCCTCTTAACCTCTTTCTGGCATATAACGGGTAAAATAAATAAATTATGATCATTATGTATTCATTATGAATATAAACCTAGATTAATCTTTGTAACTGATCATTGTTTTGCCATCAGTGACAAAAATTATATGAGCATGCACACAACAGGTTGGGAATTCGTGGACAAAGATTCAGTCCTCAGACTTTCTTAAACTCATAATGATATAGCCTGGTATTTTAATTATCTACAGGTTTTAATATTTAAGGTTTTGTGTTACTATTTCAGGTTTATCCTGTTCATTGCTGGTTTTACAAGGTTCCTTACAAATGCTTCAGTCCTGTGATTAATTATGCCAACGAAGGAGAAAAAGATATAAAGTATGTATCTGTGTTTGTCATGTTAGCAAAATATCTCGTGAACTACTGAACAGATTTTAATGAAACTTTCAGGAATTAATCCTTGGCTGTATTGGAGTTGGTTCAGTTTAAGATGGTGTCACAAAACGCAACACAAATGGAGCGAGAAGTCGGTGAATTTTACAAAAATCGAGCTAAAATTTAATTTGGTAGTGGCCGAGTATGACCTTATGAGACGTTTTCAAGGTTTGACCAAAGTGGCTACAACTCCATTACTTCTCAACACATGATGATGCTTGTCTTGGGATGGCTGGACATTTATTTCCCATTCGGTTGGATTTTGAACGTTTTATCCACCTTATTCCTGGGGGCTCTACTGTATAAATGATTTTGGGTACAACTTCCTGTCAGACACCAGAAGTAGCAGCAAGCATTGACTAGCTATGGTGGCGTGTGTTTTGAACAGAGACCCAAAACAAAAAGTGTTCCTGTGAAAAGCAGTATAGTTTCCATCACCTACCTATAGATGAGGAATTAAGAAGAATGTGGCTGATAAATTTGAACTTAAAGAGACCACCCAAAACACTGTATGTGAGCTCATTTCACTTTGTTGACAAACGGCAGACGGAGGAAAACCTGCATTCTGCTTTGTGTCTGGACTACAATAAACCACCGGAGAAGAGACGCTGGATCCTCGAAAGGATTGAAATCTGTGTGACAAGAATATCAGGTATGATTTCAGGTGTACGAAGGACCAAGCATTATAGTATTTGTTCGTCTTCAGTATTACCATTTCCTCTGCAATTAACCTAAACTTGGTGATGCAGGTCTTTTAAGGCTTTGGATGGGCTCAATGTCTGCATTAAGGTAAATAAGATTGTGTTCCACCTCTTTTAACAAAATGAGACCGACCTTACTGTATTACTCTGTAGATACTAATACGCCTCAGAGCTTTTCAGGTTGCTCATCGCTTCACTGAAGCAACCGAGTCGATGAAATAGCTAAATATGCTAGTTGACGTAATCTGCGGCCACTTCTTCAGGTCATCCTCCCATCCCTCGTCTACAGTAGGCAGTGGTATGATTATATTGTTCTGTTTGAGCTCTGACGGGTGGTGTTCCCACCTGTTTAAATTAAATCCACGATGCTCGGAGAAACTACGTTAGCTCATACTGTTCGCACATAAACAAATGCACGTTCTGGTCTGCAGTCGCGCCCATAATTCATGCAAGGCAGCATGGGGGCTAGGAATAAGGTGGATAAAGATTTTTGCTTTGCCTCTAAGCAAACCTGCATAATTCTGCATTTGGACTCCCAAACATTGCAATATAGTTTGACACCTAAATAAATATAGAAATAGCTTATAATTTGGGGTTTTATAATAGAAAAACAAAATGTCAGAACAATTTAACCTGAAGTATTTTTTAAAATAACAAACACCAAGTAAAGTTTTGCATCATGTTTGTCAGCAAATATCCTAGTATTTCAGTTCAGTTTATAGTTCACAAAGATTTAAGCAAAACCTAATAGTACATTGAATCAAACTGTTGACTTAAGTTTATCACGCCCTGGTAGACCAGCATGACTCAAAAGACCCGGTTAAAAGAAGCTCAAACGTCACCGACACACACAGACGCACACCCCGCAGTGCCATCTGTGTGTTAAATAGTACATGGTGCACGAGGCGTTGTGTCGTTAATGTAGGTCTGTCCGTCTATTTAGGGCTGATTAATTAGAACGCTTTGAATAAGGCCAGAGAGAAGGAGATGGGCTGCCATGATGAATACTTAATCTTTGTGCCAGTTCCTCTGCAGCCGCAGGGACTCTGCAGATTTACTGGGCCACGTCACACGGTCCGTTTTGCGGAAAAAACTAGACAAGATTTGTAACAGTTCTGCTTTTTGCAAACTGTACAGGTTTTTAATTATGTAATTTTAATAAACCAGCAGAATTAAGACTTCAGAGCAGTTTTTCCCATTGTCCCGTCTCACCTCAGATTGTTTCGACTCTACTCAGGTTAATATAACTTAAGAGTTTTGTGTAACCCAGTGTTAAAAACACAAGCAAGAATGAATAAATATTATTGCATATCTTAATCTGCAACGGGATTAAAAAGTAATAAATTAAGATTTACAAATAGGATAATCAAAAATTTAAATAAATAGTGTTAAACACCTTTAAAAATTGTGTAATACACCTTTAGTATGTTTTAGTGATGGACTGAACAACCAATAGCTTGACATGGTCTGATTTGACATCAGCCAATCAGCTGATTGTCCCGCCCCTTCGATTGTGCAGTGATGCTGCTAAGAGTGCATCAGACAGACAGACGAGACTTGAGAAGAGATCAATGCTACTGGTTGCTTCGGAAATTTGTCTTTGGTACCAATCTGAGTCCTTGAAGTATTGGCAGATACTGACCTGTTAAATAGATTATTTAGCTTTTTTATAGCACAGACTAGCAAATTACAGACCATCAGTAGGTTAAATAAAGAAATCTTGTGCTGGACACTAGAGTTGCATTCGGGCCAGGGCCCAAAAAAATCCGACCTGACCCGGCCCCAGCCCATCATTTCTGAACCCGACCCGACGAATTAACAGTAATTACAGGTCCGAACCTGAAAAAAACCCCAGACATTTTTAATTAAGCTTTGACTGCTTATATAGTTATTAACAGTCGGCGGATGCGCACGGCTGAATAAAAGGGGCAGAAGATCGGAGCTGAGGGGGTGTTTGTTCTTTCATGGCCGTCAAAGCGCATTAAAACCCTGTTTCTGCCTGTACTCTGCATTATTCAGACATGGACCCTGCTCTGACATGTCTGCTTTGGGATCTCACCTGTTTGGGTCGTTGGCCGCACTCGTCCGCTGAGTGCAGCGACTGAACATCCATTTGGGCGATGGATCGCTTCCTGGCCCCATATGAACTTTATTTTACCTCTTTCAAGGCCGGTCAGCTCACGGTGAAATGGCCGCGTGCAGCTGGTGAAGGTATGGCAAGCCATGTTGCCATATAATTGGATTGCGGTTGATCCGCTGAAACGATCAAAAGCCACACACCGACCTAGCACATTATTATGGCTCGGCCCGGTCCAAATTCAGGTTGGGCCGGGCCCTGGTTAGAAATGACAGCTCTACTGGACACCTTAGTAGCTTTACAAATTTACTTTGATTTGCACATTGTGGCATCCTGGAAGTCTATTAATTGTATCATGTGAAGAAAATGATGCTTATTGGTGTTCATGTTGACTATTGACAGTGTCCATGTTTAAATCGTTTCTGCACGACACAGTCAGTTTAAAAGAGCTCCGCTCGTTTAATTAGAGCCTAATTCCTGTTCTGTCCATGACAGTCTCAGAAACATTCAAGCATCCTTTATCTTTCAGCATCGCTCATCTTTGCTGTTATTTGTGTGTGCGTCTCACTGTGCGAGAGGGAGTGTGTGTGCGAGTGGCAGCTGGCCTTTATATTATCAATGTGTGAGTTGTTTTTGTGTGGGTGAGCGCTGTTTGTATGCTCTGCATGTGTGAAGAGAAGGACGAGTGGAGCTAGGCAGAATCGAATACACGAGTGCGCAGGAATATAAAGTGGAGGACATCATGATTCAAGGGTGGGTCTCGGGCCTGTGTAACAAAGAGCTCTACATACAGCAGCTTACGCAATGAACTGCTAAACTGTGCAAACAACAATAACGCCTCCAAATCCCAGCAGTGATTATCATAACAGCCACACAATCAGGAGTATTTACCAATGACAAATCTGTTAAAATGTGTCTGTGCTCACATAACACTTACGCTGATTAGCCTGCAGTTGTTAGATGTTGCATTTTTAATAAATTAGAATGTTAAAGTTTTATTCTTTGATCGTTTTCAGTATATATCTCGTACAATCTGTTAGCACTCAGAGTATGTGCTGGGAATGACTCTCAGCTACCACAGTTTACCCGATGACATACATCAGTTTGTTACACGGCCACACAGAGACCCTCAGACAACCGTTAGCCGTCGTACTCACCTAGAAACAGTTTAGGCTTTATCCGCACGGAAACACTGTTTTTTCAAAACGATTTTTTTTACATGTTTACAAATATATTATTGTAAACATATTGTTTTCAGAAGTGTCAAAAGTGGCTCAAACAGCTGCAGGAACTATGCCAAGCCTGTAAGTGGCGCTGTAACGCTGCTAACATACACAAAACGCAGGAGGCATGGAGCGCACGCGTAGATCGCACCAAAATATAAACTCAACAACAAAGAGGAGAGGATGCTTGGGTTTTAGGTTACACTACAGGTGGGTGTGACATTGTTTTCAAATAGTTGTGTTTTGGCTGTCTACACATTAACACAAAGGTTGGGTTTCAATATGGCTTCACTCTGGAACCTGTTATCAAAAAGAAACCAATTACGGGCTCATAAAACGCTGTTTCCGTGTAGACGCAAAGCTGAACAGCCTTGTAGAGGAACCAAATATTAGTTTGGGAAGAAATCTGAGCACCTGATTAAAATAAAACAGGCGTGCACAGGGAGAACAGGAGTCGAACTTGCAACTCTTGCTGTGACACAGCAGTGCAACTTCCTAATAAAACAATCCCTGACCCAATATTAATGTTTGTATCTTTCTCCTGCTCTTTGAACTACCAGTCAGTCGAGGCAGACGGCCTCCCATCTGGAGCCTGGAGGTCCTGTTAAAAGGGAGTCATTTCACTCCACTGTCGCCGCCGCCCCTTGCTTGCTCAGTTTTTGTGGGGTTGCAATAAAGTTAAGATTCAACGCAATCCGCTAGCTTCTTATACAACTTTTTATGATTAAGCTTTTTGTTATTGTATATAATTTATTAAATCTGACTGTACTGTATAAACTCAGATTATAATTTAAATTAAATTAACTGTAGTTAGATTTATTGTGGGATGACTTATGTTTTAAACTGGTGTAAGTATACTGAGTTATGTTTTTTCCTTTGCAGCTTTCTGTCATTTTTTAGGTTCAGCTGGTTCCCTAAATTACCATCTGATCATAAAATCTTACAATATTACAGGTGAGTAGCTGCAATTTGTAAGATTGGTCTCTTCTGTCATCCACCAATCCACAGTTCTAGTTGAAATGTTTGTCACCGACTTTGCTGAAACAGGTTTGTTGTCAAGGAGGAATCTTTACGATGGACCTAAAACACTTTGAATATCATTTCAGGGAAACAAAACCCAGAATTGTGTATTTTTCCGTAATTTCTGCTACAGAACTGAAGCAAAAGCTGAAGACGCAAGGATTTTCATGTTTGTCTGGGCAAGAACAGACGGCTGCTTTTGTCATAAATAAATAAATAAATAAAAAATGCTCTGACACCTTTTTGTTTTTCTTTTTCCCAGTGCTGAATAGAGAGTGTGAGAAAATGGAGGCAGCAGCATGAAGAGATGCATATTATATAAGACTAACAAAAATCATGGTAAAGACATGAGAGGCTGCCGAGCTATTTTAAACCTGGGCTCGAGCTCAGAGAGAGAGGAGCAGTGTGGGCTGGTATGTTGGCCATCTTGGCAAATTGTGCTTTTCTGTGTGTGTGTGTGTGTGTGTGTGTGTGTGTGTGTGTGTGTGTCCTCCCTGCAGAAACCTGGCAGAAAGCAGGCTGGGACTTTGAAGACTCGTTACGTAACGAGGGCTGAGACTTTATCTCTGTGAAGCATCTCCAGTTTTCTGTTCTGGTCAAACCATTTTTCAGTCCTCATTGATGTTTCAGGATCTTGCGGAGAAGCGAACCGTCTGTGCCGAGGTCGACTGCATGGTAAAATTGTTAGAAAATGTCTGCTTGGAGAAGGCTAATGACTGCAGAGAGAGATCCAAGATGAAAGCAGAGAAATTAAAAATAAACTTTTAGAGTTGAAAAACTATTAAAAACAGCATTTCTATTACAAACGTCCACTGAGTCACATCACTGGTGGTATTTTTCCTGTGTTTCTTTGCCCCAGCGTGAATGACCTATTTGCAAATGTTAAAGCAACACAAATGTGAGCTCCTGCACACAAAGCATTAATATGTTGCTGCAAGTTCTTACTCTTTAATATTTATTTTAACAATGAAAAAACCCTGAAAGATTCATGTGTTCCCTCTGCAGGAATGGACAGGTAGCAAACAAATCCCATGAAAAACTATGCTAAACCACCCATCCATCCATTATCTTTACCCACTCCGTCTGGTCGCGGGGGTCACTGGTGCCCAGAAACAGCAAACAACAAATCCAAATTCTAAAACTCCTTGAAGGAATATACATCAGCTGGGTAGTAAAGTCTTCGCTGACGACCATCAGCTGCAGCTCAACACCCATTAGTGACGTCTATAGCGCCTGACGAAGGGACGGAGCTGCTCGCATATTCTGTGACCCCACTCACCCTGCACACAAACAGGCCGTGCAGCTTGAGCAGCCAGGCCCAGACAACGCGTTCCACAGCCATCTCTTCCAGCTCTTCTGGGAGGATTTGAAGGCGTTCCCAGACCAACCGAGAGACATAGTCTCCAGTGAGCCCCCTCGGACTCCTCCACTTGAGACGAACCTCATACCAACTCGAGAAGGACCATGGCCTCAGACTGCCTCTTTCTTAGCTAGTTGGTTATTTTATCCCTTTTAATCTTCTATACCAAACCTTAAAATCCGTTTCGTTGCTGTTGTGAGGTTTGAGTGGCTCTGTTTCTCATATGTAGGCGAGTCACAAAGAGCAGTAAAACCCAGAGCAGCAGAACATAAAGGCTGCAGCTGCTCCCAGGAGGCGAACACCAACGAGGACATGGTTTTAAAACCTTTTTACCTCCAACAGAAGAAATGCTGCATTTTCTCTGAATGAAGGACGATTCGGTCGCTGAACCTCCTGCATTTTTTTTGTCCCCATGCCCTCAGCCTCCATGTTTGATTTTCCGATTATGTGTTCGTCAGTAACATGGCAACATTGCGGTGATTCAGGCATTATTCCAAATACATCTGGCATGCTCAGTTTTTTAACTTTGTAGCTGAAGTTGCTCAGACTTTTTTAAAAATGAGGCTCTAGATCAGTGTTCATTTACATTTACATTATAATTATATATTGTTGAATAATAGACAGCCAGTTAAGAGGCTCTAAGGAGCGTCACTGACGAACAGAGTGACTACAGAAACCTTGTTATCCTGTTTTTATGTTTTTCACTTTATAAATCACAGAAAATGGGTCAGCTGTTCCTTTGAGGATGAAAACTATACCATCAATGTGCCTTTTGTTTCTACTGCACTCAGCAAACGTTCAATTATCACTATGAACCAAATAAAAACTAATATTTAAAATCTGTGGGATCAATAAAGTTCTATCTTATCTTATGTGCAGCTACAAATAATTAACTTTTGGAGTTAACTATGGTAAGTTAAAGATGGCTGCTACAGCTAAGCAACCTTCTCAAACACAATAATGGCTACAACTTGGACAGTTTTACTGATTTTATGCCACAAGGTGTGGTGGTAGCTGAGAGTTATCCTTAACATATACTTTAAGTGCACAGAGACCATGTGAGATCTCACAATGTTAAATGAGACAGTACATAAAATAGTTTTTGACGTTTGACCAAAACGACTGCAATTATTCTTCTTCATGGTGAGATTTTAAACTATAAATGACATGAAAGGTGGCGGGCGATATGCATTCCTCCAAGTAAAGCATGGTGGAGGCAACATTATGATATGAGGATCACCAGAAGGAGCTTTAAAAAAAACAAAAAACATACATTTATAAATCTTTTAAATTTTTTAATTTAGTTTAATTTTCTTGTACAGATTTTCCAAAGTGTGATTTAAGTTAAGTTTATTAGCAACAAAATATTTTTCCACAAAAATACTTCTGTTTTCATGGAAATAAGACGTTCTCTTTCCCTTTAAATGGCCTTCAGCTGATGCTCACATTTATTCGTTTATCAGAAGCTTTTATCTAAAACTACGAAAAAGGGAGGAACGCTGCGTCACCTCCAAGGACATTTCGGGACACGGACTGAGAAAAAGCATCAAAATAAAAACCTTTACGAGAACAATTATCACAGCTCGATGAGTCAAATGTGCTCAGATCCACATTTGTACCTTTTATTTTAAACCAGCTGTTCTCTTCTCGAGGCTCATCTTCAAATTAAGGACGCTGAACCCCCTGAGGGAGCATCATTTCAACATGTTAATCCTGCAGCTGATTCTGAACAGTGTCTCTCTGATTTTAAACCACTCAGCATCATTTTAAAGCTTTTAAGGCACCTCATCCTCCTTTATAAAATAAATATCCCGGAGGAGGAAGCACCAGGTGGCATGCAGCACCACCTGTTGGTCAAAATCTGTCATTGCATCTTGCCTAAAAACCATAAGATGTTCTTTATATTTAATTTTTGATTATTTTTGTAGTGGAAAGGAAATCAGAATAAGCTTTCCCAGTTGTTGCATGAGAAACTATTTGCATGCTAGTATCATTAAAAAAAATTATTTAAGCAGATTTTGTGTCAGGATGAGCTAATTGCCATTTAATCTATTTGTCCCCATGCCTCTCTGATAGTAGGACCCTTTTTTTATATATATAAGAATGTCCTAAATCAAAGCGTGTTCAAACATTTACCTTCTTCTCGATGAAATGAAATGCTCATCAGGTGCTGGATGGGCTGCAGCTCTGATTCAAGTTGCCATAGTGATTCCCAGAGGTGGAAACAGTCGAGAGTTCTCGTCTGAAGATGTTGCAGAATAATCAAACGCTGCATGATGTGTGGTCAGAAAAGACAGGGTACTGATACTGCTGAGAAAAACCTCAGGGTTTATCTTGAGATCTGCAGAGTTAACTGTTTGGACTATTAATGTTTTCTTTTTTTATTTTTGTTCTCACTCAGTGAGCAGCTCTCTAACGACCAAAAGACTATTAAATTGTGCCCCACGTTTACTTTTCCAGTAAATTTTCAAATGCATTGTTTCAAGTAAATTGAATAAAAAGGGTTGGTCAGATGAAGTTTAACAAAATGTGCAGTATATATGTTAAACAATATAATGATTGATGGGAAAATGCAAGGCTCAAAGAGTGAGAAATAAGATTACAAGTCAAATTAGTCAAATGAAACAAGAAGAAAAAAACAAACAAACAAAAAAATATAGAAAAGTTTAGATGACCAGACTCTGTCTACATCAATACCATTACTCACGTATTTGTTATTTTTAATTTATTTCACACAAAATGTCCAGATGACAAATTGCTGTAATACCCAGCTCTTCCACTAGGTGGCGACAACGTCCACATAAACGAGAAATTAAAATGCAGAGAAAGAACACTTCCGCTACGGACTTTTATTTATGCATTGCTTTAGATAGCTTATAATTTGAAATGTTCATATTAATTTTAACACAAAGTAGAAGTTTATACACGACAGGAGCAAAAATAAACCGACAAGCCTACGTAGGTAAAGGTAAGTTACAGCACAAAGTGACAGTGAGCACGCGCAAAAACTCAGATGCTACTAGAACAAGTTTAATCCTATTATCCAGGCGTATTATACATTTTAAGTGTTAATCAAATACATGAAATAGGGAAAATCATCGCTTTTGCGTTTTATTTAAAAGTCATGCTCCTACATGGGAACATGACGAGGTGGCCGAGTGGTTAAGGCGATGGACTGCTAATCCATTGTGCTCTGCACGCGTGGGTTCGAATCCCATCCTCGTCGGATATGATTTATATTTTCTCTCCTTTAGTTTGAAATGGTGAAAAAAATAGATAAAATAGCCTCTTCTTTTTGTCTTGTTTGTCTTGTTCCGCACACAACAGCTTTCCTCGTTTTTATCTCGGCCGACAAAAAGAGCTTTGCTTTCGAAAGCAAAACCGCTCCTTTTCTGTTTACCGGCAGATGAACCGGTTAGAGGCGAAGGTGGAGTTTAGCGGTTAAAAGAGCAGTCATCATTGACTGATAGAATAAACTTTATTATATTCAGGCGTTCTTTATTTTGTCAGAATACAGTACAGTACCGTATTTCATTTTTCTAAAACTCTTTTTAATACATTGTTGCTTTGTTTCTCTCTCTGATGAGTGGAACAGCGCCCCTATGTGGTAGATGAGGGTGAGACATTTAAAAATAAAAACAAACGGTAACAATAAAAAAACCTTTTAAATAAAAAAAAAAACAGCTACTGTTGAAAAAAAAAGTAACGAATAATTTAGGCATGCAAGTAAAAAATACATTAATTTTACACATAACATCCTACTTAAAACAAACTATTCAGGTAGGCATTCATCTGAAACAGCAGGTAAGGTCAAAATGACTTTTTTAACTGCAGCTCACATTCTTCACCAATATGTGCAGTATCATTGAAAAAATGCAATTAGTGATGAAAAATATTCCCATTTCCAAGTCTTGAATGTTAGGTGAGAATGTGTTTACTCATTTGTTTTGACTAAATCTGTTAAATGATATAACTCCTCTTATGAAACACTTTCTTTTGTCACTGCGACAGGAAATAGATTCTGACTGATTGACATTTAAACCCAGAAACTATAATCTGCAGTCAAAACCTGAAAACAAGACGAATACACACTTGCACAAGTTACACGAAGCTCACACACCATGACGTCATGTTAAAACAAACAACATTTGTTCAAAGATTTACTATAACGTTTGTTTTTTTCTAGATTTTGTCAGCTGTCTGGACTTAAGCTTCTCTAAAGCACAAAAAGGGACAGAAAAACATATAAAGACAAATATTTGCTGGTGTCATGGTTTCTGATTTTGTCCTAACGTATAAAAAACAGCTATAGCTGCGCTAATTCAGACAAAACAAGACATTAAAAAAATGGTTAGATACGCTGCACGACTCTGTTTTTTTTCTCAGACATTTAGAATTGAATTAGTTTAATTGAAATTCTGTGTTTTCTAGTGGTTTTGAGTCCCTGCCCGGTGAGATACCACCTTTTAGAGAGTAAATGATGATGGAGGGAATTGTGCAAATTATCCCATTATTGACATGTTGACAAGAATCATAAAATGAAAAGTTTTGACACCAAACTTTGTATTTATTTATTTTTATTTAAAACTCTTTCTTACTGGAAAGAGTCCTTCTATTTATTTAGTCTTCATATTACCGGTAATCCCCTTTGACTCCTTTCTTCTAACACTTGAACTTACCTTAACAGCTGGTCAACATCTCAGTCAAGATTGTTTTATTGTCACAACAACCGGTGTAAAGTTTAGTTTGATGTTTCAGTCGCCCTGAGCACACATTTCAATAAGGCCAAAGAAATCCTTGACAAACCTAGAGTAAGGAGTAAGTCCGCCTTGGTAGATCCACTCATCCACAGCCTCCATTTGGGCTCACTACAAGATAAAAGCAGATTGCACAGATTTCCTCGATTGGCGTAAAGTAATTTAACAGTGCTGAAGGTGCAGATATCGTATCGTTGCATCGTATATCATGTATCGTATGTATCGTATCGCTGCAGATTCATCAGGTTTCACTCGCGCCGTACAATCTGTTTGTTTGTGAAACGTGAACTCTGTCCGACAGCGGTCCTGATGAACAGTTCCTTTAGAGGAGAATCATTCATGCTCCACCCGAGCACAGGACTGTAACCATCAGTCGTAAAAGTTTAAAAACCGAACACCGTTTGTGTCCTACAGCACCGTCGTTTTCTGCCCCTCTTTAATTTTCCCCTTCCTGCTCAGACTCATCTGGCTGTCCGTCAGCGTCGGATCCGTCCTCCGGTACTGGGACTGGGGAGGCGCGATGGCGGTGAGTTCGTGTTGTTCCGCGAACATCATCTGCGCGTTCTCATGCCGGACCCTTATGACTTTGATGACGCGCTTGCCGACAAGGTAGATCATCTCGAGGATGCACATGAAGATGCAGAGCGCGCTGGAGACGACCATGAACAACATGAAGATCTTCTTCTCTGTTGGACGACTGATGAAGCAGTCAACGGTGTTGGGGCACGGCTCTATCGAGCACTTGGACAACCTGAAAACGAGTAGAGCAGATTAAAGAACCACATCGCTTTTATTTGAGAAGAAGTAGCGAGGCTTACTGGGGGAGGTCGTATCCGTGGTAGATCCGATACAGAATGTAGAGGAACGACGTGTCGAACCCAGCCTTGAAGACCAAACTCAGCAGATACGTCCACCACAGACCGCCTCTCTTCTTGCCAGGGTTGGCGTACAGATGAGAGCCTTGGTGCTGCTCCCCGTACTTCTTGTCCTTCCCTTCGCGGTACTTCACGTGCGCCATCACCATCAGAGACGGGCAGGTGACAAAAATCAGCTGCAGCGCCCAAAGACGGATGTGGGAGATGGGGAAGATGTGGTCGTAGCAGACGTTGGTACAACCAGGCTGCAAAAAAAGTTAAAGTTGTTTTCAAAATGTTTTTATGTTTGACATCATAAATAACAAAAGTACTAAAGCACTGTTGGACCCTGCATCAGTGTTGCCAGGTGAGAAATGTGGGATTATCGTACTAGAGACATAAAATTATCGTATTTTGAGGGAAATTATCGTACACCCGTCATAACCAAAATAACAAATCTATTTATGCACTATAGTAGTGATGGGTCCGCTTCCGGACGCTCTGCTTCTTCTTTTCTTTTCCTCACTCGTGGGGCGGGCGCAGCGGACTATTCAGCCAATCATGGCCGTTGTTCTGAGAAAAACGCATACACGTCACTCGTAGGTCACATTTAGAAAAGCACGAATGGCAGGAATTTTCAGCCATTCGTGCATCTGTTTGCGGACACAGATGCCTTCAGCGTTCACAAAAAACTCTGAGAGGCTGATGACAACCGATTACAACCACACATTCACGGAATGGTCAAATTATCATATATTTGGCCTTTTTGGGGATTATTGATCGTACAGAGGGCAAAATTGTCGTACAAATACGATAATTATCATACACCTGGCAACACTGCCCTGCATTCTCTCTAAAGACCAGCAGGGGGCGATACCTACAAAATCACCAGTTGTGAATTATTGCTAGTCTAATTTAATGACATAATGTTCAGTTTGTGAGAAATTATTTAACTTAAAATTAAACAAATCATAATGCTGGAATGTTTTCAGTCACGTTCATTGAAAACTTAAACCAGATCGCTTTGATCTTGAATGGAGCAAAAGTGTGGAAAGTGATGAGCGGCATGATAGAGCTAAAATTAGCAAAACTGTGGCTAAAAGCTCAAACAAAAAAATATATATAAATAAATAAAAAAGCTAATTAGCAAAATCATTGTTTAAAGTTAAACTTATAAAAATCATAGCTAAATGCAAAAATCATCTAAGCAGTAGCTAAAAGATAAACTAATTATAGCTAGATCTAAAACTAGCAAAACAGCAGCTAAAAGCTAAAGTTAAAAAGCAAAAGCTAAAATTGTCTAAATCATTGTTTAAAGCTTAATATAGCAAAATCATAGCTAAATGCAAAAATCATCTAACCAGTAACTAAAAGATAAGCTAGAGCTAAAATGAATAAAACAGTGGCTAAAAGCTGAAATTAACAAAACAAAAGCAAAAAGCTAAAATTAGCTAAATCATTGTTTAATGCAAAAATCTTCTAACCAGTTGCTAAAAGATAAACTAGTTATTGCTAAACTAAAATGAGCAAAACAGTGGCTTAAAGCTAAAATTATTAAACAAAAGCAAAAAGCTGAAAGTAGCTAAATCATGACTAAATGACAACAATGAACAAAACAGTTCATTAAAGCTAATTTTTAAATACAGCCGACGGGATTAGATTTGATCAACAGTAGTGAAAAGCCAAAATTTAAAAACAGAAGCAAAAGTATAGTGAGCTAAACAATGACGAATAGCTGAAACAAGCTAAATCATTACTATAAACTAAACCTAGCAAAATCGTAGTTAAACTCTGAAATCAGCAAAACAGTAGCTAAAAGCTACATATAGCTAAATTATATCTTAAAGCTAATATTATTATAAGAAGACAAAAACGGAGAATTGTGCAGAAGGAGACGATTTTAAAGAGAACATTTTCAAGAGAGGTACAAAGATCTTTGCACATTTCTATGTGGCAGTTGTTTTTTTTTTTTAAATAAAGATAGATATTTTAAAATAATATGAAATAGTATAAAAGTTACAAAACAAATGTCATGACACCCAATTGCTGCATGAGCCGAATGTTTTGATAAATGAAAAGCTAAAAAAAAAACCCCACAAAGTCTGCAGGAGTAGTTGAATTGAAAATACATGCATAAAATAAAAACACAGACTGATAATGGGTATTGCTGGATACTGGAAATCCAAGTGTTGTTTCAGTAACCATCATGCTCACGTTTCCTCCGTACGGCAGTAAGACAAAACATGACACTCTTGTACAGACGCTCCTCACAGGTGAGCGTGTTTTCCGCACTCTATCTGTGAAAGTTCGTCTTTGTGGATCTTACCTGCCGGGTGTTGCACACGAAGTCTTTGCTCTCGTCGCCCCACACCCTCTGCGCCGCCACCACGAACACCAGCACGCGAAACACGAACACCATCGACAGCCAGATCCTCCCGAACGCTGTGGAGTATTTGTTGACTCCGCTCAGCAGACTCTCGAGTCCCGACCAGTTCATCCCTGCAGCCGTTCGTCTGGGCCTCGAACTTCTCGCTGTGGAAAAACAAACAATAACCAACTTATGTTTGCGTTTCACTTCTAACCAGCTTTCCTCTGAAGGAGGATCAGACGGTCAGAGCTGCTGCAACGAACCTTCAGCCACACTTTACCCAACACACGAGTGGAAACATGCAGGAACATAACCAGTGGTGCAGCAAACTCTTCACTGCTCCTCTCCATTGCTCGGATGGAATCAGTCATCCAAATGAGCGGCGTGTTTGTTTAACTGTTAGCAAAATATCTCATAAAACCACTGGATGGGTTTAATAAAAGTCCACAAATGATTTTGCTTACTTGATTCAAGATGGCTGCCACAGCAGATTTGGTGTGGTAGTATGTGAGAGTCATCTCCAACACGTATGTTGAGCACTAACACTTGATTGTGTTAAATATAGTTCCTTCTTCTGCATAGGGGATGTGAATATTACACTTTTTATGTTACATTTAGGTAGTGAACCAACGAGAAACCTGTTCAGTTTCAGGAAGTAGACGGCGGCAGGGAGACGACATCATCATCATCATATAGTGAATGATTTAGTCATGTTTATATGCATTAACTATTGCTACAAACCATGTTGTTGTGTATTTTCTTCTTTTACACTCTGGGTTAATCTGCAACAAGAAACGTGACGTTTCGATCAATATTTCTTTACGTTGGTGACATCCGAGCTGCGCTTCTGCTCCCTGAAATATCAAATGTTATGATACAGAATGCTTTTAAAATGCCTAAATAAATGACAACATAAACATGTGGGTGTTTTGTGAAGCGTAATGACGTATTTAGCTCAGAAGAGTTCGACTTCTTATACGGCGGACGCAAAAGTTTCAAGTTATTTGAGAGTTAAATAATTAAAGGACGAGTTCAGATGAAAATGCAACAAAAAAATAGAACATTTTCAAAAGAGTGCGTTACGAAATCCACTTCAATGTTCAGCTCTTTGGTCTGATGGTTAGATTAGTTCCTAAACGCCATCACTGATCTGTGCAACAACAAAAAAATCTGCCCTGAAGGCAACATGAAGTGCATGCAGGATGTGTACTGTGCAGGTTTCTGTTAAACAAAAGATAAAAATGTATTTTAATGCTGGCATCTGTTCACTGATTTAAACTCCATCAAGGTGTAAAACTCAACAGCAAATGTCATTTCATAGTAAAAATGTATATTATTTTGTTTTTTTGTAGCCAAATGTAAAATAAAAACTAGGTAAAATGTCCCTAAATGTTCAATTTGGTTAAATATGTTGATTTGGAGATCATTTGGGAACTAGTAATAGACATCAGAACCTCTGCAGTTTTGAACTTCCCCTCAGCTTTACTGGAAAATGAGAAATAAAACCCGGATGGGTCTGAGTTACTTGTTTAGAAAAAATAATTAAAATGTTTGGAGTTCAGTAAACCTGAGTGACTCATCAACCAGAAACTCAGTCTGGGTTTTATAAGTTTTAAAAACCGCTGTGAAAACCTTCCTTTATCTGCAGGACAGATTGAATATCGTGGATTGGACCCGCCAGGAACAAACGAAAGAGTCTGTTCTTATAAACGAGCAGAGGGATCTGAGCTCAGCTTTGTTGGAAGGAAAAGCTCATTTGCTTTTCAAATGCGCTGCGTTAGGAAGTGACGCTGACGTCTACGAGTGATCAGAAAAGATTTGTCTGACCACCGACATGCCAGCTTGTCTTTCTGTGGTAAAAACACATGAATCCACCAGATGAATAAGCTCCTCAGCAGGTTTTTGTGTTGTTACCATTATGAAGATAAACCATAAGAGGAACTAAAACTGAATTATGTTTTTCTTTACTTCACTTAAGCTGTGAACAAACAAAAGAAGTTAAACGTTTTAGGAGGAAACTCGGCACCAGGAAGTCAAGTCCTGAAACTAAAATCATGTGTTTGTTGTTAAATCCTCCTCAAAGTCAGGCAAATCTACAACCAAATTAACTAAAACATAATCAGCAAATAAGGTTGAATCATGTCATCTGGACTTCGTTTTTTTGTTAAGCCTCTTGGATGAGGGGCGAAACGTTTCTTTTTAACAAAAAAACGAAGTCCAGATGACATGATTCAACCTTTTTTGTTGTTATATACCTGGATGACTGAGAAAACAAACTTTGAGTTTTTGAAATAATCAGCAAATGTTAACTGCATTAGTCTGGATTTAAGTTTTGCGTTGTCGTTGACAAGCATTTTAAAACCTAACAACAAAAAAGGTTAAACTGTGTCATCTGGACCAGTTTCTTTAAGTGAGAAACGTTTCGTCCCCCATCCGGAGGACTTCCTCAGTCTACAACCTGCCAACCAGATCTGTCCCATAGGCCTTCACTTTTGTTTCAAGCCATCCTCCTGTTGGAATCCTGAATTGAGATTCCAACAGGAGATTAGCTGGAAACATAGCAGTGAAGGCTACTTACGGGACAGATCCAGTGGCGGCTGGCCAATAGAGGGTGCAAGGGCGCCGCCCCACCACTCACCACATTACCTTGAATAAGACATAAAAAATAAAAATAAAAATGAAATAATGAAATAAAAATATTTCAAAATATATGTATATATTTTTTAGTTTTGTAAGATAAATATTTTATAGTTAATGATGAGTAAAGTTGTTTCGGTCATCGACGTTGTCTGATTGGTGACGTATTTCCGCCCTGGGGTGCAAAAATCTTTGCCCATAGACTCTCGTTAAAAGTTGTACATGCGCAGTAACTCCTCTTCAATACAAGAGATAGGTCATTCTGAGGCGCACCTCTCCTGCGCCCAGAGCTGAATGCAGCTTGAGACGTTCAGATAGAGATGCGAAATGGAACAAGAGAATAGGTGAAATAGAAGCTAATTGTGCGATGTAGATCTTTGACAATGTTTTTAATCATAGTGCTGAATTGTGAAGAAGTGAGGCGCACACCTTGCCCTATATAATATAGTGGTCTACTTTTTTGTAGGCGCTATGTGAATTTGCATTGTTGCTATTAAATGAACACATACACTCATAAAATAAATAGTTTTTATATATTAAATAATTAGAAAGCTGACTAATAGCCATGTCCATATTGTATTAAACTGGTGCGTTAATTTTTTAGGTTTAGGTAAAAAGTAGAACACTACATGAAATTATAATGTTGCTTTTGTTGTTTTCAGTCATGTAAATACACGGGTGTGATACCTTAGTATCTGTCTTGAGATATGTCTATTTTGGAGTTATAGTCCCCCATGGAGAAAACTCCACCAGCCGCCACTGGACAGATCTGGTTAGCAGTAAATAGACTGAATAAGTCCTCTGGATGGAAATGTTTCTCACGTAAAGAAACTGGGCCAGATGACATAATTTAACCTTTTTTGTTGTTACCTACCTGGATGATTGAGCTTACAACCCTTTATCTTAAAATCTAGCTTCCAGTGATCATTATCTGATCTGAATTGTTTGAAACCTGGTGTAAACATTGTTTGGATCCACTTAAACAAAAGAAAATGACTTTTTTTCAGAACAACAATCAAAAATTGATGTTATGCTTTTCAAAAACAGAATTTGTTCTCAGGTGGTTCCAGATTCCTGAAGATCTAACAGAAGATGAGAGCTCAAGACCTGCAGCAGAACTTGGTAAAACAAACAAACAAACAAAAAAAGGATCCTGACAATCAACAGGTTTATCCAGAGACGATTTGATGTTCCTGGTGAAGAGCTTTGGAGCCAGTTTTGATTAAAATACGAAGCCAGGAGTGTTTCTGAGCCGAGCATCGACGGCTCAGCTGTTTCTGACAGGAAGCGTCACACCAGGTGGTTTCCATCTTGAAGCTACATTTGTTCAACTTTGAGTAAAACTTTATTTTATGGCTCACGAAAGCTGATAAGGAATGCTGTGAGATTTCTTAAAAATGTCTTTTGAAGTGAGCCCACCCCAAGCATCTGGTTTTATTATGAGCAGAAGACCACATCATTTTCTCCGGCCTCATGACTCACTCTCTCCTTTTCTCCAAGAATGTTCATCTTACTCACAGCAAAAGGAAATCTTTCTTCTCTGACGTTTTTCTTTTCTTTTCTGTCTTTATTTTTTGGAAACGGCTCGTCTAAATCTTTCTTTACCAGCAAGAAGGAACAAAATGGTTCGCTATAACTCAACCACCGTGAAATGTTTACATTTCTGACTACAGCTTTTGTTTATCCTTCAGCTAAATTCACACAAACCAGAGAAGCAGAGCCTTACCTGGAGCAGACGCTCGATTCGTCGACACCAACAAGAGAAGATCCGTAATGGAGCAGTGAAGAGGGGGAAAGCCTTTGCCTCTTTCGTTTTCCACTCTTGTCTGCTTTCTCTTCTTGTCCACAGAAAAACCTGCCAAACCAGACCCAGCAGCTGCCGCTACGTCACGCAAAAAACACACATGAACATATAAGCTTCACATGACAGTTCCTGTCTGTAAGGGAGAGTCAACTTCCTCCCATCATCCAAGTAACCTAAAACCTTTTAAATAAGTAAAGAATCAGACACGTTCTGTGTGTTTTAGTTTGCAGGGAGGCAGAGCATTCAACCCTGCCAACTGGAAGCATGTGTGTGTGTGTGTGTGTGTGTGTGTGTGTGTGTGTGTGTGTGTGT
>NC_056518.1:26335460-26374717 GCF_014905685.2 Nematolebias whitei | reverse complement strand
GTGTGTGTGTGTGTGTGTGTGTGTGTGTGTGTGTGTGTGTGTGTGTGGTTTTATGTGTGTGTGAGTAGGAAAACGGACCACACCCTTCATTTTTTTGTGGCATGTGAAGAGTTACACGAGTAAAACACACATAATTAAAGCTGCTTTAATTTAGTTTGTCAAACTGTTTACGCGGTTTAAGTAAACAGCTTGTTCACATTCTCACATGATTTCAAATGTTTGAGATAAACCTTTTCATTAATTCATTTTTGCGTGTTTTTCTCAACGGGTTATTGGTTTAAAGTAAAGAAAAAAGTTTCTATAACTGTAAAAGAGTAAAAGTAAATTGTGCTCAGAACAGCTCATAGCAGAAATATCTTCAACATTCCTACTAATACATACTTGTATTATCAAGTTAATTTACATCAGCAATCCACCCTTAAAAATAAGACTCAAATAGAGGATGACATTTTTTCAGGAGTATTGTGGGTCACGGGATTCCCACATGATTGGGATGGGACAGGAAGAAAAGTTAACGGGTCCAGACAGGAGCGGGAACCAACCAATAGGACAAAAAAAAACTTTGAACAGGCGACACTATTTTGTAGTTTTCTTTCAATAAGCCTTCACTCTGGAATACCAGCCTTGCAATGCTCCAGTGTGTAAATGATGCTCTGAAGTCTGATGAGCTGCATGACATCCTGCTTCAAACGAGCTCGTGAGCTCAACCACATAGACTGTGAACTTCTTGAGGACGTTGTCCAATGTATAAGAATGCCTTTAGGCATTTTTATACATTGAGTTCTCTGCTTGATACATTATTTTTTTTTTCTTTTTTTTTTGTTTAAGCAATTTGAAATATGACAATAATGTCACTGCTTAAATGAAGCAATTGCTTAATAAGTTTGTAAAATGCAAATTTATATGTTCTGTTTGGGTTCATAGTTTGACCCATGTATTGTTGTTTTTTTATTTTTTGTTTTTACTGATTTTAAAGAGCTAGAAACAGGGACTCAGCAGCTGATCCTCCATAGAAAAACTACAAGGACCACACATTTCACATTTTCATATTAATAAACTGGTCCAGATGACATGATTTAACCATTTTTGTTGTTATCTACCTGGATTATTGAGCTTACAAACCTTTTTTTTATAGGGACTACAGGCCATGTATTATCTATTTTGTGACCTTTAGTGAAGGTTTTTGTTTGGATTAAGGCAATAAATGTCTCCCTATTTCACCACAGATGAACTGTTCCTGTTGCCACACTATTTGAAATAAAACTGCAGAACACAAAGTAATACAAAAAGGAATGGGTAGAAGATCAAATCAAATTCAATGTATTTCCTAAAGACTAAATGGAAAGGAAAACATGGGAGTGGTACAGGAGTGGGAGTCATTCTGAATGGGAGCAGGAGTCATGTTACCAGGAGTGGGACAGGACAGGAGTTTTTTTTTCCCCCTCTGTCACAGGATTGGGACGGGACAGGATTTTTTCTGTGGGACCAGAACAGGACAGGAGTGAAAATCAACTCCCGTGTCATCCTCTACTCTGAAACAGCCAATATTTAAAAAAATTCAATAGCTAATCTAGTTTTTAAAGATTAAAAAGGTGCACAAACAAGTATAGAATTGTTTTTTTGTGTGTTTGGCTTTATTTTAATATTGAGTAATCTTTCAATTAGCACATTTTCCAAAATGTAAACTAAGTTGATGAAAAGTACTTTCATTTTGTAAACAAGTAATAACTAATTTTTTACGTTTTATTTTTAACATAACATGGCAAAGATTACATGGTGCTTACAATGTTTTAAGAACTGTTTAGTTAAACCAATTAAAAACAATAAAGTCAGTCAAAGTGACAAAAATGTGTCAGTCTTGAGTGACTCAGTTTATTGTGAAAGAAGCAAACCGGAAGTTTTATTTTGTAAGGCTGGGAGCCGGAAGCTGTACTGTAGCTAACTGTAGTTCAACATGTCTCCCGCACAGGCTGGTTTGTGTCACTAGTAGCGTCCGGATTTTTCGTGAAATTACTGCGTTTTGTAAGTGTTGCCGTTACCGTCGGGTGCTAAATGTCGACGCGGTGACTGTCGATGTTTCTTAGCTAGCATTGTCCGTGTTCAAACAAGGTCAAACCGGACCGGTAAAGGCTTCGGTCGGCTGGAAACACTGCTACTGCTCGTTGTTGACCTGTTTTTCAGTTGGACCTGGCTCAGCCTCGGAAGCAGAAGGCGCTGCTAATTAGTTGGACAGATTTTGAGCCTTGTCCCCGCTTGTCCCGGCCAGTGCGTCTCGACCTCAGCCTATTTCAACCTTTATTTTGTTTCATTTCTAAATCAGATAGCTTGCTGTTTTGTAGCGGTCCAGGAGAACAGTAAACTGTGTCGTAATTATGGAACAAACCTCTCTTGACATTAAACTGGTCAAACTTAATTTAGGGTTAAAAAAGGCAAACTGTGAGCTTTAATTTAATTTTTTTTCAAAGGGTAATTCTAATAAATATACGTGGCTAAGCTTGATGCTAACAGTTTTTGAGCTAATGTGTTTAAAATTTAGAAAACATTAGCTCAACTGCAGAGACGCGTTTCTCTGCTCTGATTGGATGTTTGGTTGCTACGCAACCTGTGACGTATTTGATTTAAAAAATGTCGCGTAGCTGGAAAAATGCTAGTCGGCTATGCTAAGTTGCTCATTTTTAGCTTTGGAAAGTTTGAGTAATTTGACTAAGAATGAAAAAATAACAAAAAATTTAAACACAACCTTTAAGGATTGTATACTTCTGGTTAATATAGAGAAAAAGCATAAATATATTTTCAGTATAACTTTTAATATTCACAATAAACTTGGAGTGAAAGGTAAATCTTGTCTATCAAAATAATATTTGTGCTGTTACTTATATTTATTATTTTTTGTTATCTAAAACTCCACTTAATCACATTTTCTGGCAGTAAATATGTAGCTACACTGTGGTTGTAGTTTCCTATGAAGCCCCTCCAAGGGCCACAGTAAATTAAATTTGTGTTTATAAGATTCCATCCCCTCAGTCTTTTTAATCAGTGTGCATAGATTTACTAACAGACAATATTCTGTTTCAGATTAATACATCGTTTGGTTTCAGCAACAATAAAATGTTGGACAAAGTCTGTTTCTAAACAAGCAATCAAAACTTTGAAACGGCAAACATTACCTCATGTCAGCTGCAGAAAATGTGTTACAGACTCATTTAAATCAAAACAATTCAAACTCAGAGCTGGATGAGCGTTTATGAACTGATTACTAAACCAGTGATATTAGTAACTTTCCAAACTTTTACAACTTGGTCTGATTTTAATTGACAACAAAAGCAGATATCAATGTCTTGATTTATAAATATAAGGTGCAATTTAGGTGAAAACAGACATACTGATGTTACTCAATATTACATCCTTAGTGATTTTACAATTTGTGGAGAGTCCCTGAACTCCTCCCCATTCAAACAGAAAACATAATAAAGCACAACACCTGCTGCACAAAGACACCAGTGTTGTTGTGGCTCTATTAGAACGATTTACTAAAGTGAAATTATTAACTCTCCATAAAGAAGGACCGATTACCGGTAATCATTTGATATTGGTCACTTTTGAAAAATCAGAAAAAGTAGCCCACAGTTTAGTTTTTGTAAGTGAGAATGCTCTTTTAGAATTTTTTTTTGTCTCCCAAGTTCTCCGAACGGTTGTTAAGTATAACCTTTTTACATTAAGCAACTTCTATTTTATTTTTTTTTATAAATAAAAATATGATGTATTGGTCAAAAGTAAAAAGAAACCAGGAGTTATATATTTGTCATGGGCTGCCTTGATTTCTAAAGATCGGCCTTGGCCATAAAAAAGTTATATTGCTCAAACAAATATTTTTTTTGCTCAGGATTTCTGTAGTTTTCTTTTGTAAATCTCATCAAATAAAATTGAGGTGTTAGAAACAGACATGTCATTATTCTTGGCTGTTGTGCTAAAAAGTAACTTGAAAAGTACTTTGATGATTGACAGCTTTGCACTTATACTGTCACTTACTGGTAGTAATCCATCCTTTTACTACCAGTTGTAAAAATAGGAATGTTGCTTATAACGACAGCATTTCTTTAGATATCATAATTTTTACAATTTAATGTCTACATAAAACTTCAAAAACAACTTATTTGGCTATTAATTGTCATAAAAATATTTCCTTTTTCTGTGTGGCAGGTTAGCACGAAGCTAGCAGGTCGTGTCAGCCAGGACCCAGAACCACAGCAGCATCATCATCAATGGTGTGTCTACATCCGAGAGCCGTCACATTTTCCTGTGTCCGCTCAATGAACTATCTCCTCAGCTCTCAGCGCAGTGAGTATTTGACTACGCGTCTCTTCTCTGTGAGCACGACAACCGCTCCTGCAGCTCAAAGGCTTGTCTCGTCCAGGCTGCACATGTATGGCGTTTGCGAGGCTCGGAGGAGAGTTTTGCCAAGCTCAGCACCTGCTGCTCATTGTGGACAAGTGAACTGGGGGACACTGACCGGGCACGATCACTGCCATTCACACGTAGGTCGGTCACACAAAGGCTGGGAGCACCATAATGAGGAACAGTACTGGGGGTTGGATTGTCTTAATGTAAAAATAAGTTAAAAATATGAAATGTCAAATTTAAGGTCCATGTTTCCGCAGGTCCTTGCTGCCAACCTGTCAAACACATATGAGGACAAGCCAACCATCAGTCTGTGACCTGTGCTGGGAGAAGGACAGGCGTCGGTTACAGCCTGCGAGTTTCCTCTCCGCTGTCCTTCTTTTATTTTCCTCTTCTGTTCAAGTCTTCTTTGAATGGGCCGACAGATTGGAAACACTGGAAGTGAAAATTTAATTTAGTCTTTTTTATTTGGTCTCATTCTAAATCTATAAGATCTTTAATTTGGCCAAATTTAATTTTATTGCCAACATTTTGTTTACTTCACCTAAACACGTCTTCCCATAAGTCAAATAGAATTTTTTTTTAGTTAGAGAAGTTGTTTTTAATTAAGTGAAAGCATTTTTTAAACTCGAAGACCTTTTGCTGTTACATTATTCTTTTGAAGCTCAGGACTTGTACCGTTTTACTAACAAACCTTTCGAGAGTCTCAAAATGAACCGACCGGCTCCGGTGGAGATCTCCTATGATTGTCTGAGATTCCTCATCACGCACAATCCCACTAACCCACAGCTGGGAAAGTTCATAGAGGTATTATTACATGCTTACAGTTTTTTAAAGTCTTTTTTTTTTTACTCTTCAAAATGAACAAAAAAACATGTTGCATTTTTATTGTGAAGGATTTAAAGGCATATGGAGTCAACACCCTGGTGAGAGTGTGCGCAGCCACGTACGACAAGACCCCGGTGGAACAAGAAGGAGTACAAGTCCTGGTAGGTAACCCACATTAAACAGTGTTTTTATTTCTCCAGGAAGTAATGTCAGTGGAAATCCAGTCAATTATGAAGAAATTCTGTCAAGTGAGTAATACAGAAGAACCCATCTCCAACTGAAGAGGATTGAACATGGAACTGACCAAGGATGAGGAACTGGAAGGAAACCAGTTTTAGCTAAAGAAGACGGTCACACAGTTCAAAAGTTTTTACATTTTATCAGAGTGCATGCATGTTTGTAGTTTCAAATTTCCATCAAGATGCAAATTTTTGCTCGTTTTTGACTCTTAAGCACACATTTGCCGTGATTCTTCTTTAAATCTTATCACAGTGTTTTGAGTTTTCTTATCTGAACAATTTGATCACCATAAATCCACCAAACTGCACAATCCGGTTAATTAAAAAAGTCTCGTAAATCTGTGCGAGCGTGCAGAAACAAACATATTTCTGACTTAAGTTGTTAAAAGTTAAAACTTTCTGGGTGTAACATGCTGCCACAATGTTTTGGTATATAAAACAAAAATATTACAGCATGTTGACTTTGTTTTTATTTATAATAACTCAAGAAAAGCTCTCGGCTTGCTTGAGCTCATTATTTTGTAGAGATTAGTATTTTTTATTTTTTTGAAAATGAAACAGAAAGGAGTCTGAATATACTTTTTTTCACAACAATTTCCAGGAATGGGCAAATAATTGAGGCGAACTTCATGTTTTCGTCACTCTTTAAGACGTTAAAGGAACCCTGCAAAGTTATTAGCAGAATCTTGACACATTTCCAGCGTGTACTGGATCCAGGAAGTGGATTCCCGATCCAGCAGAATATTCAAATGTCCACGCAGATTCTCTGTTTACAGCTAAATATTGTGTCGTCCCTCCAGGACTGGCCATTTGATGATGGTTCTTCCCCACCTGAGCAGGTGGTTGATGATTGGTTGAATCTGCTGCAGGTGAAGTTCAGGGATGAGCCCGGCTGCTGCGTGGCTGTGCACTGCGTGGCTGGACTGGGACGGTCAGTATGAACTCAACGATACATCAACAAAGAAAGTGTACGCACACAAAAAATAAATAGTTGTATGAAACCACATTCTCATACATCCAGATTGACGTGGAAATGAGCACACGAGACATCGCTTCTATTTAATGCCCTGCACACGCAATTCTACTCTTTGCACAAGGAAAAATCATGTACATGTTTAAGAACAAGGAGCTTTGCAGAATGAGTTAGAGACGCTGTGCTGAATGAGGTAGAGGTGTGTCGCGACACGAGAGATGCAAGCTGGTGGTGAGACTGAGGTGTTACGAACTTCACAGTTTTTTGTATTTAATTGCTGTAAACAAGGGGTAGGATGCTCTGAAACAGGAAGTCGCTCACTTGAAACTGACTAGTAATGATGCCGTGGAGACAGGATGATTGGGGTGCACGACCCTTTATGTCAGAGAGCTTTAGGACATCCTGTACCAGCTTGTAGTTTGTTTACAACCACCTGTCGTTCAGAATGAATGCATCATGTGTGAACCAGATCACTTTGCATGGCGTGTTTGTGCCATATTTTAGTGCGTACAAAGCCTGTGTACATGAGGCTTCTGGTGTTGGAAAGAAACAAAGTTTAATCAGTAACTGGCCATTTGGATGAGAAAACGGTTTCATTTGATAAAGATGAAAAAGACAAAACTGGCAGAAACTTTGATGTTTTTTAATCTTTTGACACGCTTCCTGTCCTCAGAGCTCCTGTGTTGGTGGCCTTGGCTCTCATCGAATGTGGGATGGAATATGAAGATGCAGTGCACTTAATAAGACAGTGAGTGCACAGATTTAAATCTACGCATTTTCACTTTTTATTGAGAAATCCTAACCTCGATTTGTCTGTTTTTTTATTTGATCAGAAAGCGCCGTGGTGCTTTGAACGCCAAGCAGCTGCAGTACCTGGAGAACTACAAGCCGAAGCTATGCCTGCGCTCCAAAGACGCAAACGGACAAAACTGCTGCTTACAGTAGGAGTCTTTAATAACAAAACAAACAAAAAAAAAAACATGAAGGTGGTTGGCTTTTCTTCTCCTGTTTGGTTTGTAACTTCATTTGAACATGTAGCAGAAACTCATAAATGCTTAGCCAAGTTAAACCAAATGAAAAGCATTTTTTTTGGTTTTGTTTCGTCTGTGAAAATGAAAAACATCCATTCCAAAGTTTTCGATCAGTTTACTGAAGCAGATCCATCTGAGAGTCCTTGTTTTTGCCAGACCGTACCCTGATTCTTTGTAGCTTCCTACTTTATTTCAAATGCTGAATAAATAGTGGGCAGTTTGTGGTTCGTTGCACATGAATTCACACAGATTTTTATATTTGAACCCTTTCTCTTAAATAAAATGTGTATCAAAATGATTAACATGTGGCAAAAACTTCAAACAAATAAATGCAAATATTTGAAGAAAGGCCCTCAGTTTAAATCACATTTAAGTTATTCTGTATAAGAAGCTCTTATACGTCAAGACTCGATCTGCTTTATAATTGAACAATCTGTTTCTGTTCATAAATGTGAAGCTTCTTGTCTAAATAATTTCACCAAAGCAACAAATCATTGTATTAAAGATCAGATGATAAGAGTTGAACAGATTATTCTGTTAGGAGCACATCAAATCAGCAGTTTATCGTCAGTATTTGAACGTTTCTACCTCATGAGTGGGTAACAATCTGTGGCTGTTTGTCCTGTATCTTCAGGATTTGAATGAGGTCTGTATGATGGTAAGAAACGTTAGAGACATAAAAACAAAATGTCCTTAATAATTATTTAGGTCATCTTTGTGTTCTTGTTAGATGAAACTTAGAAAGATCTGAACTTTTAGTGGCCAAAGGTTTTAATTTTCCGGCTCTAATTCTTAATATACTCTAATGAATTCTTCTTCTCTGTGATGTTTTGATTTTTTTTTAGGTTTTATTTACTTTAAATCTTGTATCTCTTTGCTCTTTATTTATTGATTTCATTGTGTCTTTGTGAAATGATAAAAACAAGCTCTGTTAGTGTTGAATAATTAAAGTGGTTTAGTGTCGCACACTTTGCTTTTGTTGTTTTTTTTCCCCCCTACATCTTATTATTTATGTTTTCTTTTCCAACTTAAAACTGAGACCATTAATGCAGATGGTTTTATGTATATTTATAAAAGTGTTGGTCTGCATCGATGGTTTGATGTGACATGTTGCTCCGATTGATCGAGCCTCTGGCTGTGGTGAAGCTGTCACTTTTATTGACTGGCCTGATAACAGCCACACTAAAACACACAGCAAGGATCATGTTTATTAGCCTAAATTAACTACTTGTTTAGTGGGGGGTGGTGTCCTGCCAAATATATGAAGGGATTTCCCAATGCTATGGCAGCTGGCAGATGAAAATGCTCAATTTCAAAGTAAAATAAAATGAATATTTCTGAAGACAAACCTGTTAAAAACTAAAATGTAGATTATGAAGAGTATTTTTCTTTTACTGTAATCTCTAGAAAGTGTTTATGGACCCATTTTTATGCAACTAAATTATGGCAAAAATCTTATTTTTCACCTTTTGTGCACTGCAGGCTTAGTCTGACCCATTATTCAGCACGGGTCGTATTTTTCATATATACGTTGAATATATTAACATATTGTGTTGTCCTTATTTAGTCGTTTTAGTTTTTCAGCTAAATTCATTTTTGTTCCACAGAACTGTTAATTGTTGTAGCATGAATTCAAACCAATTTGAACAATAAAATACAAACATTAACTGCTAACCCAGTCCAGATGCTTTTGTCAATAAAGAAATATTTATATATTTTATGTTTATTTAAAAATAATTGTTGTTTAGGTGTATCCAAAAAAAAAAAGAAAAAGGAATGATTAAAAATTAATGCCAACAATCTGGGTTTGAGATCTGAGGAGGATTAGTGTTGGGATTTCATGACACCTAACTATTGTCAGTTTTGTCTTGATTTATGGGCACATTGTTATATGCTATTATAATATTGGTCATTAATTTAAATAAATTGGCAGATAATAAAAAAACAACTTTACAATATGCTTCTTATGAAAATGCAAACAATCATTACAAAACCAATGTACTATATGTATATAATTGTGAATATTCTGTGTTTTCACTAGTTTCTGGTTTTGTTGTGATAAAAAAAAACAAGTTAACACTGAGCAGATGTTGGGGATGTCCTGTTGGGTTTAGAAATTGAT
Source organism: Nematolebias whitei (assembly GCF_014905685.2). NCBI lineage: Eukaryota > Metazoa > Chordata > Actinopteri > Cyprinodontiformes > Rivulidae > Nematolebias > Nematolebias whitei. The sequence goes on along the minus strand of NC_056518.1, from coordinate 26,365,126 downwards.
CAAATCTGTTTTCTAATCACAAGATTTTACCATATCAACAAAAATAATGTTTACAGAAGAACTGAGGCATGTTTCCAGTTGAGCAAACAGATCCAGCTGCAGCTTTGAGTGTTAGGTTTTTATGGTTTGGAAAATGCAACATAAAAAATGAGAATATTAAGGCCACACGTTCTTGGCAGCAGAGGGCAGTTTGGCGATTATCTGAATTTACAACAGCCGAACATGTCTAAGCTCGCTGTAAGCTAGAAAACATGTGCAACGTCGTTTTCAATTTTTGATTTGAAGGCTCTCATTTAAAACGGTCAAAATATGTAAACACTGAAGAATCGAGAACAAATGTTGAATAATGACAAAAACATTTGAAAAGCGCCCACTCTGTACGCAAAAGTGATACAAATACCTGCAGTTTTTTGTTAATAATACAATATTTTAATGTGAATTTTGTTTTCCAAATGTTACAGAAAAGATTTCTAAAAGTTGTGATTTATTGAAGACGGCTAAATTTTACGTTTATCTTAGGCAAACTGCTGTTTATTACAATTTTTATGCTTCATTACATCCTCGTGGCATATTATTTAAATAAAAACAATGTTATTATGATAAATTTGTTTATATGTGCCATTTAGGTTCCTATATTTTATTCTGTGAATTATTTGCACGTTTGCTTTAACTGGTCAACTTTTAGTTTATTATTTAGTGGTTTATTTTAGTATTTATGAAGAGCCAGTCTAAATGACTAATTTCCCCTCACAACCGGCAGGGGGCGCGCTTTATAAATCACATTGATTAAAGTGTATTGGAAAATATTATTTATGAAATTTGTGTTCCGATTTTTTTCTCCTCTAACTTATTATATATTTTTTACATAAACTGGATTTTTATTCCATGTAATTAATGAGATTTTAGGCATTTACGAGCAGCCACATTGAGTTTGAAAGGCTGTAATGTGCCCTTTCAGCCGATAGGGGGCGCTCTAATTTAAAAAATGCGTTGACCGACGAGCTCTACAAAACACTTTTTTTAAATTAAAAATATGACAATAATCAGGAAAATTGTTTATTATAAGAACTTAAACGAAACCTTTAGTTGGTTTATGATCGGATGAAGCGGAGGAAACCGGGGGGTTGGCAGATACTATGTGACCCGGTTCATCTCGCGGATCAAACGCAGGAATATCCGCTCTTCATCACCGGAGGGTGCGATCAGAAATCGAATTGATCGATGAGAGCAGGAGCCTCATTTATTCCTGCAGTTATTCAGCTGCGTTTCTCCCCAGAAGGGGCCGGTCGGTCTGTGAAAGAGGAAGGAAGGAAGAGGGTGGGCTTCTTGTCAGGAAAGTAGAGAGAACCTGAGAGGAGTTTGAGATTTTTTTTAAGCGTCTGGAGCTCTGGCAGGACTCGCGGAGAGAAAGAAGAGGAGAAAACTGTGACTAAAAGGACAGAAAATCACATTTTAAAGGAGGGAGAAGAGGGAAAAGGCTGGGAATTATTGTTTTTGTGCAGCCAAGAACAGGACAGACTGAGCTGAGCTGCGGGAATGTTACCGGTAAGTTTAGTGTTTTTTTATTTCATTGATATATTCCACTGCTACCAACAAACTCAGACATGAGCATTAAAGATAAAAAAAAAAACTAAGTCTATAAAACATAAATTTACTACTGTAAAACTGAGTTAAATGGTTAAAACTGTTAAACATAAATAATTTATTACACAAGTAATTATACTTTTAAAAATTCACTAGCCCATTCTATTTAAGTTCCCGCCACTGAACGCTAATTAGCATTTAGCATGCCTACTTAAAACTGTTTTAACTTGGTGATTAAAAATGTAAATGCTGTTTTATTATTGCGTTATGTTTAAAATAAATGCTGAAATACTATGAAGAAAATTAACAAATAAGGGTTAAGGCTGTGTGGCCAAGGAATGAACCTCACTTTTTTTGGGGCCTCACTTTGGAGGAAGGACATTTTTCAGGCCCCTTTTGACTCAAGTGAATCAAGTTTAGTATATGGGGAGCATAAAATAATTATATAATAAAACTTTGTAGATGTACGTGATTCTCAAATGCTCATGTAGTAATTTTGTCCCAAAAAAATTGATATAGTTTTTGTGACATTTTGTCTCTAGTGTTTTTTTTTTAATTATTATTATTAATTTATTTACCCCAGCAGCATTGTGCTGCAGTAGGTAGAGCTGTTGCCTCTCAGTGAGAAGGTCATTGAATTGAATCCCAGCCCTTTCTGGGTGGAGTTTGCATGTTTTCTCCATGCATGCGTGGGTTTTCTCCGAGTCCTCTGGTTTCCTCCTGCAAAACCAAAAACATGCATGTTAGGCTAATTGGTTACTCTAAATTATTTGTGAGTATGTATAGTTGTTTGTCTCATTTGTCTCTATGTGTCCCTTTGATGAACTTGCAACCTGTCCAGGGTGTGCACCGCCTCTCGCACTGTGAATGCTGGATATTGGCACCAGTGACCCATGTGACCCAAAAAGGAAGAAGCTGGTAAAGATGATGAATGGATGTACATATTTTCCCCCAAACACTGAAGAGGTGGTTCACATTCACTCTTTACACTGGTAGTGTCCAGTCTGGATCCTGGAGAGCCCTTAACCTACATGGTTCAGATGTTTCTCACACCTGATTTGAATGGAAATATAATTAACAGGCTTCTGTAAAACTTGAGGAGATGCTGAAGAGGTATTTAAACCACCGAATCAGGTGCGTTGCAGCAGGGAAATGACTAAAACATGCAGGACGGTGGTTCTTGAGGACCAAAATTGGACACAACTCCTCTACACTGTTAGGTTTGATCCGTCACAGAAACATGTCTGAGTGGAAACATATGAAGATTGGTTCCACTTGCAATTTTTAGGCCTGAAAATAAAACAATGTTAAAAAACAATTATTGCTGCTGTTGTGATCTTATAATTTCCTGCAAAGGATCAATAAAGTATCCATCCATCATTTATCCTTCCTGTACTGAGAATCACAATGCTAGTCCATAATTAGATCTTGAACAGCAACGTTTCTTGCCATTTGTGTTGTTATTTGTGCTTCAGCCTTCACTGTCAAACTTTTTCTTGGTGTCTCTGTAGTTATGAACTTTTTAAATTATATATATTTATATTTTCTACAAGATGTTTTTGTTCCTCTGGCTTCAGATTTGTCACACGATGGACACAAGTTCAGCCAGTCATACTTTTTTGTACTAAAGAGCTTATTTCAGCAATGCTTTGAAAATTTCAGAGCTCAGTGAATATTTATATATTTTGTAAACAATCTATTAAAATAATATAGTCAAGGTGAGTGAAACTGTTTATTATTGTTTTTTACCTTTATTTCTGCAGTCTTAATGTGAGAATTTGTTGTTTTATTTTTCATTTTAAGGTTGAAACATGTTAAGTTTTGGACCCCAGAGTATTTTCTGTTGTTTATTATGTCAGGAAGTAGCCAACTAGCTCATCCTTCTAATCTCTAATGGTTTCCTGTCAGAAACTTTAGACAGTATTGTTGGCAGTTTTGTTCCTGTGGCACTCGTCCTTCAGAATCACTGATGTTGAAATCACAGACTGTTCAAAAGACAAATATGATCTCTAGAGGCTGATGGAGATCTGATGGCCCTAAGGCAGCTAGATCTGTAGGAATGTCCCTGGTTTTCACATTGCTTGACTTATTTTTAGTTTTTTTCCAAGGCTGTACTTGTAGTACTGACAGCACTTTTTTATCTCTTTAACATGGATACACTTAAGGTCTGAATTGTACCCGATCTGGTGTTTTTTAGGGTGTTTTTCAAGGCCAAACATCTGCATCTCATTGTCTACCCATTCATATCGTCTTTACTTTTGCACCTCCATCCATCCAGCCTTTATCTTTTTACCCAAGTCTTCCTCTTTGGGTCACAGGGGTCAATGGTGCCCATATCCAGCAGTCACTGTGCGAGAGGCGGGGCACACCTTGGACAGGGATCAAGTCCATCACAGAGCCCCTTTGTTCTTCATAATAGGCTAAAAAACTATGTAGTTGTGAGGTAGACAGCATGGCTCTGTGAGTGGTTGAGTCACCCTGAGTTTCTTAAGATCCTGGATTTGGCTCCTTGGTCTCTCCATTACTGTATATTCAGAGATGCGATGGTCCTCAAGGGGTCACGGGAGTTTGTCCAACCAGTCTACATGCATTTTGTGTACTTGAAGAAGGCATTCAACCATGTTCCCCTGGGTGAGGGGTGCTTTGTGAGTATGGGATTGGGGTCCAGTCCTACATACGAATCAGTTCCTAAATGGTGTGAGAGTCTGGTTCACATTGCCGTCAGTAAGTCGAACCACTTCAGGTTGACAGTCGGACTCCACCAGAGCTGCCCATTGTTACGATTCTGTTGCCGTTATACAACTTGTTCTTGGTGCAGCCAGGATGCGAAAGTGGTGCAGTTCAATGGTCTCAGGATTCTGTCTCTGCTATTTGCAGATGATGTGGTCCTGTGGGCGTCATCATGCTGTGAACTTCAGTTCTTACCAGAGGGGTTTGAAGCCAAGTGTAAAGCAGGTGGGATGAGGATTAGTACCTCCAAACTGGCCATGGTGCTCAGTCGGAAAAGAATGGATCGCCCACTTGGGGTTGGGATCGATGCAGCTTCAGCAGTATCACAGACGTTGTACTAGTCCATTGTGGTGATGAGGTAGCTGAGCAGCAAGGCAAATTTCTGTTTACCGGTTGGTCTACTTTCCTGCCCTCACCTATAGCCATGAATGCTGGATGGTGACAGAAAGAACGAAAGTTCAGATGCAGGCAGTTGAAATGAGTTTTCTTCGCAGGGTAGCTGGACTCTTCATTAGGGATAGGGTGCAAAGTTCAGTTTTCCAGGAGAGACTCACAGTAGAGCCGCTGCTCTTCCACATAGAGAGGAGCCAGCTGAGGTGGTTTGGACATCTGGTAAGGTTGCTCCCTGGGCACCTCTCTAGAGATATGTCCAATTGGGATGACGCCGTTTTCACTGTTCGCATTTTAACATCTTAACCACTTTAAATCATGCATCATTTTCAGATCTAAATATTGAGTATTGGGAACAAAACTTTTCCAGCTATCTTTGCAGCTTTTTGCTAAAATGTGATATCCGTGCATGTTTCTGTAGAGTAGGAAGCCCTGCACAAGCGCAGTTAGAGTCTGGACTTTGAAGATAGTGTAATCCTAAAATGAACGAGCTTTAGTATCCCAGTGTCCCTGCTGTCCTTCCTCTGTCAGAAGCCATTTCTCTTCATCGCCCTTTCTCTCACACACACACATTCGCACAATCTCAGAAAACACTACAGCTCTTTGTGGTTCGGTTTGGCTGCTGTCAGCTGCAGACAAAACACTGAAGATATAGAGACGTGTTTACGGCTAAGCGAGGGGAAGACAGAGGGAGAAACAGAAGGAAACCGCTGCCTTGATCTTTGACCTCTTCCTGCCTTTTTGTTTTAATCCCATAATCCAAAAACTCAGGGAGTTTTAACTTTCTTACAACTTCCAGGCATTTTATATGTACTTGTTTAATTTTTCTGTCTTAAAGCAGCCCTTGATGTGTTACCGTCATAGCTTTGTACGATTCAGCGATTGTTACAGTAAATGTAAAATGGAGCGTGACATCATCTGCCAACCTCCTCTGTAATTTTAAGTAGCCAACATGTATTTTATTGGGCAGAGAGCGTTGCTGCAAAGCTGTCACTACCTTCCTTTTCCAATGACAACAGATAGTGTGTCAGTGCCTATATTTAACATTTGTGAGCATTCACATCATTGGGTGGCAGCTGTTTGAACTGCTGTGTCTCGCCTCTGGACATTTAGGCTGTCAAACATGGACAGTACAGAAAAAACATTCTTAGGTGTTCTACCTTTAATTTTAAACAAATGATCAACATGACTGGCTCAGTAAGACAACAGAAATAAAATTTAGATTATTGGAGCTATGTGCTACTTTTGTTTTTGCAACTAGGAGTGTTGTTTTTTTTAAATACATTGAATAAAATACTTGGCTGTTCTCTTCAAATTTAGGTTTATTGTCCTGGTAAATATAGATTTCTCATGCTGCTTCTCAAATGTGCGAGTTAATTGTGAACTTGAAGCCGAGTTATAGTTTTCACACACTGTTTTTAAAAGTGTGTGTGTGTGTTTGGGCGTGATCACATGCGGCTGTGGTGTCTAAAACAAACTGTCTTCAGCTGTTACTGTGTCGAACAGCTGCCAGCGTTGGAACTGGTGGCGCTTCTGAGTTGTCCCATGTCATCTGTTTTTGTTTTCATTCATAAACAACTGTCAAAATTAAAACTTTTTCTTCTTCAACTCCAATTCCTGTCTTAAGAGGCCGTTTGAAGAGTTCACTCGGGTTTAACTGCCCAGAAAATGCTAAGCTGACCGCTTTTTAATTTACTATTAGTACTGCTGCGTATCTTTCTCCTCATTTGAACTTGTAAATATCTGCTGTTTATTATTTAAGCTGCAGTAAAAAAATATGTCTTCCTTCACACCCACGTCATATTTATCTTTTCACAATGCTTCATTTACTGAAGAGCAGACCGTTTTTTAAATTCAAATTATATGGGCCTCCATGACCAGCTGCTCCTAATTTCATCAGGCTTGAAGGTTGTTAAGAGCTCAGATGTCTCAGAAGGTTTAGTAAAAAAATAGAGCACTACAGAAAGACAATAAAACTCCCAAGAAGAGTTAAGACTGATGAAAAACAAGTGAACAGAGACAGAAGTAGAGTGCTAACGTGTTAGCTTGCACGTCATTATGAGAGGTGTAGCTTGGTGCCAATCGCTGCGAATAACATGTTCAATCAAATAGAAAACTGGATTATCACAGTTTTTATCCTACATTCTGTGTGAGTGTAGATTTGGATGTGTTGACTTAATTCACATTGTTTAAAGAACTTGGGTAGAAAAGCTAAACTCAGAACAGTTCCTGTGCACACATAAACAGTGATAACACACATGGACAAAAACTTCCTGTCACGTTTCTTCTTCTGTGATTAGTGCGATTGATCGCAGCTCCGTGTGACACACTGACCTTTTCAGTAAAGCTAACTGCAAAGGATTGTGGGATTTAATTATCAGTCAAGTTCATGCTGTGTTGAAGATTTGGCATGGTGTGTGTAGTTAACTTTATATGCTAATATAAGCATATTTAATCTGTAGGTACACGGTGCCTAATAATAATGTCCCTGTTCTGTTTTCCTTTGAACCGTTCACAGATTTTCAGCCAGCTGAGATCGATGCAGTTAAACAGTGTGTGTTTGAGCACATGAACCCAACATGTGACCTTATGTGTTTTAGTGACGGAGAGGGGAAAGAGAAAGGGGGAGGCTCGGCTTGTACTTTGTGCGTCCTTTCTGTGTGAACAAGTGTTGCTGCAGTTTATCAGCGCAGCCTTGTAATCTCTGCTCTGCAGCTTCACCCCTGCTGCTGGACGGCTTCGCTCCACACCGCCGTACAAACAATACACACACACACACACACACACACACGTTCAAATATAGATACACCCGCTGAAAGGAAATATCCTCAGCAGATGATATTTCTGCTGAATGCTGCTTTTAATACAGCTCTCTAAATGGTTTTTGATACCTTTCTTGTGTTTTTTTAATTTAATTTTTTTTCCCAGTAATGTCTCCCAAAACCTTTATTATTATTATTTTATTTTTTCAGGTATTTGCTGTTTTTTTCACATCAGCATTACTGAAATTTTAAGCTCATGCTGTACGTTTTTTTTAAGAACATCCGACAGTGAATCTGCAGTTTCACTTCTGTAATAAAATATTTGATGAATAAACACATTTTCATTGACCCTCAGTGACCTGCACGACTCCAGCTCCTGTAATTAAAGTGATAGTATTTTAGTTTTGACGTGGGCTCAAGGAAAGGTAATGAACAGTTAATATATGACTTGCAGTTTTCTGATCAACCTCATCTTGAGAAATTGTTTAATTCTGACCAGATTGATGAGCTAACAAAAATCATTCAACTCTGTTTTGTAAACATTTAAATAACATTTAATTTCACACATCACATCATTATTCATTTACAAAAATGGTGTTATTCTTGTAAGAAATTGCTGCAGCCAGTTACTTTTGAAGATAAGCAGATTTAGGGTTTATTTTGATCACATGAACTGCAAAGTCTCTCCAAACTGAAGTGGTTCAAAGAGCTATCTATAACAGGTAAGATATTTATTGTTCATAACCATTCTGACGAACTCCTCTTGACTAGATCTGTTCGTTTTGCAATCACACCTAACGTCGCCTCAGTCAGTGTAATAAAACATGTCCTCTTATCCTTCGTCGTCCTCCTCCTCCTCACATTTACTGAAAGACGACTCCCTCGTCGCTCTCCTCCCTCACTGACACACTCACCATATATATCACACACACTCTCACCCACTTTCTCTTTATAACACAACTAATTATCTGTTTCTGTCAAGAACACACACACTTAAGCACGACCGCACACACACACTGCTGGGTGTGCGTCGGTGGTTTTCCAATGAGGCAGTTTCGGGGGCTGGTGTCGGCTCTGTCTAGAAATCTCAATCTGAGTAACTGCAGGAAAACAAAGAAGAAGTTTAAAGGTGGGAAAAGTCAAGTAAGTTTAAGATTGATATTTTTTATTACATACTGTTTTTATAAAGATAAACACTAAGACATAAGAGATTTTTACTATTTGTGTCACAGCACTTTTGTCAGTACTTTGTTAGTACACAGTACTGTTGTCAGATTATTAATACAACCAGAGGCATGTCATAAAACAGGTTAACTTTATTTTTTTGAGTTAGAATAACTAAATGTATTTCTTTTTAACTTTTGATGCTTTGCTTTGTATTTTTGTTGCATGCTTTGGTATTTCTTGATGTTTTTTTGGTGAGTCGAGACGGTTCTTCTCGTCCTGAGCATTTCGTTGCATTGTTGACCTTGTGTTGACCTGCATATGACAATAAACAATAAACCTAAATCTAAAGTCACTGAGGAACAAACTCCCACATTAAATTTTTTGTCATATCGATGCGTCCTCAAATTAAAGGTTTGTAATCAAAATTTGTGACTGAATGCCAACCTCCAGGTGTGTTTGTTTACCTACAGAAGAACTCATGTGACTTTTTGTTGTTGTTGTAAATTTCAATTATAACAAACAAATAAAAAACAATAACTTGTCATGTGACCCGAGCTTCCTGGTGACCTGCGATGGAGTGAACGCTTTCAAACTGCCTTATTATTATGATTCAGGATGCTCTTTAAAAACAAATGTTTCATTTTTTTTTTTATGAACCTTGAAAATGACTGCATATTGTCAATGAACGTACTGTATGTGTGTTTTGTGCTGCAGATGAAGAACTCACAGTCACTCTTTATCTCTTACTTCCTCATTTATTGCCATCTAAAGCTGAAAATAGCCAGCGTCACTTCATTTAGAGGCCACCTTTAATGAGCCACAACTTAATCTGCAGTGTGTGTGGGTGTGTGTGTGTGTGTGTGTGTGTGTGTGTGCCACACTGATAGACGGAAACAAACTGTTCCTATTATGAGTTTGTGTTCAAGTTTACAATCAGATCTGCCTGTCTACCTCCTAGACTTTCTTAAACATCATGCTGGGTGCCATATTTAAGTTGATATGATAGTTTGCATGAGTAATTTTCTTCACATTGATTGAACTCCTGTATTATTCTTCATCTTTCGGCTTTTCCCTCTTCAGGACAGCGAGTCATCCTCGTCCATCTCACTCTGTCCTCTGCATCCTTTGTTCTCACTCCAACTACCTCCATGTCCTCTAACTGCATCCATAAATCTCCTCTTTGTCTTTTTCCTGGCAGCTGCATTTCTAACATCCTTCTACCAGTATACCCACTGTCCCTCCTCTGGACATGTCCAAACCATCTCAGTCTGGCCTCTGACTTTATCTCCCAGTTGTTCAACTTGTGCTGTACCTCTGATGATCTCATTCTTAATCTTGCCCATCCATGCCACTCCTAAGGAGAACCTCAACATCTTCATTACTGCCACTTCCAGTTCCTTCTCCTGTCTATTTGTCCATGTCTCTGTCTCCAGACCATACAACATAGCTGGTCTCACATCTTGTAAACTTTTCCTTTGACCTTCGCTGACACAATTTTGCCGCAAATCACTCCTGAAACTTTTCTCCATCCACTCCATCCTGCCTGGACTCTATTTTTCACCTCTTTACCACACTCCCCATTTTCCTGGACAGTGGACTCCAACTGAAGTCCTGCACCTTTGTGACCTCTGCTCCTTGTAGCCTCACTGTTCCACCAGCCTCCCACTCATTCACACACATGTACTCTGTCTTACTACGGCTGACTTTCAGTCCTCTTCTTTCAAGTGCATACCTCCACCTCTCTAAGTTCTCTTCCACCTGTTTCCTGTTCCCAGATTGAACTTCATTAGTTTACTTTAATCTGTTTTAACTGCTTTTAACCTGAACATACACAGGTCTGTCTATAGTTTCATCCCTGTGGTGGCGATATTAGAAGTACACGTCCTCTTGCCTTCACTGTGCTGACACGCACACACATGCATATTAGTCTCATAATTAAATAAATTCTCGACAAAAACATAAAGAGAAAAAAAATAACTGAAAGTAGATTTAGTTCGTGCATTTTTAGTCTTAACTATTTTGCCGCATAATTGATGTAACTCCTGGAGGTGTTACAGTAAATTACTTTTCTGAATCAATTCACAGGCACTAAAGAGCTGTGAAACACACACACACACACACACACACACACACACACACACACACACACACACACACACACACACACACACACACACACACACACACACACGCGCGCAAACTATTAAAGTAAATGTATAAACAGCAGGGCTGCAAAGTAATCAATGTTCTGTGTTCTCAGTGGGTTCTCTGCATCTTAACATTTTATTCTGTTCAAATGAAACTTGTTATTGAGGACAACTCTTTTAATTTGAGAATTTTTAAAGTCTTTATTTTTAACTTGTTTTTTGTTTGTTTAATTTAGTCTTTAGATTACCAATTACTCTAAAGCATTGTTTGTTTTTTTACATTTATGAGGGCCTATTAGTCCACACTGCACAAAAAACAATTTCCAACTTATTTTTCATGATTTTAGATAGTGTGTACAACAATATTGTGTGCAGTTTAAAAATAGCGTTTAGTGTTGTAGAGACTGGAATTAAAAGAAGAGCACTTTCATTTTCTTGTGTCAAACAAAAGTTACGATTTGCTGCTTTTGAAATTTAACCAGATGTGTTTCACCCTGTTTTCAGATGAAACAAAAGAAGAAGGGCTGTGTCCGGGCTGTATTTTTTGTTTGTTTTCAGCTAACTGTAATTTTTGGCTCTAAATAAGAAACTGAAAGTAGTTACATATGCTTTTTTTTATCTCTGCAAACGCTCTTTTCAGTGCTTGATCACGTGAACCTCTGCAGTCTTTGTGAGGCCACTTTTATCTTTTTGATTTGTGGAGTCGTACAAAGTGTGTGTGTTAATGTGTGTGTGTGTGTTATCCAAGCTTTAAAAATGTGTTGCTGCTCAGTCTCCGTCCATGCCACCAGAGATTACTTCATTTGATCTGGGACAGGTGTGCAGAAAACTGTGGATTAGTGTGCAGTTTGTATTTTATCTGTGTGTGTGTGTGTGTGTGTGTGTGTGTGTGTGTGTGCGTGCGTGTGTGGGTGTGGGTGTGTGTGTGTGTGTGTGTGTGTTCCTGTGCTCTGTGGACACAGAACACAGCGTGTGAGGAAGAGGAGGAGAGCATTCAGATTAAACATGTATCTGTGTCTGTGTCTGTGCACTCCTATCCCAGATTACCCTCAATTTATCTTTCAGCTGCTGACACATGATCTGAATGACATCATTGGTAACGTTAGCAGTGACATCATCGGTGACGACACAATATGTCCTTTTCTGATCGCTATTTTAATCTTTTGTCTGCAGCCTTAGGGGGATATGATGACGTAACCAATTTCAGGCTCGTTGATCACTTCAAAGAATGAAATTAAATGAAGCTGTTACAGCTTTGCAAGATCTTTTAACCTGCTTGTTTCTATGGTTACAGGTGATCCTGACGGTTTACCTCAACGATGCCCAGCAGATGCTAACTGAGGTCCCGGTGACCCCGGTGACCCGAGTGGTTGACGTGGTGGAGTACTGCAAAGAGGCTGGCGAGGGCGAGTGTCACCTGGCTGAAGTATGGAACGGACACGGTGAGTCCAGTTAGCAGGCGAAGAATGAAAACATGAACTCGTGTTAGTTATTAGACACTCGACAAGGCACAGTGTGCTTTGTGAGAGAAAAGTGTGATCATTTAGTGAAGTAATTTAATTCAAAGTTGTTAATTTTTCTTTTGAGTGTTAATTTTTCTCCTTAACGGTCCCTGCTTTTTTTTTTTCTTCTACATGCTTCTCGGACATGGCCTAAAACAGATGTTTTGAGTTACACAAAGTAAAATAAAACAAAAATGGTGCAAGACGAGTGCTAACCTCGCCCAGTGTTTACTTGAAAAAATAATTAATCGTGCTTTTTATGTAATATATAAAATTGTTTATCTAGAAGTCAACTGGTTCTTTTTCTGTACACAAGTTTTTTGGTAATTAACTAACCTTATCCATCTGTTGTTTGGTACTCAGCAGGTTCAGTTTCTGCTGTTTACTGTGGAAAACAAGAATAATTAGCGAAAAAGAACCAAAAGAAGGCAGTTGCCTTTTAGAAAACCATAAGAAATGTGCTGATATTCACTGAAATTCTTCACCGATCTAACGGAACAACTGCACTTTGTGATGACGCTCTGGTCAATCACATGATTTAATTCATGTGTTCCTCTTTGTTTGTCTCTTTTGGTAAAGTTTTATATTAGAATTTCATTTAATCTGTGATATAGTGAACTGTATGATGTATCCAAATACAGACTTTGTTACAAGATTGATTTTAATCTGTTTTTTATTCAGCCTGCATCCATTTTTTCCCAAGCGTTCAACTCTTTTTTTTTTTGTCTTTACTAATTTTATATTTATGCTATCCAGTCCTGCTGATCTTGTCCCAGTCGTTTTCTTCCTACAGATGTGTAATAAGTTTATGAGCAGCAGGTATTAGATCTGGAATCAGATGAAAGTGGAAGCAGCTCGTTTGTTGTCCTGTGGAGCAGCAGAGAGAGCGATTCTCCCTGCGATCTCCTGCAACTCAGCAGAAAAGCATCAGTTTCTATTCCTGAATAAATTTAGCTTCAGCAGCAGCTCCAGAAGCAGTCAAAGTTTTGGGACAGCATCACAGACGCTGGATATTCACACTGGATTTGTTGTCGTTTCGCTCTTCTTTCAGCACCTTCACCGAATCCTGCACTCGCATAACTACTGACATCCTCTGCTTTGAGGATCAGAGTGCGTACAGGATTATAATCTGGTATTATATGACAGGATAATCACAGTGTGAACTGGCCTGGAAGCTAATTATAAACAGTCAGATCCACGGTGCAGCTACAGCTAGTAGAATCAATATGGGACGGAGTGCCTCCTGTTTATTGTGTAACACCGTAAGCTTGAATAGACCGGTCCATCTCCCGCAGACGCATAGAGACCGTCTCATTTAAAACTTGGCCCACATTCATGCACGCATACAGCATCTACTAACAGCGCAGTGTGTTTGTGCAAACCACTGGTGAGACTGAGCGTCTCTAATGTGTCTCATTGTTGGTGGAACATATTAAGGCTGCCTTGTGATGAGAGGTCAAGCCTTAAGGGTACTAAAGGTTTCCTGGTCGGTGTGTTCATGGCGAGATGCACTAATTTTGTCTGAATGATAGACTAAAACATTTTACCATGAAAATATGGCTGCTGTCACCCCATGAACTTTAGCTTTTCTCTTCTGTTCTGAACAAAGATGTGGCGGTTTTTACGTCAATCGGTCAAAAAGTTGCCAGTTGTGATTTTTAGATAAAAAAATGTGTTGCAGATGTTTTTTAATTAAGAACCAGGTGCTGTTTACATTTTTTACTATAGATTGACCCTCAAAGAATGATATTCTAAGAGTATACTATATTACGTCTTGTAATTTTCTTGACATTGAATTTCCTTATATTTCTTGTTTTGTTGTGCTCATATGTTTTAATGTATCACTTTATACAAAGGTGTAGGTGATATTTTTGCTTGTTTTTAAAATGTTTTTAGCCACACCGCTGTTAGATTTAATTAGTCAGAAAATACTAAAACCATCAAGTAGCTACATGACTTTGAAAAGTATCCCATGCTGCCCTTAGGGTGAAATGACCCATGACGCTTTGGTCTTTAACAATGAGTCCTTGTGGGTCATTTTAACCCAAGGGCAGCAGGAGGGTTAAGAAAAAAGTACTGATTAACAAAGAATAACGAGACAAACTAAAGACATTGATTTATTAATGACATATCTAGGGATGCACAATATTATCAGCATGGTATCGGCCGATATTAGCAAAAAAATTAAATATTGAACATTGTCCATTCCATCAAAATAACTCACCGATATAAAAGGTGCTGTTTTTGCATGACAGTGACAAGGATGCCTGCAGCGCTAGCACAGCGTTGTGACATCACGCACGCCGTCGAGATTAGATTTGTGAAAATTTACAAATGTGCACTGTTCAAGTGTTGTCATTGTGTTAGAGAGAATAAATGTCATGAATAAATTTGACATTAAACATAATCCAAGTTGAAGTGTTACATCATTTTCAGCCCCCTTTTTAGCATCTGCATTTGGTAGCAGGCCAAATTGACAAAGACCATGCAGAATAATGTAGAATTTTAATCCCACAACAGAGAAAGCTACGAAGTCTCTGTAAGTAGTTCTAGGAAAAGAAGTATGGGTATTTGTATCGGTTATCGGCTAAATTTAACATATCGGCATATCGGATATTGGCCAAAAATCCAATATCATGTATCCCTAGACATATCCCTGTCCTTGAACGCACCACAGTGATGTGACGTTATTTAATGTCAGTTATCTAACATCATCTTCCTCTGCGTCCTTTTTCAGAGCGTGCTCTCCCTCAGGAGGTGCTGCTGATGGATCTCCTGCAGCAGTGGGGAGCCAGGAGGCCGGAGGTCAGCTTCTACCTCAGACACTGCCCCGCCTGGCCACAAGGTACACCCAAAACCAAACACGTTCATGTCGATCTGACGAAACCTCGAAAACCAGAGAAACAGATCTGAAGGTTGGCTTTAAAGAGACGGTGGGGAAAGAAAAACAAAACCCACCAATCCAGTGTGAGGTGTAGAAGTTAGGTCAGTGACTCGGACAGTAATTAGCCTGATAAGACGCTTACAGTTACATAATAAGGCAGATTGGGCGGAGCTACAAGCGTATAAGTCACAATATTTGTTTTATACTACTTAACTAAAAGAGTGCATTAGTGACACTGAGCTTGATAAATTACTTTATTTCATTTAATTGAAGAACTTGAACCGAAAGGCAGTGAATTGTGGGATATCTGTCCCTGTTGGAGCCAATGATCGATCTGCTCCGTGTGGGGGTGGGAAAAGCTCACCACCTGCTGCTGCGTTCCTTCTTGCGCATCAGTCGTTAAAACACAATTATCATTCATTAGACTCTCATCATCATCATGTTTCAATGAACTGTTTGGGATTAATTAATGCATTAACTTGAGCTTTATCATCTTTTTGTCTGCATCTAAACCAGTCCTGAAGTTGCGCCGCGCGCGTGTCCTCATTCCCATCAAACGTTCAGCTGACAGTAAACAGATCTTAGATGCAGTCTCACATCATTTGCCTGCAGCTCTGTAATAGCTTTAACGTGAGCTGGAATAAGATGAAAAGCGCAGCAGCTCATTTTGTCGCCTGCAGTGGGGAGAAGAGAGACAGCTCCTCTCGCTCGGGTTCCCCTGCCTCTGAAGTATGGATGTGTTTTTAAACTGCATGTGATATCTTAACGTCTGACAGGCTGGCTAATGCATCACCCTGAAGCTTCCTGCTCTTTACCTGCTAGCTTATATTTGGCTTCTTATCTAAATTTCATGAAACGTCTTATTAAAGCAGTAATTTATTCTCTGTGGACCAGATCATTATAAAATATTACCTCCTCGTGCTAATTTACCAGGATATGTGCCTTCTGTGACTTACTGACGAGGTCTGCACCTCCCACACAGAGGCACCGCTTTCCTCCTGCAGAAAAAATCTGCACGACTGCTCAGATTACGAGTTTTTTAGTGGAGAGCAAACTGTTCTCACCAGGATGGGACAGACACCCTCCTCAGTTAATCATACATCACTCCCTGTTTGGTTCCTGCTTTGTTTCACTTTTTATCATTTAAAATATCTCAAACTTGTAATAGAAAGCAGTTTTAATGACACACATTGTTTTTGTCTCTGTATTCTTCGCTCTATTGTGCCAACTATAAATAGCATTTTAAATCTACCCTGACCAGACAGTTTGAATCTGAGCTAATCCTATGCAGCTCCAAGTTTCCCCTCCAGTCAGTGCAGAGTAATTGAGCTGCTAAGTCTTGGTTTAAAACCAACGCACGGCTGTAGTGGCGTCACGTTGACCTGATACAAAGAAGACTAAAATAATGAGCTGCTGCGCTTTTCATCTTAAACTCTGCTGCTCGTTAAACAATGCAGAGCTGAGGAGTCGCAGAACTTCATCACCCAGAGTTTACTCCAAGATGATTTTATGCTGACAATGATAGATAGCAGTCAAACCTTGATATCAAGATATATGAGTATGTGTTGTGAACGACTTTCAGCTACTACCACACCAAGTTTCAGCTCAGTATTTGGAAATTGACTGTCATTTTCATCTCTGCTATTTGCGGATGATGTGGTTCTATTAGTTATCACCGGAGCGGTTCGCAGTCGAGTGTGATGCGGCTGGGATGAGAATCTGCGTCAAATTACGTCAGGTGGATTATGAGATATTTTGATAATAAATGCATGAAAACGTTCATAGAAATCCCTACATGATTAAGTATACAGGCCAGCTGTAAAACTAAAATAAAACCAAGACTTTTATAATCAATATTTTCACTGAACAAGTTATTTGCAGTATATTTGATGTGTTTTCAAACGGAAGGCTGGACAGTTGATTAAAACCATGCTCCTCTTCCTGTCGGTGTCGGGTCACACGTTTTATCGGGTCACATGACTCGACAGGCCTGCATTCACTTTAATACATTTCCCATCCCTGCTCACTTCTTCATTTTCAGGAAATCAGCAGCTTTCAGATCAGAGCTGGACTACAGAAGCAGCAGAGAGCGGCAGTGATAAGGTCAGTCCAAGCTTTTATGTTTTTTTAAACGTCAGTAATATTCTCAAATATATTTCTACTACCAGTTACAGTAAAAAAAAATGTACAGATTCAGCCAGACTTTTAAGATCTTAATGAAGAACAAGATGTAATTTCAAGAAAAGACAACTTTTCTGACAGTATAATTAATAAGGCAGAGAGGCTGCAGAGCAGAACTAAAAACAAAAACGAAATTGTATTACAACCATCTTGTGTGTGTTTTCTTGTGCTTTTTGAAACACTGCTGTGCTTGATTTGTGTTTCTGGAAACATGGATGTGCAGCTTTGGCTCTGTGAGGTTCACCTTTTGAAATGTTCTCCCAAAAACAACAGGAATAAATCTTTGTTTTGACTGTAAACTTTGAGTTTTATTGTAGCTATATGAAGACCTTGTTTTGCTTTCAATCAAAAAGATTAAAATACTCCTTTAAAATGTTTGCAGTGTTTCCAGACATCTATAAAAAAGTTTAAACAAGCTAAAAGATCTTGTTGCTAATGAAAAATTGAAGGCTCAGCATTCTTTGAAAGAATATGACAGATCATGCAATATTTGTTGTGATATTACACGATCTGTTAGCAGTTGAACTATGTGTTTTGAATGACTCTCAGCTACTACTACACCAGATTTTACCTCAATATCTGTAAAATGTCACTCGGGTAAAGCCGTTTTTGTAAGGTCACTTAGTTGTGGCGTCCATCTTGAATTGAGTTGACTTCACAAGTTAATCAGTTGTGCAATCAGTCAGTGCTCAGATTATAATTTGGGGATCAGTCTCAGCTACTACCACACTAAACTTGAGCGCATTATCTTTAAAGCTGTCTTAAGTTATTGCCATTTTTGTGTTTTAAAAGTTCACTTTGCTGTGGCGACCATCTTGAACCAAGCTGACTCCAAAAGCTAAATAGCTGTAGAAGCCAACCAGTTGATCACTGTCTAAAAGTTTCGTTGAAGTCTGTTCAGCAGTTCATGAGATATTTTGCTAACAGACACACAAACACACACACATGGACACAAACATAAATCGCTCCAGGAATCATTCAGCATTTGGTGTTTATTTTCAAACCCTAAAAATAGTTTTATGACTACATGAGTGTTTGTGTGTAACCCAAGATTTTCACCGTTTGTGTGTCGACTGGCAGATTAAATCACGGGATTAGTGAAGGTGATGATTATCCTGCTCCTCCAGAAACAAACAAACAGCGCAGGTTTATTCATTCCAACCAGGATTTGTTTTTCTTACTCGCACAGTACTGAGTCATACTGTAAAAAAAGCAGCTGACCTCCTCACTGTTTTTATTTGTTTTTAAGCATCCTAGTCACATATTTAACCCCAGACCAGACATGAGGCCTGTGGTTAGGCCTCGTTCAGCCAGTCTCGTGTGTGTGTGCATTGGTACTGTTAGTCAGCCAGTGTGTGTGTTGGTCAGTCAGTGAAGGTAGGATTAGCTTGGTCCCATGACATAACCAGGCTAAGAGGATTGTTGGCTGGCCACACAGCTCCTCCTCCTCCTTCCTCGTCTCCTCTTCCTCTCACCTTGTCCACTTCTTTACACTTGTCTCGACGTCTTTCTTCGTTCTCGACTGAACCTTTTTTCGTTCAACTAAACAAAGATTTACAGGCAGCAGAGGAGCGCGGGGGTGAGTTTAAGACTTTTATTTTATTTTTTTCATAATGTGGGCGTTGGAAGCAACAAAAAGTTTATTTACTTCACACTTCTTTGTCTTTTCACTTACTATAAACAATAAAGTAGCAGAAAAAAATGAAAGAACTAAACATAGAAATAGCTTTGTGTCACTTTCTTATTTCACTTTGTTCTTGATTTAAACTACACCCCAGTATCAGACTTTGTGTGTTACAGAACAAGAACACAGTGTTGCTTACATCATGTGAAGACTGGCCGGGTGGGGCCATTTTTTTTTTGTTTGAACCACGTGTCTTTAGATTTTTGTGACTGTGGGGAATCCAGCACCATGTAATCACATCCAAAAGTTCTCACTTTTTTCCTACATCAGGTGTCGAGCGTTTCCACAGATCGACTGCGATGACAGACTTCATATTTTACTTCAATAAGTCTAAGCTTTTAGACTTTTACAAACAAAGTACTTAATTCATAGATATTCAGTGAAAAACAGGAGACATAAAAGAAGCAAAGTATTTTCTAAACTGTCAGTTATAGACCTCAGAGATCAGAATCAACAGGTTTTAAATTGCAATTAAAATCTGCAATCAGTGCATCTCTAATTCAGATGCATTAACTGATCTTCATCAACGCCCAGGAGGAAAGACGTCCGCAGTGACTTTTGAGAACTGTTGCTGTCATTAATCTGGGAACAGGTTAAAGGTAATTTTTTGGAGCCCGTCATTCTGCAAAGAAAGATTATTCACAAGTGGAAACATTTTAAGACGTCTGATGTTCATACTAGGAGTGAACATCTTAGAAGATTCAAGAAAAATCAACCATTTGACTCACAAGGTATTTTTAATATTTTAAATACTTGTTTAGAATTTTAGCTTATTCCTTTTTTTTTTAAAGAATTTTTGTTTTTAAGTCAAAATAGAGATTCCTTACCAACTAATGTTGGAGCAGTTTATATTGTATAGATCGTTAACATAAAAAAAAAAACCACCTATTTTTTCACATGCACTATCACAGAAATCACCTGCCTAATCCTGCTGCCAAAACACGTCTGACCCAAATTATGGGTGTAGGCCCTTTGAGGTTGTGATGTGATTTCTTGTTTTTCTGTTTTGGGCATGTTACTGACCTGGTTAACAATTAGGATGAAGCACACTTTCAGTGTTTGTTGCTGTTTATAGCGGCGCTGCTGCAGTTCTCCTGTCAAACAGTAGGTGTCGCTTATAAGAAAATTATGCCGGTAAACGGCAGGAAGAAGGTGTACTCAAAAGAATCTATTGGAAATTAATTTTTATGTAAATATAACTAAACCTTTTTCAGCGTTTTTATTACGTTTGTAGAAACAAACCTGATCTAGACTTTTCAGCAAATAATTAATTAAAGTACTTTCAAAAACGTATACTTTTTTCCTTCTGTTTCTGCTTCATGGCTTTTTGCGGCAACACTAGACACAAACAAGGACGATTTAACGAGCTGGAAAAAAAGTAGTTATAAAAACTGGCTGAAACTCATGTTTCAGTCTGAAAAAAGAACTTGAAATTGAATGGATTTGTCATGCATGAACAATATTATTGATAAAGTGGGGGTATGGTGCATCGTAATATATTGTGAGGTATTTTGTCCCATCAATGACACCATATTTCTACCTTGCACAGCTTACGTTTGACCTCTTTCGAACAGGAAGTCTACGTGGAAATAAAACAAGATTATATACAAGCGGTGCAACTTGATCCACTTGTTCAAAGTAAATTAGTAGTACAATTACTTTTACAGTATATATAGTAGTAGACGGATGTAGTGTATGTATGTAAATGTTTTTCAGACTGTCATTCCTCTCTGACACACCCTTTAACTGTAACTCAACTCCTTCCAGCTGCGTGTGAGAGCGCAGCAGAGCATATTAAGACCACAAGTCTGTTTTTGAATATGTCAGTTTTTGTGTTGTTCTAGATTAAGATGAACGCTGTTACTGTGTCACCACTTTAAACTTGTGGTAGTCTGAGTTCAGAGACGTCGGCAGACTTCACACACTACGTTTGACACGTGATAGTCCCGATGAGTTCGCTTGCATGAATGAAGACTTTCGGCTGAGATGTTTCTTTTTGTTTCATCTTGGTTTTGCCCGAGGACGCCGTTGATAGACGGGCTGTCTTCTGTGAGGATCAAAGATTAAATCGGTCAGTTAGAGGACGGTGCTTATAACCATCAGGCCTCCCTGCAGTAGTGTGGAGCAGGGGGTTATGGGAGTTTTCTCCTTTTGTCCAGTTGAAGCATCAGAAATGTCTGAAGGCTGTTATTGTAGCTCACAAGGAATATTTTTACTGGAGACACACAGCAGATGTGAAGATCTGATCACTAATAAGTCATGTGTTTCAGATTATAGTTACAACAGAAGGCGGTAAGACGTTGAGCTGCCTCTCTCAGTTTATTCTGTCTGGTGTTTTTCATTTCTTATAGTTTGCAAATTGACAAAACCTTAAATCTGCATCCAAAACACATTTTCATCATCATAATTGCTTCAATGTATGAGACGAAACGGAACAACAGTTAATAACCTTTAAAGCTTCTTTTGTAGCGTTCACAAGTGTAGAAACAAGAACAAAACAATTGTTTATAGTACGTAAATGTGCTTTAAGAGTGGAGAATTAGAATGAAGCTGCATCTTTAATCATCAGGGTGTTGTACAGAAGCTCATATACGCTGACAGTCAGGAAGAAACAGTCGCCAAGAAAGGAAAACAAAACGCGCCAATCATTTGCATAAAATCTGCAAAGGGGCTTTTTTTTGACAGAACAAAGAATACCGGAGCACTAACACAACATCTAAAGAGGTGAGGAGTACCAGCATCAGAAACATAACTTGTGTAGTACAGGCCTAAAATAAAACTATGTTTTATTGAGCACATTACGAGTTCTTTAATATTATTAAAACATTAGAACTGGAGTGAAGTTTATCTGACGTATTATTTCACATGTCATGGATTGAACAAACTTTTTTCGTTTTTTGAGGTTTGAATTTGATTTTAAAGTGGCTCCAAATTAGTTTGCAGATGCAGATCTGTTTTGATCTTAACCTATAAACGGACTTTAAATCATAATTCGCAGCATTTTAACCTCGTGTGTTAAATAATGGTGCGTTAAGCACAAAATATTTATGGTTCTTCTATTGGCGACTCTCTGCAGACATTGTGTTTTGTCGTCCTGTTTAACAACCCGACAGCATGCTAACTGAAGAAGAGAAAAAGCTGTCCTTAATACAATTTGTATTTCGTCTTAACTTCAGTTTCAAATGGGATTTGCTTTTATATTAAGCTTTTAAACAAGTGAAGAGAGAAATTAGCAATGAAGTTCACATTTCAACATAAAACAAGTGAACTTTAGTAGATTAAATTCTGGAGATGATTTATATTTTGTCCTCTTTTGTTTATTAGCTACCAACATTTGTGACTTTTACATATATCTTTGCAACTTTAAACAACCTCTGTCCCTGATATGCAGTTTTTCTATGTTTTATAGTCACAAAACACGTTTTAAATCTCTTTCGTGAGGTTTACTCTCAACAGTCTGACCTGTCTAGAACAGCAACACTGGCAGAAATTAATGTCAGCGTTTTGCCCTGGTTGTGCGTTAGTGTGAGAGAAATACGTGACGCAGCAGTCACATGCCATGTGTCTGTGTGTGTAGAGAGAAGCAGGATGAAATGTGACGCAGCAGGATGCTGATATCTGAGCCCACATGCAGGAGCGTTGCTGGTCTCTTTCAGGAACGTGGGTCTCCCGGCGTCTTCTCGTTATGCACATCTGGAGGGGCTGAGAGCAGCTCGAGCCCCGTCAGGCTGTGGTGCAGTGATTTCACTTCTGAGAGAAAGTGGTAGAAAGAAAAAAGGGAGGTGCGAGGAGGGAGAAATGGGGGAGAAGAGGGGGTGTCGCTGCAGCAAAAAGCCAGCTGCAGGGGGATGACAGGACTGAGGGAAAGAGAGATGAAGTAGGAAAAGTAGATGAAAAAAATCATTAAATAATGACTTTATTTTAGTCTTTTTCTACTCATTTAAAAGCCTGTGCTCTGTATTACCTGAATGCAGAGTCACATTAAGGGTTTTTACTCTCATCATACAAGATCTCAGTGAATGAGTAAGTTTGTATGAGAGGGAGAGCATCGGGTGGGGGGTGGGGGGAGTGTGTGGGCTGGAGAGTCGTGAAGAGCCGGAGTCGTAAATCTCAGCACATCACCAGACGGACGGGAGGGAAAGTTGTGATAAGGATCGCTCTGATCCCCCCTCCCTTCTTAAAGTCTTCCAGCCGCCCGGCATCGTCTTCCTCTCCGGGCTCGTGAAGGTCCAGCGGATCTCTGCGAGGCTGCGGTCATGGAGTGGAACGAGGTGGATTTGGTGCAGGAGTTTACAGTTGAAGGACAATGCAGCAAAATTAAAGTCCGCTCCTGCAGGATCACATGGGACAGCCTGCAGGTAAATACAGCACCGATTTAACGCCAGCTTGTCTCATGTCCTCCAGCGTGTTGGGCAGCACGCTTCATACATGACCAAAGCAGGAGTCAGGTGGATTTTTAACTTTTTAGTGTCTGTAGGATGCATGTTGTCACTGAAAACATCACAGAGGTGGGACAGGAAATTTTAGTGGCTATAAACTTCATCAAATTTAAATCACTAAGTTATCATTTATCATATATTTTTGGTGGGATATTCCTAAAAATAAGTCTCAATAAGCTTTAAAAATGATTGGAATGGTAATAAATGATAAAATTATTCACTGAATAGATAATTAGTGCTACTTAGTCGTTGATGGAGCCAAGGTTTGCTTAGTCTTATTCATTTACCAGCAGTATTGTGTATTTTTAAATTAAATATAAAGACAATAGGCTTAAATATGCAGCATCTTCAAGTCAGTCTGAAGGAACATGTGAAAACTAAGCAATCTGAAGTAACCACTGCAGAGATTCTACTTCATGTTTTCTGCCTCTGTAGCCTAAAGTCCACATAAAATAAATGTATCAAGAAATAAATAAGAAAAGTCTGACGACAATAAAAGCTGAATCCCATTGATTTTGACTTTCCCTCTGGCTCTTAATTTGAAGCCCCACGCAGTAGTATTTAAAATATTTACTCACCCCTTTAACCCTCCTGCTGTCCTTGGGTCAAAACGACCCCTGAGGCCTTGATTTTAAGAAGCTCCTCATTAGTTTTTGAGCCTTTCTGTGTAATGCATCACCCAGACTCGTCACCAGGCTGTTTTCTTTTATTTTTAAACTAAATGTGGCCCAGATTTACTAAAAATCAGCATGTGTTGTTTTTTCTCTCCACTTTTTGGGTGATGGTGGATACAAACCAAACGATGGTTTGCATCCACCATCTGCTGCATCGTAATGTTTCCTCCCAAAGCAAATGGAAATAATTATGTAACTGCAAACAGATACATCAGTTCAGCAGGTGTGAACGATTTGCACTATTTTTGTGTCAGAACTCTGTTAATATTGCACCGTAATCTAAATATATTTTGTTCACCAAAGTTCATGCTCAGTAATCCAGGTAAAAATCCAACATTCAGTCAGGTCTTTTTTTTTTTTTTTGCTGAGACTTTTCGTCTTTCATCCAAAGGACTTCTTCAATCTGAGGAGCCGCCAAACAAACTTAGTCCCACAAGCAACACACTCCCATAATGTAAAAAAAAAAAAAAACAGTTTGCTGGTGATAAGATGGGGTCCAAACACTCTGGGGACATCTTTTTTCCACAATGGGAGTGTGTTGCTTGTGGAACTCAGTTTGTTTGGTGGCTCCTCAGATTGAAGAAGTCCTTTGGATGAAAGACGAAACATCTCAGCAAAAAAACAAACCGTCCATATGACCTGATTGAACATTGTTGGATGATATTTTTGTTACAAACACAACAGAAACAAAAGTGACAGAAAGTAAAATGTTTTGTTGGTCTTAGAAGATGGAGAACAGAGGGGCTTTTAAAACCAACATCTTATTCAAGAAGGAACCTGCACGGTATTTATACATTTATAAGACAATGTTTGCCATCTAATAATGTTAAAATGAGTCCTTGATGCCTCTTCCTGACTATGGGGTACTCCATGTTCTTGTGCTTGTGTACCTGCAGTGAACGTTGGGATGCTACGATAATATTTTCACAATATGAGCTCTGTATGTGAAGTATCTGTTAAAATATTTTATAATCATGAAGCTTTACGCTCTGAAATTAAACAGCACAAGCTGAGTTTTACACACTTTTTTTTGGGACAGTTTTGTAGATTTAAAAATATTTGACCCTCCTCACTGGAAGAGAGGATAAATTATACTTTTCCTAGCATGCCTGCTATTCCAACAGCACAGAGGATTGCACCTCTCTGTTTCTTTTAAGACGGTTACCACCAGCTCTCAGGTGGCGGTACATGTTTTACACTGGCTGTGTGTCACAAATGGTGCTGGTCTTTGAATGTCAAATGCTTTCATCCTTGCCAGTTATATACGTAGATACAGGTGGGCTTTCCTCCTTATTAATACGTGAAACCGCATTCAAATGTGAACAAACTGCACTGGTCGCTAAGGCAGCACAGTTTGAGGCGCACATCTCCCTTTGTGAGACCTTTGTGAATTTGATAAATGCACAGAAACCTAGTTTGAGCCTGAAAAGGCCACACAAACCTTTGGTAAATTTGGCCATGGATGTCTTTCATTACTCTTCATGATCATTACACAACTTTATACTGAAACAAATATTTAAATGCTGACTTCTTTGAATTTTACATTCTGAAAGCTAAACCCCTATAAATACATGAGCAACAAGGCAAAACGCAAAGATCATTGAGCTCACAGCCTCTCAGGTGGAAATTTATGTGGATAATAAATATCAGAGCTGACTTTGTGACGGGCGCTGGGCTGTTGGAAATCTGCCCTGTAGTTTGATCGTTCTGCACCGTTAGTGTTGTTGGTTTCCCTTACCCCTGGGAAGTTACCTCTTTTTTTCCCACGTGTGATCACATGAACATGTTGAAAATGTTCCAGAAATCACACGACGTTTCACACGACTCACATGTTTATTCATCAGGGGAAACACTTAAAGGTGATGTTTCTTTTCTGTAAGTGTCTGAGAGTCAGTCCAAGTAAAACAAGCACACACTGTTTTTTTTTTTTTTTTCAAGAGGGGGCCTGTTTACATGGATGGGAGGCTGCTCTTTAAAATGTGCACCAACATGAGGATGTTCAGGATCCCTCAGGTCAGCAGTTAGCTAATGGCAGGCTGTAATGTGCGTGATGTCACTGTCTAAAACATGGAGTCTGCAATGTGTAAAAACCCTCAACATCAGCGTTATGTTTGTAAGAATTACACAAGTCCTCCTGAAGGCATTAGTGCTTTCTATAGCACCACATATCAGTGTCATTAATCACTGATGCATATCGTAACAGTTTCCTCTCCGTGAGAGAAATTTTCTTATTTAAGAAATCCCAAAACACAAAGCATCTGTTCAGCATTATGGATCGTTCCCTGAGTAACGACATGAATGTCTTTGTGAGGTAAGTCAGGATTATTTTGACAGTTTTAACAAAATTCAAAATGTTTTCAAAGACATTAATTTAATTTGTTGATAGTCTCTTTGAACTAATCAGAATTTGAACAGAACAAATAAAAGTGAGCAGCATGGAGGTTTTGCATAAAGTTTTTATTGTCTGGGCCTTTTGCATTCATATAATTGATCATATGTAACTTGTGCTGGTAAAATAAGTCAGAATGAAAAATGTTTCGATATTGAGTTTTCATTATTATTAAATTCTTCATCTCAGAAGCATTGAAACTTGTTTGTAATATGTTTAAATTTGGTGATTTGTCGCCTCGCATCGAGCTAGTTTTGCTTAGAAGAGTGCCGGTTTGAAAACTTACATGTCATTGGTCCGGAGTGATGTCATTTGGATTTTCAAAGTTCAAGGTTCTTTATTGTCATTCACATCACATGTGGTACATGAGGTGGAACAAAATTGTGTACACAGGGTCCCAGTTACATCCAACGATAGCAAAAATATAAATTGTAAAATAAACAGTAGTAAGGATCTAAGATATAAACTAAGAAATACGCTTAACACTAATAGTGCAAAACAATACGCCGAACAACAGCAGCACAAACATGAGTCTGTGTGAGCAGATGAGTACAATAATTAATACAGCAGCATGAAATAATCAGCAGCATGAGATCAGCAACATGGATAATCAGCAGCACATATCACCAATCAAAATGGCATTACAGTGATTTTTTTTTCCAGTGGTATATTAATATAAAGGGGAATCCCCAAGCTTCGCAATGATGCCAAACATTATACGAAGGGATTTCCCAGTGCTACAGCAGCCAACATAGCAAAATGGTTGATTTCAAAAGAAAATTTAGAGCATAACTGGACCAAGAATTATTTCTAAAGACATACTTGTTAGAAATCTTTGATTTAAAGGTAGATTAGGAATATTGTATGCTCTTAGTTACCAGGATTGCCACATGGTGTCTTTGCAGTCTTGTTTAACGCAAATCAATGTGGCAAAAATCAGTATTGTCACTTGGCCGCAAGGCTCGCGTATTTTGATTTATACTGTTCTCGTTTACGGCCATTAACAATCAGCTGTGCGGTGTTTTTAGTTGAATTGTTTGGGTTTCTTGTGTATTTTGAATGAATGTAACACACCAGCGGAGAATAGATGTGCGTCTACGGGTGAACACAGACAATCACAGGATGTAGTTGGGCTGCAAAACCTTCAGCTCTCTCAGAGTTCCTCAAAATGTTTGTCCTGAATTAGACAAAAAAATCAGTCTGGTCGTAAAACTAACTGAAAACTGAGATTAGATTGTCTGCTGCTGAAGCTGCGGTGTGTCTGTGATGAACGGCACAGATGAAATCACCGCAGTTATTCCACAATCTAAACTATAATTCTGTCACTGTGCCGAGGCCGCCGGCTGGGAACCTCGTAACGTCGATGCAGAAGCTGCTGAGCCACCCAAAGCGTGAGGTGATACTCGTGTGTCACCAACAGTCCTGAAAACACGTTTCTTTGTGTGTTTAGGTTCCCCGCGTGGAGCTGACCCTCTCCGAGCTCCAGGAAATGGCCACAAGACAACAGCAACAAATAGAGGCTCAGCAGCAGATGTTAATCGCCAAGGTAACGCTCACAGCAGCTGGAGGGATCACCTGTCAGTTCACGGTGTCGGTGCATAAACACCCTCATTAGTATTCTGTTGTCCTGTCCCAGTGCACAGCTTTGAAATGAAACATTCAAAGTATTAATTCACAAATGAGATATTGCGATCAGTTTGGTGAGAAAACTCGTCTTTGGAGCTCTGTAGTTCAGGAGTCCCTCACAGAAACATCATCCAAAGTTGAAACGGCTCACAGAAAGTTGGACTTTGCGTTTTTGAACTGGCATTTTTCTTACCCCTGCAGTTTTAACACAATCGCAGCTTAAGTTTGATGATTTTTGGAGATTCGGCCTTGGGAGTGTCCAACTGAAAGTAAATAATATCACAACTAACTTTAGAAAATTTTCTAAACCTTCGCAATCCAAGTCTTCTTATCCCCAAAAGTTCTTTTAGTACATACACAAATCATACATTTAAAAAAAAAAGTCTATTTCTAATGTTTTCATCAAGTTTATCTCACAGATATCGTCCTTAGTTTTCACTCAAATCCCTCCAAAATACAGCATAAACCCAAACTCAGTTATTTTTATAATGGAAGTTATTATTATTATTTTTTACTTGTCATATTTTCTAGATAAAAACACTGCAAAGAACTAAACATTCAGGTTTTACTCAAGTATTTATAAGATCTGGCTCATAGTTTTCACACATCCAGTTTGTTTTTCTTAACTTTGTCAGTTTCTGTCTGTCTCTCATTAACCTCAGGGAGTGATGGACACAGTTGCGTGGTTACCGTGGTGACCATATTGAGCCGCTGGCAGCGGCTTTGACATTTCCGTTGCTCTTGGTTCTTTCTACACTTCTTATGCAGTTCATGCATCAAAATGGAGGCATTTTATTTTATACTCAGATTAACATGAAGTCATGTTTGACGTTTTTAGTAGCAGCTGCTTTTGCGCCTTTGTCATCTGTCTCTGAAAGGTTCACTTTAAAATCTAAAAAATAAAAATCCCTGCCCATGCTTCAGAAACAGGACGTGTGATCAGGTCGTGATAAGAATTATGGGAAAGACGATTCATTTCAGGGTTTTTGTTTTTAGGCACATATCAATCAGTGGTCCCCATTCTCACGTTGAGGAAATGACCTCTGAGCTGACAGGAAGTGAGGTCATCAAAAAGCTGCAGCTGCTGGGAAACTGAATCACAGCACAGAGCCAAAAAACCACCCACACACAAAAAAAAAACGTATGTCTAATTATGACTTTTATTTGGGCTGTTTTGGTTTTATCAAAGTTTTTATGTCTCTGCCGTCACATTTCTGCTGAGTTTCAGCATTTTTTTTAGAGCGGCAGTTTCCCCGCTTGAATAAAGTGACAGATTAAATGTTTCCTTCCTGCATGCTGAGTCTTTTTTTTTTTCTCAGAGGATGGAAAAGTTTTACTGCTGTGATTTTAGGGTGGATTGATGACTTCCAGAGGAGAACAACCTGAAAGGTTTTCCTCTGTTATCAAACAGGCCCTTGTTATGTAATGTGTTGTGTTTTCAGTGAATGATGTGTGGAGAAACACACACACACACACACACACACACACACACACACACACACACACA
>NC_056518.1:26330140-26335450 GCF_014905685.2 Nematolebias whitei | reverse complement strand
ACACACACACACACACACACACACACACACACACACACACACACACACGGGTCAGTTTTACAGCACGTCAGCATGATGCAGAGAAAAGAGAAGTGCCTCAGTCAGCTTCACACACACACGGCAGCCTCGTTGTTTCCCTGTGAACGAAATGTTTTTTAGTCTGTGTTTAGCTCAGATTCATAAATACGCAGACAAATCAACAGGTATGTAAAAAAAAAAAATGTGTGGATTTGTGTCATGGTGCTGAGATTTCTGGTCTGGTTTGTGTTTTACATTCAGATTTTTATTTGTTTCATGTGTTATTTTGGAAGAACTGACCCTGATAAGAAATTGAGCTGGTCCTCGGGTCCCTCTTTGTGTATTTAAAGCTCTGTTTTTTACTCAGTCAGGCCCTGATCCTAGTTCTTTGTGTTAGCATTTGTTATTTAAGCTTTAGTTGTTTTTCCATTCCTGCCAGTTCAGTTTAAAGTTTGGAATAAAACACTATTTCAGCTTCTGTGGTTTCTGTATGCGTTTTGGTTCTTGTCATGCCTTGAAAATATGACATTTTGATTCATCTTGTTGACAAAATACACAAACTTTCATCTAAAACCTCACTGGTTTTGATTTTGGGTGAGTTAAAATGAACTGGTTTACCCTTATTGGACTAATAACTCTTGTTACTGGTGCTGTTGAAGCTGTGCAGCAATTTGAAACCCAATTTTGTTTCTTTTTTGTCTTTATCAGTAGTTCTCCAGGTTTTCTGAGGGTCTTTTAGAGTTTTTTTTTTTTTGGTTTCAGTCATTTTCATAGGGATGTTATTTTGTCAGGCCAAAACTTGGGCCGATTTGTCTTTGTGACAGGATGCTAGTAAAAAAAGGACCTAAAGCTGAAATGGCTTCTTGCTAAGTTGTCTGTTGGGTGCTGACTGATTCATCCCTTGAGTTTAGATCCTTTCATGCCTACATGATTTACAGATCACTTAAAATTATTCCTCTGACAATGATCAGGTTCGAGAACTGTATCTGAGTAAAAGAGGAGCCAAAACTGTAAGAAAAACTTTGAAATCTGACTGAAAAATTAAAATGTGATTAAATATTTTTAAAATGAGCTTCTTCTTTATGCCGTAAGAAGTAGTGTACAGCTAGGATCCCTGTTGTTTGTATGAAGAAATGAACACTTTTGTTGAAACTAAAACCTAAAACTCAAAGTTGGAGCTGATTTTAAGTTAAAATAGACAAAAAAAAAATACAGATTTTTTTTTCTTGCAGGAGCAGAGACTGAGGTATCTTCAGCAGGGAGGCAGATCGAACCAAGGGCAGACTCAGGTAAGGCACACCTGTTTGTCCATCAGCAGTCAACACGATCGATATCGCAGCTAAATAATCACTTCTGAGTTTACCTTTTGCAGCTGCTCAAAAACTGTTGAAACCACAAAGAAGCACAACGACGGTAGATTTTGATTTATTTATTTGGGTTTCAGTCTGAAGCGGAGAAGCTGCAGCGGCTCAAAGAGCGTGTGGACACGCAGGAGGCGAAGCTGAAGAAGATCCGAGCCATGAGGGGCCAAGTCGACTACAGCAAACTGATCAACGGAAACCTCTGTAAGCCTGCACACACCGCAGGGATGACCATGTGGAGATGATGATGACGGCACAGCATTACGAAGTTAAATGGAGACAGTTTAGTCTGACTTTTCTCCTTTTATTTTTGTCTGTTTGCAGCTGCAGAGATCGACCACATGAGCAGCCTGTTTCAGGAGAAGCAGGCGGAGCTGCAGTCTGCTGTGGTCAGAGTCGACCAGGTATCATGGAGGGTCGGCTGTGGTGAATGTACACGTTCATGTTTCTGTGCTCAGGCACTTCTCATGAGTGGCAAAATGTTCAACTGTGACTCTTAAAACACAGGACTTGAAATTAAAGGTTGTTAAATTCCAAAGATCTTACAGTATTTTAAAAAAGACTCAGTGACAACAGATAAGAAAGGCTGATCAGAAATCCCTTTTTGTATGTAAGGACATTTTACAGAGGAAAAAAAACAGATAATTAAAAACCTGGTTATATTATTGGACTTGATTTGTCATTAAAATTAATAAAACAAGAATTCTAAAGGCCAAACCGATTCATACAGACTTTTTAAGTTTTGTTTTTCTTCTGAGGTTTTGAAGTCCGGTTGCAGAATTCACCTTTTAATGTTGTCTCAAAGCCGACGGTGTCAACATCTTACTTTCATCCACAAAGTAAACTAACAGAACAAACACATTTTTGGCCAAATCTTAGCAAAAACATTGCAGCTACTAAAAATATTAAGTCTGTTTACTTTATAATTTGTCTAAATAATTAGAAAAATGGCCCTTTTTAACCATAAAACCATAAAAAACTCAAAGTGGCCACTTTAAATCCGTATTTTTCAGATATAGCCCTGAATTTTGCCGAATTTGTTTGCACAACATCTTTTCCCCACTATAGCTCCTTAACATGTTCCAGATGATGTCTGCTTTTTAAAAAAATGAAGATTTACATCATTTTTACCTGCTGTCAATGACAACTTCTTAAGGTTGTTTGTTGTGTAATTCACCAGTTGACTCAACAGTTGGAGGATCTGAGGAGAGGACGCCTCCAGCTGCAGTCTGGGACCACACCTCAGGGGGCTCCCACCGGTCATAAAGGCTCCCCGCTGTCCGGCCCTGCAGCTGTGGAGCTGAGGAAACTCTACCAGGAGCTGCAGGTAAACGCCACCTTTTCACAAACCTCCAGCCAACGTTCATCACAGACTCAGCAGGTTGGAGTTCTTCAGGTCAGAGACTCTAACTTTGGTGTGCTTCAGGCTCGTAACCGTCACAATCTGGAGCAGAGCAGCAAGTTGACCCAAAACAAGGAGCTGCTGAACAAGAGGAACGTCCAGGTGACGGTGATGGACCAGCGCATCTGTGACCTGAGGGAACGCCTTCACAAGAAGAGAGCAGAGGTAGGTCGGTTTTCTCTCGTCGTGAATTTGTCAAGAAACGTAACGATCGTTTAAACTCGAGACTGTTTCTGCTCCTCCAGCTGAGTCGGATGAACGGTGGAGGACCGTCCTCCCCTCAGGCGTCTCCTCACTCTGGTGGGGGAGTTTCAGGTCGAGTGGCGGCAGTCTGTCCCTACATCCAGGTTCCATCGGAGGGGAGACAGGATCCTGGGTGCCCCCTGCCTGCTGACCCACCACCCAAACCCACCCCACTCAACCACATTCGCTCCCTCTCAGGTTTTAAACTTTATCTTTTCTTTTTTTTTAATCACTGTAACACTCAGGTTTCTTCCTTTCTAACTGTCCTTTTGTTTCTTTTTCCTCTGTTGGCTCCTCTTTTCCTTTTTCTTCATCTGTTGTTCTTGTTGCCATTAATGGTCCTGACTAATGTTTTGGTGGTGGTTGCTGTTGTGGCTGTCACTGTGGTGTCGTCCTGCTGTTCGTTTGTTTCTGCTGGTCGTTACTGTCTCGTGGTTGGTCTTGTTGCCTGTCGTGGCGGTCCAGAGGAGGACAGGACTGGCACCAGCAATTCTCCCAGCCAGTGGAAAGTGTCAGATTTAGACATCGTCCTGCCCGAGCCCACTGAGGGACATGGATCCCCTCAAGGAGGGGACGGTAACAACAGTGAGTCCTGGAGCAGTTGCTAATGAGAGTTTTAACGTCTCTCTGCTGTTCGGTACCTGCACTAATTCAAACTAAGGTCAAATTGTTTATAGATGCCATGCATGCACAGCCGTACAAAGTTTTGCTAGTAATTTGGTTTTGCCATTATATAAGTTTAAACAGTCACGACAAACACTGACGGCAGAAAAGCCCGAAGCAGAGACCTGGTCCTGGACATTCAAACGTCTCGGACTGTTTTTGTTATAATTAAACAGACCAGATGGTGAGAGAGAACTTAATTAAATCAGAATCACAAAGTGACCTTAAAATGTGAGGGTCACGTGCTAAGGGACGCAGACGAGACATCCGATAGTCAGCAGCTGCTCGAGGTTAGAAAACAGCTTCAGAAAATAAACGGAGGCCAAACCGCAGACCTGTATTCAGTTTTATTCCTTCAAACCTTCTGAACTGGTGTGGAAGAGTGGGCAATAAATTACAAACAGGAACATTTATGTGCCACTGTAAAGCCTAACAGGAAGTTGTAATGTATCTTTTGTAATGACAAAGGCTACGACAGAGCCAGACTCTTATTTTGAAGAGTATGAGTTTTGCATTGAAACTTGATGTTAAAATCCACTTTATTTAAAATGGGGACATCGTGAGTTTAATAAGCGCTTAAAGTAAATTAGCCAAATTTAATTTTCATATTCAGTCTCTAGCAGGTTGATGAACAAGCTACAAAATAACAAATACAGCATAAAAACGAAAAACAAAAAGCGCACAGTTGATAAAATTACACAAAATTGAATGAATAGAAACACAAACAGCGAAAAAGCAAAACAAGTCTGCTGACATATTTGATTACTTAACCGTAGTTCAGTAGATTTAGAGGATCATCTGTAGGATGTTTTGTCCCTTAGTTGTTCCATGTTTGATCTACATGATAAGAGAAAGCTGTTTGTGGTTTTATTTTTTAAACTTTATACTTCTGTGCTCACAGCGCTGCTCTTTAGACAAACAAACTGAAACTGAGCCTCAAACAAACTGTCAATGTGCGACAACTGCAAGTCGTACAGAAGAAGTCCTTGAACTATGAGTGGCAGAAACTTTGGTGGCTAAAGTGCAACATTTTATATATCTTCAGCTCAAGTAGGTGATATGACGGGTTAAAGAAACCTTCTAGAGACACACTGAGTAAAATAAGTCAAAAATGTCTGCGTTTTGATCTGTAAACTGTATAAGAAGGGCAAAATCTGTGGGAGTAAAATACATTTGTAAAGTTTAGACAGTTCAATGGTTAGTTTGTCACATCACGCTTCACTTCTTTGTAAAATCTCCAAAAATCATAAAACTTTAACGATCATTGTGTAAAAACTGTCAAAGAAATCAAAACGGCAGTACATACATGTGCATTCCAATTTTATGCCACTCGTTCAAAGTTAAATGACGATTCTATTGTTGAATCTTGCAGAAGTTTTTTGCTAGATTTATTATATATACATATATATATATTTTTCCATGTTTTGTCTACTCTAGAACATGTACAGTAGTCCCTCATTTATCGCGGGTGATCTGTATCCTGAAGCCTCGCGATAAGTAGAAAAACCTTGAAGTAGGGAAAGTAGTACCAGTAGTAAGTAGTAGTTTATTTTAGAGTACGTGTGTGTGTGTGTGTATATATATATATATATATATATATATATATATATATATATATATATA